>NC_138233.1:26896571-27496571 GCF_964197995.2 Scardinius erythrophthalmus | reverse complement strand
ATGTAAAGTTATTCGCTGTCAAAGTGACACCAAAATGAATGGGAGTCAATGGAATGCTAACAGCAGGTGATGGTCTGCTTATCGATGGTGGCACCCAGGGAAGCTTCAATGTTTTCTGAAACATTACTCCCCTGGGGTGTTTCTCAAACGGAAGGCTGCATCCTACCGAGACCACGCCCTTCCTAGTCCAGTCTTTCTAATGTTTGTAAGCTAGTGTCCTCCTCAGCCATTAAACCTTAGTCATTCTAAGGTTTAATGGCTGAGGAGGACACTAGCTTACAAACATTAGAAAGAAGGTCTAGTAAAAGAAGAGCCTCTTTTTTACAGGTGTTCCCGCCCCACGGTCATTGCACGAAAATACTATTAATACTTAATTTTGGAAAAATACTTTTTATTACAAATCTTTGTATTAACTGGCTTTCTACTAATGCAATACAGTGAATGACAGCCATCTTCGGTCTCCCAGTGGCTTCGCCTACATTATTGTCAGTTTAGTGTTAGTGATTCATTTACAGCAAAACATAAGATAATTCTTGTCCGAAAACAATATTTTTGTCTTACATTTCATATTAAACTCAGACGAGCTCATTACTGACTCGTTTTCCGTCAGTTTATTTTCGTCAATTGGAATGTGTGCAAAGGATTGTGGGTGATTTAAGGCCGTGAAGGATACATGCAATGCATCCTTCAAAACAGGCCGAATGAAGGACTCGAAATGAAGGTTGCCTTCCAAGGATCCATTGTCAGGTATTAATGGACGACGGCGAGGCGTGAACCGTCCAACGCGCAGCGGAGGGCATTAACCCGCTTATACCATGGTCACTTGCCAAATAACAAATTTTTAAAACATTAGTTTATATTTTAATTAGTTTTTCAATCAAAATCTAAAGTTTTTACAAACAATAACTTGGTTTCCCTGGTTACGCCTGACGGTTTATTTAGCAACCGGAGATATTTATAGTCCGCTCGATTTATAGTCCGTACAGATGCTTTGACTGCCTGTTGCTATGGTTACTCACAGCTGATGTAGCCAGCGCATTTATTTATTAATTTCGAACGGTAAACAGTCAGTTTCACCAGAACTCCTTTACTAGGTGTCCTCTATCACTTTTTAATGGACACCCTGCAGCCAATCAGAATCGAGTATTCACCCAGACCATGGTATAAATTGAAAGCCTTCAGCGATGTAGGATGCAGCCTTCCGTTTAAGAAACACCCAATGGCATCGTTCCACTCCACTTTTAGACTCGCATTTGCAAACTTCCCTAAGCACTTCCCCTCAGAGGAATACCTGCCGCCATTTTGAGGTACATGCCACTTCGTGAAGTGGACGAGTGAAGTTTATATGGACAGACCCTCGTCCCCTCGTTTTTGACAGGAAGCGAGTCTACTGTGATGTACAATTCAAGCAGCTCTATATCCCACAATTCAACTAGATTGACGTCACAGCAGATCGCTCTCAACTGAAGTGTATGATATATTAATTATTTAGAGAATTAATCGCATAATAGTGTATAATATATTCATAAAATGGAAGCTCAAAGTGCTTTAAAATATCTTTGTTCATGTTTCGAAGATGAACAGAACAGAATAACATTGTAGTTTAAATCTTTTTAATATTCAAATAAAAATACACTTGATTGATTTAAATATTGTTGTGGGAACAAACATCAAGCTGAAACACCTCTCTGATAAAGTCACCATAAAATCAAAACTGACTAATATTTATTATTTATTATAAATGATTTATCCGTGCACATTTTTTTATTTTTTTATTTGTGTACCCTTTAATCAAAATAACTTTCCCTCTCTCTTGAAACTGTGTTCACTGCCGTGAGGGTGGGACAACCTGTCACTCACATGACATCACAGCAGCAAACGACAACCATCCAATCAATTCCCCATGGACAAAATCAAGCCCTGCCCAACATTTGTTCTTGTTTGAAAGGCTGTTTCACTGGGATATAGAGCTGGTAAGTCCCGCCCATCCGTAAAACCCCAAGTGGACCTCTAGGTTGAAAAATCGTCAATGCAAGTGAATGTAAGAAAATTATTATTTTCTGGTCCCGTTTGAATTGTGCCATGAATGTGAACATATGTTGTCTGTGAATTTTTTATATAATTTTTCATGTTACGAGTTTGACAGTATATTGTACGATTCTTTGGCTAGCAGTTGTGGAAAAGACATAACGAGAAAGACTACATGTCGCCTATGTGACGTCACCCCATAACACATTTTCCCTCCACTTGTCAAATCACGGCGCTAATGCTGCGATAATCTATGGAGACAGATCGAGATGCCTGTGTGTTTTGTACCCAAAATGTCACCATTCAAACTAAATGGGCTGTTCTTTCTTCAGATTCCCGTTTGAAAGCAGTGAAGAGTTGTAGTCCACAAAGTGCTCTCACACAAAGTCTAACCGTATCAAACTTCTACCCGCTAAATTGTAGCATTCTTCACACGAAAAATTATATTATAAATTCACAGACAACATATGTTCACATTCATGGCACAATTATTTTTTTACCTAGAGGTACCTAGAGGTCCAGTGGGGTTAGCGGAAGGGGCGGGACTTACCAGCTCTACACATCACAATAAGGAAGAAAAGAGTACTGAAACTTCCATTTCATGTCGACCTTATGTACAAAACCGAGGACAAAACATGTCACATAAGAAATTAAAAAGTTTTCTGACAGTGAAAATATGAAAAACTATAAAACTCACAAGCACCTTACTGACCTCATTTTAAATGAGTTGTCAAGACCTTCAAGATAAAACATAGCTTTGATTATGCAGATATTTTTTAGATATAGTTTCATTTTATTTTTTAAATAGCTGACAATGTTGACAAAATGTACACACACTGTAAAATCTTATAAAAAATTTAAAACGTCAGTAGGCCTGTATTTTTTTTATATATATGAAGTATTGAGTTATGGCTTTATGGTATTAAGGACAGCTAGATTTAAGGGGTACATCTGTTCAAGCTATATTACTTGTGTACCACTTCATACTTCATTATTTCAGAATGGAAATGTTGCTATTTTATAAACTAATGGTAGGGAAAGTTGTGGGTCGTGTTTTGCTTATTGTCTCATTAATCATGTATTTCAGTTCGATCCGCTATTTTAGAAGAAAAAAAAAATAAGTTTTTCCCTTTCCTCACCCTTCACCTCCTCCACTCTCACTTTCACCCCACATCGCGCTCACATTTCTCTTTCCTGCACGGCACGAGCATGCGACTGAACCCTCCCCCACCCATCAGTGTCCGCTGGAGCAATGAGTCTCGATATGATTGGTTCTCGTTCAAGCGCATCCTACCCTGATTGGCTGCCTCACCGGTCAGACGGCCCTGATTGGTCACATTTTCGTAGCATGTTTTACCCGAATCCCGGGCACATTCAGGGACTTCAGCCTTCAAAGCGGGTGATGCAAGGTTTGTGATTGTTTTGGTTTTCTCTTTGGGCTGGCTTGGGTGCGTGTGCTTGTCAAACCGCGCTGATAGAGCTCTGTTTTCATTTGCGCTTTTCATTTCTGTCAGGCAGATGAACGCGGCTGTGGACTGGCGTTGGAGTGGCTTTCTTAGCTAACACACTTGACTTGCATTTAAGGGCACTTAGTTGTCAACACTGTGGCAGAGTTCGGGTTACTTTAAGAGTAAGTGTGTTCACAGTCACTTGATATTTTAAATTAATCATTATTCCATTTAAACAGCGGCAACAAGTGAGATATGAAGCTGGAATTAGGACGTGGTAAATAAAAACCCAACAATATCTATAAAACTTTAAGGGTTTTATAAGCGATTTAGTGTTGGAGATGTAAAAAAGGCAGGAATCCAGTCATGCATACGTGAATTGGCACAAAATCTTAATTTTTGTCATTTCATCTTAATGTCAACATTTGTGAGATTTAGTCAGTGAAAACACGTTTGAGTTTAATTGATCTAATTTTGTGTCTCTGGAAAATAGTGATCTATGACATTGTATTATGTTGAATATAACATTTTTGTGTCTATTTGTTAATGAGGGACTTGTGAACACATTCATGTTTTCTAGATTTGTGGAGCAAAAATTATAATTTGTATTCTGTAGTAAAATAAGATGACCCTGCAGAATGGCCTCAAGCGGCATGTTGTTACTAGCAATATTAATCAGTATTTTCATGAATTAGTTGTACATTTCAGACACCTTCGCCTTCATTAAAACAGGGTAGCTGAGTGAAATCAATAAATTTGCATTCATAGTGTTGCTATTAGGACTTATCTTCAATTAAAATATGTGCAATTAAATATGTAAGAATTCATATGCCTGTACATAAGTCAAAGAATAATTTTACCTTTCAGATTAATCTATTTTACTCTGATTCTGCTTGGTCTGCCATTGGTTACTCAATTATTCAATTAATTGTATAAATATATATATATATATATATATATATATATATATATATATATATATATATATAAGCATTAATCAGAATTATATCAAAAGTAATTTATATAGGAGGCTATTCTGTAAAAGTTTAGGATCCCAGATAGGGGGCCAGTAGTGGGGTAAGATGGCTTCTTTTAATATTTTTTACATTTTGTTTTATTACAACTAAATTAGCTATTTTTTCTATTTATTTCCTATAATAACACATTGGCTGATGAATCATCATCCTGCACATGCTAAACTGAAGTTAATAGCCTATATAAAAATTGAATTGGGCTGTGAAAGTGCTTGACATTTACCACCCTGAATGTCTAAACAACAGCTCATTCATTTTCATTACCTATTAGTAATAGTTAGTTCCACCTTATTTATTTATATATAAAAAAGCATTGACTTCTTATTTTTCCTCCCATCTCATATTTTTTTCCACCAGCATGTCCCCTTAGGGGCTCCATAATACAATGCATAAGAGAAAGCCAGTAAATTTGAAGCTGTAATGTTGTTCACAACTTTTAATCATTCTATTTTTTACCACCCTGTGGTGTGACAAATGAGTTTTTAAAATTACAAGTGCTTCATATAGTCTCAATTAATATGAGGTCATAAAAATGGCATGAATAATAATTATACAAGAATTACAAAAATCGTTTTACAATAGATTTAGAGGGACTTTAGCTTGTTACATCACATATCAACTTCCTCAAAGTATTTACTTTGGTTGCAAACCCTCTTTTTGCTACTGTTTGGATTTACTAAAGACACACAGTGAAAAATTAGCACTGAAAAGACATGGGCAGGCTGTTTTTTGCAGGCTGACCTTATTGCATCATGCATTTGTAGGAGTTTCCCTTTCAGACGCAAAATGTATGGGAGGAGAATATTTAAATTAATCATGCAAGGTGATTTACTAAGGTTTGCGTTCGTCAAATTACTGGCACTTGCGCCATTATTTAAAGCCCCAAATAAGCATGTCTCAAACCAGACGCTAATTTTTCGCAGCTCTTGGTAGATTGTGTTGGTCATTATGGAAATGATCCGGTTGCGTCTGTGTTCATTAATTTGCACGGCGTTAGTAGATCACGCACAGAACTTTCCACTCCTATTGGCGCTTTTTTGGAATTGCGCTCACATGCTAATTTGCCCTGTTTAGTAAATCCGGCCCTTAAAGCAACACTAAAGAGCTTTTCCTCTTCGGTCCCCCTCCAGGTTGGAAGTGGAATTGTCCATTACCGCTGTCGTAAATAATTTAGCCTACCGTCACATGCACGCTCGCTGTTTATCCAGCACCGGCTTTGGAATGAACGATGTCCACAGACAAGGTAGAGTATGTAACAACAATGAGAAGGAACCAACCACCGACTCATCTTCTTTTTGAATATTAATTCAAATTCTCTGCTTCTCGATGAATGAGGGGGGGGGGGGAGACTTGTTCAGAACGTCTCATGATCCTCATCCATCTTGTCATCGGGGCCAGGCGCCAACCAGTCGGGCTGTTTAAAACTGACCCCCAGCACTAACGAAATAACTGGTCAATACTATCTTTGTTGCCGAAATTACTGATTGGTTAAGAGAAAGACAGAGACCAAGGTCTCACAAGAGTCCTCACGAACCAGAGCCATAAATCATCCAGTCTCCAGAAAGTCTGCTTACCAAAGACATTTTTATTGGTTAACTTAAGGAAAAACTGGTCAACGTTTGATAGTTTTGCAAGACGGATCAGTTCAGAAAATGGTACTGCTGACCCCTGCGGCCAACGGACCCCATCTTGGTCCCATGAGAGATGAACAAAACCTCTCTTCAGCAAGAACTATCCATGACCTCAGATTGGAATATCTAAACTTTGCACACCAAAAAGACTTTACCTATCAAGATCCATAAAACTCATTCAAGAACAATTTTCAACGGACTTAAAAACATCATACATCATTCTATGTGTTTCTACGATATATATGTGTCCGTTTAATATGCTTTGATCCCATATAATTCATGTAATTGTTATAATTATAATTATTAGACGTGTGAATGTGTGAAGTGTGTACTGTTTCATATCAATGCTATCTTACGAACACAAATAGCAAGATGACGGGAATTAAATCTGTTTAAAAATGTTCATATTCTGATAATTCGAAATCATGCCTAAACTGCATCTGGTCTTTTAGTTTCATTAGAAAAACCCCTCAGGGAATACATGATTTATGACTTTGAAAACAAAGAACAGTGTCTAATTGGTCCGCTCTCTTCAGAAGGGGAGGACAAATTTTAGTTAAAAACCTTAGACCCAAAACTCTCTGGGCTCTCTCTCCAAGTTCGCTCTCGGGAGTCCAAAAGTTAGTTCGTTCAAAATGTTCTGATACAGAAGAGCTCTCAACGAGTGCAGAACAAAGACGGAGACGGCAGACGATGGTTTTAGTAACCATGTAACGTTAACAGACGAGCAGATCAACCCAAATTAATATCAGATATGGGTTAGATTCAATTTCCAGTCATCTAGCTCCTTTCCGTATCTTATTTTCTTTCTTTCTTTTGTGTTATTCTTCTTTTCCGATTGAAAGTCTCGGTTTTAAGTTAAGTTTTGCTGCAAAGTTTCGTTCCACGATTCACGGCTGCAACGCACGCTTTCAACTTCAAAGACGCATCAACCATCCGCGACCGCCAGCCACACGTGACTGGTCCTCGCCCCATCTATCCAGGCACGAGGAGACTATAACCAACGAACGAACCCTGACGCTGACCAAAGGAATTCCCAAAAGGAACGCAAAAGCAAAGACGCAAGTAGACTACCTCCAGACTAAAATCTTAACTGGTGTTTTGATAAATGTAATAACCTGTCTAAGAAACGATAGAAGGGTTAAATTAGCCTAATGATTGATGGTTCGTTCAGGTCATGTCTTACAAGTGCATATAGAAATTCGGAATTTCCTTCCTCTTACCCTTAAACCCATTCTTCCCAAACTCATTCTTCTGTTTGTATTTCTTTCTTTATTACTCTCTTCCTTTCTGCAACCTGTATGAATGTGTGTGTATGCGTGCGTGTTTGTGCTAGTTGTTAGGATAATCAATAGAGTGTGTTTGGGTTAGAGATTAGCTGTATGTGTTAGTATATAATCAATAAAGTATTGTTTGTATTTGAAAAGAGATTACTTGTGTATGTGCTTATCAGATTTATTGTCTTGAACTTCGATCAAAAGTTACCTATGCTTTTACCCTATTTCTTAATTTACTGTTAGGGGGTTATTCTTTCTTGGCCAGGAAGATATTATATTTCCTAGAGTTAATAATTGTTTATGCCTTCTGTTCATTGGATGAACTGATAAATGATCATATTGATTCTGTTACAGTAAATTTTGAAAATAATTAAATTATTAATTATTGATCATAATTCGTTATGAATAATAATTAATTATATTTATACGTGGGCGTATAAACGCTACAAGTATGTTGCATGATTTTACGAAAGTATGATGTATTGCGACATCAGAAACGAAGAAAAACGAAATAATGACTATTGTAACGCTTGCCGTAAAGCAAGTCAAATTTGTAGTTTCTTATGTCTCATTCGAACTACAGAAACGCTACCCGTTCTGGCAAACTTGCATAGTGCGGTTATAGCAGATATAGGGCCGCAAAGCGAATCCACAAGTGCCTTTCACCCTGTTACGACTTGATGAGCCACTGAAACCATTTTGGAAACATTATTTTAAGGAAAAAAAATAATCTTTAGTGTTGCTTTAATGTCACTTACCCTTCAGTCAGTGCCAGTAGTCAGTTTTAGGTGTGTTTAATTTGTATTGATTTAATGTCATATTTTTTATTTACTAAGTGGTTATGATGTGTGCAGTCTACTTTGGTCATATGTTTAGTGTCTGTTTTGTCTGTAGTTGCAGAGCAGAGCGGAACATCGAGTGCTTTCATAGGATCCTGTAGAATTTTGTCTTTTGTTGTTTGACTGAATCACAGCACCAGCTGCGCCAAGATTTCAAGAGAGAGTAATCTTGATCGAATCGATGCCTGTTTTCTGGCGTTCGCCATGTAGATAATGCATAGATACAATCTGTTAATGGACTTTGATCTAATAATGGACTGTTAGGTCTCAGCGGGTGTTTTAATAAAATTCTCTTGCTTCTGCACTCCCCGATTGCAGCCAAGTTTAATAGGATGCATTCAGTCACACTGAATTTATTTAGGGAAATGTTATCCGTGCACACTCTTCCCTTCAAGATAGGCTATGTGAGGGAGTTTACCCATTCGCCACGCTGCAGTGTGTGTGTGTGTGTGTGTGTGAGTGTGTGTGCTGGCAGGGAGGCGGCATCAGCAGTGTGTAATCTTTCTCAGGGGCATCTTTCTTATGCTCTTTGCCTCTCCCCACCTCTATTTTTCCCTCCTTTATTGTCTTTTTCAATACGTTTTTGAGGTTTTCAACGGTGCCAGTTGCAATATTCCTCATTCATCATTGATTGTGTCCTCTGACAGGTTCTTTTCCCAGCTGTCCTCTTACCGTGGCTCAGAATTGATTTGACGGTGCTGGATGTGCGTTTAGTGTTGAGATGGTTTTCACCTTGTTCTGTCCTTGCGCTCTTTTACAAGGAGAAAATATCCCCAGTTGGTTTTAGAGAAACTATATTGTAGTGGCAAAATTGACCAGCTATATTAATTAAGAAGATTTTGACTTTAAAGTATAGCCTAGGGTAACACTTTACAATAAGGTTTCATTAGTTAACATGAACTAATATTGAACCTCAGTTCTACAGCATTTATGAATCTTTGTTAATGATAATCTCAACATTTAGGCCTACTAATACCTTTTTTAAATCAAAAGTTGTATTTGTTAACATTAGTTAATACTATGAAGTAAAATTAACAAACAATGAACAGCTGTATTTTTATTAAAGGGACAATAAGTAACTTTTTAGGTATCTTAGGTATCTAGGTAACTTTTTATTATCTAAAATCAATATTTTATTCATAAATATGTCCTCAATGGTGTACAAATACCTCTGCCAATGATCTGACTTATCCTCGTAAACGAAGAATTTATTATCTTTATATACATAGGACGGGTAAGTCCACGGAGGCTTCCATGTAGTTCCGCCATCTTGAAAAACTATAATAGCAGAGAGGGACAAAAAGTACTAGGCCAACGCGTTTCCACAACGCGTTTTCGTTCAGAGCCCGCGTCACATGACTGAAACCAGCAGAAACGGAGCAGAGCAGTGAGAGGCGCTGTCACTGCCCGGCAAGTTTAAAAGGCTGCACTGCACGGTTAAGTCACAGGATAACGAGTCCTCTTCGTCGAAAAAGTCCACAATAAGACCGTAAAAGGAATCGTGATCGGAGATTACAAAAACAAGGGTTAGGCTATTAATTATTATAATGTCGGGATAGCTAATGCAGGAGAAAGCTTTCATAAGAGACACTGAAGTTTGCTGCTTTCTTCTCAACAGGTAAGTCAATATCACGGTCTTAATTACAGGCTTTTTATTTTTATTTTTTTATTAGCCTATATAGACCAGCGTTTCCCAGCGGGGTGACGCGGCACCCTGGGGTGCTTCTGGCGAGAGCAGGGGTGCTGTGTAAAAAAAAAAAATTTTTTTACCATCAATCTCGGATCGTCGGAAGTCTCTAATAACAACAAATAATGTGCACAAATTAATAATAAAAATGCAAATCATAAGTTTTCGGCGTTGAATTGCGGAGGTTGCGTTTGCGTGTGATTTTATTCCCGTGCCTTATTCCCAGTGCGTCCACATAAAGCTGCCTATTTTTCATTGATGCGCTTACAGTCAAATACACACGAAAACATTGTCACAACGTCCGTCTCGCCGTGTATTCACATAAACACATCGGTTATGTCCGTGCTTCTGTCAACGCAATGCGTGCGATTAATGTTTTTCAGTTTAACACGTTAAAAATATTTAACGCAATTAAAGCAGCATTGTTTTTTCTGTCATCCTTTGGCTAGCGTTACATTATATAATCACGTTCTTCTTAATGCAAATGCTTCTAACCATGCAAGCGAGAAAATACAAAAGAGAATGCGCTGTCCTGTGATGCTGACATGACGCGCGCCAGACTCGACTTCTCTTTCGCGCTTTCGCTTTGAGTATCCTCATCAGAGCAGTCTTAAATTAGTTAAGTCTTAAATGAACGTTAAGAGTTGTGAGAAAATGGGACGCGTGTGGGATCCACATGTGACAGTGCAGCAGTGACATCAGAATCAAATAACACTTCATTCATAAAAATATGCCATTAAACAATTATTTGAAATATACTGTCTTTATGATGTTTCTACATTAATTTGGAGATTTACTGTGAAATTATTAGGCTACATAAAATATAGTAAAAACAAGCTATCTTGTATGAGAGTAGGCCTATAAGTTCTTCCCTGTGGTATTGAAAATTAATACATTTATTTATTTATTTATTGCTCAAGTCATACATAAATGTTTCATTCATTCATTCATTTATTCATTCATTCATGCATTCGTAACATGCATGAACGAAGAAAAAAAAAAGGAACCGGAAGAAGAAAATCTTATGATACCTGTCATTTGTGCACATCAAAAAATAAATAAATAAAAATCCCAGCACATTTCAAGGTATAGTATCAAAGTAGTATCGTGACAACACTAGTGTAGGGTGCCACACATTTTTTTTTAAATTTCAAAGGGTGCCTTGACTGGAAAAAGGTATCAAAGTAGTATGTGCTATTAGAGGACATCCTGTCATAGCTTTTTGGTACATAATGGCTACCGTAGATGCAACACACATTTGAAAATGCGAGGCGCTAGAGAGCACTAGTCATTTGATTGCAAAATACAATTTCACCACTAGATGGGAGAAAATCCCACTTAGTGTCCCTTTAACTAATGTTTACAAAGAACAAATACAGTTAAATGTATTGCTCTTGGTTAGTCTATGTTAGATAGTACATTAACTAATGTTATCAAATGAAACCTTATTGTAATGTGTTACCAAGGGTTGTTTAGAGCAGTGGTTCTCAACTCCAGTCCTCGGGACCCACTGCTCTGCACATTTTGTATGTCTCTCTTATCTGACACACTCAGTTCAGTTCATGGAATCTCTTCTAATGAGCTGATGATCTGGTTCAGGTGTGTTAAATAAGGGAGACATACAAAATGTGCAGAACAGTGGGTCCCGAGGACTGGAGTTGAGAACCACTGGTTTAGAGAACAAGTTGCACCATGAATTTGTAAGGTGTGACGATAATTGTTATTACAGATTTTAGGTTGTGTCATAACTCGTTAGATAGCATTTATCTGTCGCCTGGTGTCTGGAATGTTATATTTTAAAGTAATAAAACTAGTTACTTTTGTTTAAAGGGGTGGTATAATTCCCTTTTCACAATATGTAAAATAAGTCTTTGATGTCCCCAGAGTGTTTTGAGCAAGTTTTAGCTCAAAATACCCCATAGATATTTTTATATAGCATGTTAAGTTATCACTTTTTGAGGGTGAGCAAAAACTCACCGTTTTGTGTCTATCCCTTTAAATGCAAATGAGCTGCTGCTCCCGGCACAGAGGGCGGAGCTTCAACAGCTCGTGTCCTTTTACCTCACACAGGCATGCACTGAAAATTTCAACAACTTTTAGCCTTTTATGTTCAAACCGGTGTCAGACAATGATGGAGAGTCTCAAGAAGAAGTGACAACATGTAGAATGCAACAGGACGTTTCTGAATGGTTAGTTGATGAATTTATGTAGTTTATGTGTAGTTATCTTCTAGTCATTAATTAGCATATTCTGTCTTGATAATCTATAAATCGTGTTCGGGGGCGGGGTTTATGTAAATTTTAGGGTTGGTGATGTCACTAACCCGGGAGGAATGTTGTGTAGTCCCTACCAGCCGTTTGTTGTAGCCTAGTTGTTGCAATTTCTTTAAAAGCAAATATCTCCCTTTGCTTTGAACTTTGAGCGGTGTAACTTTGCAGATGATGTTTATGTTCAAACAGCAACATTACACACTAACTACTAAAGTTAAAAAAGTGAAATCATAATCAACCACCCCTTTAATGGTTAATTGGAAGCGAGTTAAACCTGACTTTTTGTGAACAAATCATGTATTTTCCATAAATTTTCCTACTGGATCAATGCTTGAGTGGCGTTTTATGAAACAGGCATGATTAGCCAGCTTATTCAATGTGGCCAAAGTGCTCGGATCGCATACGTGACGCATACTTTGTGCTTCACTTGCCAAAACCAACGGTCCCCTGAGGTCCTGACCAGAGCTAATGAATTCACAAAGAATGGGGCTCTTCTGCATGAGTGCCAATCTGTCTGACTTCTCCACTGGAGCGCACACACGCAAGATACAGTATGTCTGTGTTCCCAGACTGCCTTTTTATTAACACACTGTAGCAGAGGCCTAGCAGAAATACAGTACAGTACGCCACACAACATAGCCTACAGTACAAAGGTGGAGTGTGCGTTAACTGATAAATGTTTGCAAAAACTTCGCGATTCATTAAATAGGGTACATGAGAAGAGGATAGTATGTTTTAACAGTTCATGTTAAGGAAAACCTTTATGTGAATCAGTTAAGAAACTGAACCTGCATTAAATAATGTTTAGGGCTCAGTACAAATAGTTAAGGACAATTCTGGAATTATCAGATGATATACATATAGAGCTTATACAGCTTGTAATAATGAAATATTTTGTGCAGTAATGCACTTGCAGTGGAAGTCTTTGAGGCAAGATATTGATCTGGGATAACGTTCAAATAAACATTGTTTGAAAGTATAGCCAGCAGCCACTATAGGGCTGGATCATGTGGTGTTGGTGTTTTTTTCTTTTTTTGAGAGAGAGATTCAGCTATACCATTTATGCCTGGTGTAATTAATAAATTCCCAGACTGAGCAGAAAACTGTAATCTACTGTGCAAAAGCAAGCGACTGCTTCCAGTGTAGGCAGCTTTGTTGATTTTAATGGGAGCGGTGTAGTTTTGAGGAGTTTAACCACACATTTTCAGAGTAATAATGATGTAATGACTAAAGTGTTTCATAATGTACAGCTGTTTTTGCGCCGATGCCAGGATTATCATTCATTAGTTATGAATAGTATCTATCTAAAGTCAAAATTCTTAACATTATAACTACATAGTATCTAAAGTATGAACTAAGTTATATCTACATAGTATCTAATTCTTAACATAGTTTTAACTAAATAGTTATTTATTATGTAAAATGTTTTGGGATCGAATTTCAGCAAATAACTTTTGAGATTCTTGAGCATTATATGTGTTGCTTTTAAAAATTAGACTATTGTGATAAAATTGCTTACTAACATTGTTTGCTATATTAAATCCTTTATCTCATGTCATGAGCCACTAAATGAACACTATCTTTTGCATGATAACAGAAGGATGCTAGAAAGGAAGTGGCCTCCACTTAAAGCAGAAGCATCTTTATTAACAATACAATTTTTCTGTGTACGGAACTACCAAAATAAGTCTCTTATGCTCCCCAAGACTGCATTTATTTGCTAAAAAATACAGGAAAAACAGCAACATTGTGTTTTCAGCATCATTCCTCTTGTCTTCAGTGTTGCATGATCCTTCAGAAATTATTTTAATATGAGTTGCTGCTCAAGAAACATTTCTTATTATCAATGTTGAAAACAGTTGTGCTGCTTTATTTTTTTTTTTTTGTGGAAACCATGATAAAAAAAATCAGGATACTTTGATAAATGAAGGTCAAAAGAGCAACATTTCTTTGGAATAGAAATTTTGTAACATTTTAAATGTCTTTACTGTCACTTTTGATCTATTTAATGTGGCAAAAAATAGTGCAAGTGCTAACAAAAAAGCATCACATTACTCCTTTTAAGCCTTCAGAATAGACTTCCATTGTAAGTTCACATACTGTATATGAAAATCTTTTGTTCATTTTTACAAACTGAGGTATGTGGTAATCAGCAGCATATACTGTATATGATACATGCAAACACCCTTTGACAAATTTGCATAGTAATGAATCATGGGTTATGTGGCCAGTGTCAACTGATCATAGCTTGTGAGTTTCTCTAGCTGACAAATTATGCATGTTGCAGCTGAAGGAGACACTTAACAGTTTCTGTTCTACCATTGAGCAAATGACTCATTAAGTAAAAGTTAGAATGACTTTAAAAAAAAAACGTGGTAAAAGACAAAGTAGTAAAAAGTACTTTGGCCGAGAGAGCTCCTCGCGCTGCAACTGAAGAAAACATGCAAATAGATAAAACACCAGCAAATTAAGAAAACATCTTCATCAGTTTGACAACACGTGCTGCAGCAAGTACTCATAACACAACCAAATACAGAAACACACTGCAAATAGCACAAACCACAACAGAAATGTTTCCAGGGGACCCCAACAAGTGACAATGTGTCCTGTCTGGGACATGCTTATTGTTCAATGTCTATTCATCAGTGGTGTTGTCGATGACCTGATAGGTGAGTTTTTGGTTTATGTTAACATCCTGGTCGTATGTGCCTTGTGAGTATTTACAGCGCTTTTCTGTGTTTAGTTTAGTTGTGAGTATTTGCAGTGTGTTTCTGTATTTGCTTGAGTTGTGAGTATTTGCAGCGCTTTTCTCTATTTGGTTGAGTTGTGAGTATTTGCAGTGTGTTTCTGTATTTGGTTGCATTGTGAGTATTTGCAACGCTTTTCTGTAGTCTATTTGGTTGAGTTGTGAGTATTTGCAGCGTGGTTCTGTATTTGGTTGAGTTGTGAGTATTTGCAGTGTGTTTCTGTATTTGGTTGAGTTGTGAGTATTTGCAGTGTGTTTCTGTATTTGCTTGAGTTGTGAGTATTTGCAGCGCTTTTCTCTATTTGGTTGAGTTGTGAGTATTTGCAGTGTGTTTCTGTATTTGCTTGAGTTGTGAGTATTTGCAGTGTGTTTCTGTATTTGGTTGCATTGTGAGTATTTGCAACGCTTTTCTGTAGTCTATTTGGTTGAGTTGTGAGTATTTGCAGCGTGGTTCTGTATTTGGTTGAGTTGTGAGTATTTGCAGCGTGGTTCTGTATTTGGTTGTGTTGTGAGTATTTGAAGTGTGTTTCTGTATTTGCTTGAGTTGTGAATATTTGCAGCGTGGTTCTGTATTTGGTTGTGTTGTGAGTATTTGCTACATGTTTTTGTTTTTGGTTGAGTTGTGAGTATTTGCAGCGCGTTTCTGTATCTGGTTGTGCTGTGAAGTAATTTGCAGTGCGTTTCTGTTGAGTTGTGAGTATTTGCAGCGTGTTTCTGTATTTGGTTGCTTTGTGAGTATTTGTAGCATGTTTCTGTATTTGGTTGCTTTGTGAGTATTTGTAGCATGTTTCTGTATTTGGTTGCTTTGTGAGTATTTGTAGCATGTTTCTGTATTTGGTTGTGCTGTGAAGTAATTTGCAGTGCGTTTCTGTTGAGTTGTGAGTATTTGCAGCCTGTTTCTGTATTTGGTTGCTTTGTGAGTATTTGTAGCGTGTTTCTGTATTTGGTTGCTTTGTGAGTATTTGTAGCATGTTTCTGTATTTGGTTGCTTTGTGAGTATTTGTAGCGTGTTTCTGTATTTGGTTGTGCTGTGAAGTAATTTGCAGTGCGTTTCTGTTGAGTTGTGAGTATTTGCAGCCTGTTTCTGTATTTGGTTGCTTTGTGAGTATTTGTAGCGTGTTTCTGTATTTGGTTGCTTTGTGAGTATTTGTAGCGTGTTTCTGTATTTGGTTGCTTTGTGAGTATTTGTAGCATGTTTCTGTATTTGGTTGCTTTGTGAGTATTTGTAGCGTGTTTCTGTATTTGGTTGCTGTGGCGAGCAGGACGAGGCCGAGGGTCTTGAGAGAACGGCGCGTGGACAGGGGACGTTTACAC
Organism: Scardinius erythrophthalmus; assembly: GCF_964197995.2. Lineage (NCBI taxonomy): Eukaryota > Metazoa > Chordata > Actinopteri > Cypriniformes > Leuciscidae > Scardinius > Scardinius erythrophthalmus. The sequence goes on along the minus strand of NC_138233.1, from coordinate 27,480,297 downwards.
GACAACGATACGCTTAAAACGGATGTTTTTCCTTTGAGTTTTCCACGTACAGACGACATCACTGTCAAAACAATCCAATCACACGGATCTGCGAAAAAGACTAAAACGCTGTATTCTGCTGCCAGACCAGTAGATGGCGATGAAACACTATAGACTGAACACGTAATGCGCATGTGCATGGCGTCATTTTCTTCAGAGATTTGCGTTTTTGTTGTTTACACGGAGACTGTTTTCTAAAATTTGCACTTTGAAACCTGTTTTCAAAACTTTGCGTTTTCAGGCACCCAAAACGCATTTGTCGTGTAAATTAACGGCCAAAATGCATAAAAAGTGTTATGTTTTTAGTTGAAAACGGTGTCTTGTAAACAGCCCCTAAATGTCCATAATGAAAATGAAAGTGAAACAAAGGCAAAATGTGACAGTACGAGTAGTCATCTACAGTTGGATGTGACCAAAAATGCACAAAAAAAAAATTCATTCTAAGACAATCATAAAAAATAACATTTTTAACAATAGGAAATACACACCCAAATTTCCATTACTTCATGTTGTTTCTTGCACAATTTTCCTTTTTTTTTTTTTTTTGCCCCCTCTCAGGAAACAAAAGATCAATTTTGTGCGAGCCCAGGCTCCACCCCATTCCTCTTCAGTCTTTCTTGTAGCCACCTCACACTCGTTCCTCTCTCTCTCTCTCACTCTCCCACTCCCATAAATGCAGTGACACTTGCATTCTGTGTGTGCATGCGTGTTTGTCCGAGAGAGAGAGTTGAAATAGAAAGTGAGGGAGCAGGGGGGGGAGAGAGGGAGTTGGAGAGAAAGAGAAAGACAAGGAGGGGTGGGAGCGTGCTCGTGTGTGTGTGTTTAAGCTAGCTACTCACAGAAAAGAAGGAATAAGAAAATTGAAGTAGCCGCCATATGCTGAGGATTTTGGTGAATGCCTTGCTGAGGAGACACGCTCGTTTTTCCGGCGGATCCTAAGAGATGGGAAGCTCACATTTGCTGAACAAAGGCTTGCCTTTAGGTAAACGTTTACCTTTCCTTTCTGCATGGGGCCGCACGTGAAAGTGTTGTACGGATATCTGTGCCAATATTTGAGCGTTCGTTCGGCTGTCGTACAGTATTCTGGCTTCCCCTCCCCCTCTTCCTTTCCTCCTCCCCTCCTCTCTGCTCCGCTTTTCCCTCTTTCCTATTATCTTTCATCTCAGCCATTCATCCGAGTACAATTGCTTGCTTTCTGCTTTCTTTTGCAAAAGACAATATTCATCTGAGAGCCGGGGCTACGGACCTCTGATGGCTCGCTTTATTAACTGCATAAATCTTCCCGAGCTCGAAAGATTAAAAAAACACACACACTATCCCCTTTGGAAAATTTGAGGGGTTGGCAAGGACATGACTCTCTCTCTCCTATGGCCCTCCCGCACATTGTGCAGTGGAAATGTGGCTTCCAGTTCCGGCCTTGACTTACTTCCTAATTTTGCTCTCTTCGAAAGAAATTCTCATTTTAGAAGAGTCCAAAAACGGCAATACTTAGCCTTAGGAAGAATAGGGTTTTTCAGGATTTCATTGAAATAGTTATCCCGTTGTTTAAAATAAACAATTCAAACATATTTGTTTGGGCGATATTCCTAATCTGGAAAATACTATCACTAATAATATCAAGAAAATACTTTTTTTTGGGTCATATTTTTAGGTTGATTGATTAGGAAGGTTGGCTAATGCAAGTTAAATACAGATAAAAAATTATTACAATTTTCAAGTGACTCCCTTTCTATCTTTTTGAAGAAAATTCCCAAGTGCACATTTCTAGGAAATCTTGGATGAGAACAATGCATTGGCTTTCCACAAATTACAAAAAAAAAACAAGATTCATCCCAGCTCGCTCGTGACGAGCAAAACTGTTTCATTAAAAACAGGTTTTGTTCTTTTCACACCGTGAACGTGAGGTTGGGATTTGAAATTGGCTTTCATTTTCACCAGAAGACAACAAAGGGGGGGGATGTCAGCTTGAATTATCGCCCGTGGGCAGTTGAGGTCTTTAGACGCTATGTGTGACTGACCCTGTTGGTTTTTGTTGCTATGAACTAGCTAATTCAAACAGATCCAGCTCGCCCTCAGGGCAGGGCAATATGAACAGAGCGCCTAGGGATTTTGAAAGATAAAATGGTGCGAGAAACTACAATGTGTTGTTGTTTTTTTTTTATTGATTTACCTAGCTACATTCAAAGACGGAGAAAGTCAAAGATTGTTCTTATGAGCAAAATGTGTCATGCTTTTCTTCATTGTAGCATTTGATCCCAGAGCTGTGGGCTTTTTATGTGTGCTTGGAAGCATCTATTGCATGTTGTTGGCAGTTGTTTGTCCTAATCTGAAAAGGGAGATAACAGTGGCTGTGTTACAAGATAACCGGATCCTGCTGGGATAGTTTAGATGTCACTAACACATAATTTACGGTTGTAAAAGTTCACCTTCATTACAAATGGAGAAAACAGCTGGTTCTGTGTGGAAACGGATGCGTGAATGCAAGGGATCTTTTCACAGAGGTAAACTAGGTCTTGTTTGTGCATAAACGTGTGTATTGTGTGTGTGTGTGTGTGGGTGTGTCTGTGTCTTTTGGACATGATTACACCATGTCTGCACTTGTCAGACTGGGAGAGGTCACAGGTGTACATATTATACTTTTGTCGCTGTATCATTAAAAAAAGATTGGGCTCATTGAGATTTTGGAAAGAAATTAGGCCTTTTATTCAGCAAGGATCGATCGAAATTGAAAGAAAGGACATTGTTACCTATCATTTTTATTTCAAATAATAATAATAATTGTGTTCTTTTGAACTTTCTATTCATCAGAGAATCCTAAAAAAAATCACTGTTTCCACAAAAATATGAAGCAGCTCAACTGTTTTCAACATAATAAGAAATGTTTTCTGAGCAGCAAATCATCATATCATGTGACACTGAAGACTGGAGTAATGATGCTGAAAATTCAGCTTTGCATCACAGGAATAAATTATATATATATTTTTAAAATATATTACAATAGAACAGTTATTTCACAATATTACCGTATTTTTAATGAAAAATACAGCCTTGGTGAGCATAAGAGAGACTTCTTTCAAAAATCTTACCGACCCTGAACTTTTGAACAGTAGTATGCATATATAAATTGATTATCTGTCTGTCAGTAGATGTTTTTTCACTGACACTAGGCAGAATGAAGCCAAGCTGCAGACTTGTCGCCAATGTCAATACAGCGCAGCAGTGACGGCCCACTTTTTTAGCAGCCTTGGTCCTGGAAGTGTTTTTCCCATTTATAATATTTTTAGGGATTTGACCCAACCAACCAGCTCTGAGATGAATCAACATTACAAATATTTACTGAAAGCAAAAATATGTGAAAATCAGATACAAAGACAAGATTGTGTACTTTTTTTTTTTTTTTATACGTGAATGAACTGCATTCACATATAGCATTGAGAATGTTGTAATAGAAAAAAAACTGTGGTTTAGTATAAAACAATAGATTTAATTCGATATATTTGAAGTTTATTCCAAAGGGTTTAAATCTGACTTGATTGCATCAATGGCGAGTGGGCGACTGACCGCTGATAAACATGTTTGGAGTGGTTTTTATATGGTAATAGCAACGCATGTGGGTCTGTAATGGGAATTTGGCTCAAAAATCTACTGGCATATATTGGCTTATCACAGTAAAATGATAACGTAGGACTGAAAATGTTGAGGAGCTTAAAAACAGAACAATTTGAGGTACTGGGATAAGACAGAAAATCAGACACGCAGGTGTTCATGTCTTTATTATTCATCATCATCTCTTACATCAGCTGCAGTTACATTAAGATCATTCATTGTTTTTCCTTTAAAGCTGATTTCACATGAGCACTTGTGTATTTCATCATCAGTCAGTTATCTTATTAAGTGTTAATTCTGTTATCATATTGCCTTTTTTTGGACAAATGTTCCTCTTCAGTGCAACTGGTCATCTGCGCAGTGGAACGGAAAGATACATATATTTAACTGAATGAATAAGCAATGGACATTTAAATGTAAGAAAGGTCTTGTTCTCAGTAAAATAGCAGCATTAGTCCTTTTGATGCGTCTTTTACGAGTGGATGTAAAACCCACAACAGCTCTCTGTGTGACTGAACAGCAGCTGCAAAACGTGAAAAACATTTTTAATATTGAGCAATAAAAACAGGAATCAGCTGCTGATACACAGTGTTATCTTTTTCTGTGTTTGTGAGTCACTTTATTTTTAGAATCTGGAACTTGGCATTCAATATTTGTGTTTATCTTTGAGCCAAATCATTTGGAAAGATTGATATTAGAACGGTGAATTCACTTTGCTTATGCAGACCAAATGAACACACCTGAACACAAGCTGAGGACATGTAACATATGTGATTTATTACTCTCTACAGGCATCAGGCCTCCCATAATGAATGGGCCCATGCACCCTCGTCCTCTGGTGGCACTGCTGGATGGGCGGGACTGTACTGTGGAGATGCCCATCCTGAAGGACGTGGCCACCGTGGCCTTCTGTGATGCCCAGTCCACACAGGAGATCCATGAGAAGGTAACTGTACAGTAGCACTATGTTAATTTTTGCTCTTGGATTAATTAAAGGGATACTTCACCTCTGGGAAGATGAATGTGTATTTAAAATAGGTCATTTAAGTAGAAGAAATGTGGAGAATTTTTTTAATTTGGAGCTTTCTAGACTGAGAAAAGCCAGAAAATGTATTTTTGGCTTATGTGGATGAAAGACAACAACTCCCAGAATGCACTTGCTTCGCTGCCTTAGGAGGCCACGCCTACCGGTTAGAGAGCACAGTTGAAAACAACAAGGCTAGCCTAGTACGTGATGAGTTTGCCAGGGATTTAGAGACCCAAAATGTCCGGGATTCGGCTTTTGCGTTCTACAGTCGCCATTCATCATGTTTACTGTGGCGAGCAGGACGAGGCTGACGGCCGCGGGAGAACGGCGCGAGGCCGGTGGCGTCATTACTGAGACGCGCCGGGTCTCGAATCTCTCACGGAGGAGCGGGAATTTTCTTAGCAATGTTAAAACGCACATCAACCGATCACTTGTTTAGCGTTCATGTAAACACTACAGTCAGATTCACCGATCGGAATTAATTCAGTTAGATTGAAACGAGAGGTGTGCATGTAAACAATGAATGGCGACCGCAGAACGCAAAAGCCGAATCCCGGACATTTTTAACAGTCTCGCCCGCCGGACAAGTCCGGGAAAACGAAGATGGTGACCCCTACTTACTCAGCTTTCTCCTATTATTCAGCTTTCTCCACAGAACAAGAGCATGCTAGCTTAGCTTCCAAAGAAAGACGGCTGACACTGTGTACATTCTGTGAGTGAGATCCCACCCTCTATGGGCGGGCTGAAAACATGCGGAACAACGCCATCTACTGGCTGTAGTCTTTAGCCTCTGGACAGAAAATCCTCCGATGACGCAAAATGACGATTTTTGCGTCATCGGAGGATTTTTTCCAGACAAAAAAATACATAAGTCTCTCCTCTCAGGGGGATATGAGGGGGGAAAGCACGGTAATTCGAAAATACTACAGGTTTTCTACTAATACAAAGCTTAATGCTAAATCCTGAAGTAACCCTTTAATACAAAGATCTCTCATGAAACTCTAGATGGCTGCTTGTAATAACGTCATTCTCCATAGGGTACAGCTGATTGGTTCCTGCTGTATTAGTAGTAGGGTTGGGTATTGTTAAGGTTTTATCACCGGTATTACTACTCATGCCGATACTGCTTATCGATCCGGAACTTTAACGGTATTATCGGTTATTTTGTTATATTTTTGTAAAGAATTAACATTGTTTTATGAACTGAAGTGTAAAATTTATATGGTTCACCCAGACCATGGTATAACAATGAGCAATACATTTGTTACAGTATTTATTAATCTTTGTTAATGTTAGTCAATAAAAATGTTAGTTCCCAGTGCATTAACTAATGCTAACAAATACAACTTTTGATTTTAATAATGTGTGAGTAAATGTTGAAATTAACATTAACTAAAATTAATAAATGCTGTGGTAGAAGTGCAGTTCATTCTTAGTTCATTTAAATAATGAAACCTTATTGTAAAGTGTTATCATAAATATTTATAGCAAAAGAAACAGCAATGTTTATACAAATTAATATAAAACATCAGTAAATGCTCCAGTCTGCAGGCATTTCTTGTGTTTTATATGTAGAGAACATACAATAAGAACAAGAACAAATAGCCTAAACAAAGTAGTCAAATGGACAAATAAACACAGTATAACAAATATACTAATAAAAATAAGCAGTGTGCTTAAGGCTAAAGTTAATCATTCAAGAGCAGTGAGTGATTTTCTCTCTCTTTTGTTGTTTAATTAACATTAATGGCCAACAAGGTTTATTAGACTATGTATTAAACTGCTGTAACTTTAAAGGGTTAGTTCACCCAAAAATGAAAATTCTGTCAGTAATTACTCACCCTCATGTTGTTCCAACCATGTAAGTCTTTCGTTCATCTTCGGAACAAAAATTAAGATATTTTTGATGAAATTTGACAGAATTTTGACTCCTCCATAGGCTTCCAGTGTGACCGAAACTCACCGGCCCAGAATAGTTATTAAAACATCGTTAAAATAGTCCAAGTAACTACAGTGGCACTACATTAAGTTTATCATGCGACGAGAATACTTTTTGTGCGCAAAAACAAACAAAAATAACGACTTTATTCCACTTTTCATTTCCTTCTCTCTGGGCCTCGTAGTGTTTTTGCGCTGCGCGTCTGTGTTGCACATCATCACGCAACACACACATGACCGGCGTCGGCCAATAGTGAGCCTACGTGGTGACGTGTAACACAGACGCGCTACGCATTGTGCGCAAAAAGACTACGCGAACCAACTAGAGGCCCAGAGAGAAGGAAATGAAAAGTGGAATAAAGTCGTTATTTTTATTTGTTTTTGCGCACAGAAAGTATTCTCGTCGCTTGATATACTTAAGATTGAGCCACTGGAGTCACTTGGACTATATTAACGATCTCTTTAATAACTTTTCTTGGCCAGCAAGTTTCGGTCACATAGAAGCCTATGGAGGAGTGAAACATGGCTCAGATTTCATCAAAAATATCTTAATTTGTGTTCCGAAGATGAACGAAGGTCTTACGCGGTTGGAACAACATGAGGGTGAGTAATTACTGACAGAATTTTAATTTTTGGGTGAACTAACCCTTTAAGACCAAATGCACGGACATATTTTATACACGTCATATTTTCGACTGTGTTTAAGTGAATACACCAAAGCTGGTCATGTTGACACATTTTTATGTGTATTTGATCATTGTGAACCTGAAGCCCAAAGTATAATTTGCTTGTAAATTGCGGCCCGTTTTGGAGCGCACACACACAGAAAGCCTCCTTGGGAAAGCGTCTCTTGCACTGATTATTGTGCTTTTCATAACTCTTTTATTATCAAAATAGTCCCGCAATTTGGCAACATTAGACTGCATTTTACAAAAATGACCGATTTTGCTGATTCCGACGTTAAGTTTGGGCTTTTAGGGAGGAATGAAGGCACACCACTGTGAAGGAAATGAAAGGAAGGTATAGTTTTAAAATCATTTTAACTCTGATTTTTTTTTTTGTGCAATCATTGGAAGCCAAAATCGAAAAAAAATGTTATAAAATTACATTAATCACACAGCTCTAAAGTACAACCAGACTAAACTTTTGTTCATTCATTGCCACTCACTAAGCAAGGGCTTAGATAAATCCTGGCCACAAATTAAGAATTCGGAAGATGGAAAATGCTTGCCATTAATTCCCACTATTTCACTAAGGAATATGTCGTGTCACAGAAGTGAAATGCATTGTGAATGCTTTTCATGTGTATTTATTACTGTATGGACTGGAGTGGTATTTTTTCGTCACTGGTTCATACAGATTAATATATCATGTAATATATGTTTGAGAATGGTTTTGCAATTTATCATAGATCCCACTGGTTCGATATGATGGAGCCTCTTTGGCTTTGTTACATGGAAAAAGCACTTCATCTCACAGGCTAAAGAAGTATATTGCACAATGGGGTAATATTTATGAGTCTGTGAGCTTTTCTGCCAGAAATGAGTCGAATGATTCATTACTGTAGATGAATTCACTGGGTAGCGTGATGAAATCGCACAGCCATCCTACCAGCTGTACTTCGTGTGATTTATTTATTTCATTCTCAGTCTCTTGCTTGGCAGCCATTGATCCTTCATTTTCTTTAGCATTTGTTAAAGCTAGATCTGTCACGTTGTGCTGTTTCCTTGTGAAAGAACAAGAACTCGTTGCTCTTTGTCAGTCATTACGAAAGGTATTTGACATGTTTCTCAGCAATGAACTCCAGTGTCAATGACTCCAGTGTCGTGTCTCGGAAATGAATATGCACCTGTAAATTAAATTCGGTAATACATTCAAATAAGGTTCAATTATATATCATGAACTTACAATGAACAACAATTCATGCAGCATTTAATAATCTAGGGAATGTACTACCGTTTAAAAGTTTCTTTGTTTTTAAATTAATACTTATATATTGCATTAAAGGATGCATTAAACTGATCAAAATGGACAGTGAATACATTTTTAATGTAATAAAAGATTTCTATTTGAAGTAAATTCAGTTTTTTTTAGCTTTCTATTCATCAAAGAATCTTGAAAAACAAGTATCACAGTTTCGATAGAAATATGAAGCAGCACAACTATCTGAACACCAAATCAGCATATATTTCTGAAGGATCATGTGACACTGAAGACTAGAGTAATGATGCTGAAAATTCAGCTTTGCATCAAAGGAATAAATACATTTTATAATATATTTAAACAGAAAACAGTTATTTTAAATGGTAAAATATTTAGCAATATTACTGATTTTACTGTATTTTTAATCAAATTATTGGCAGCCTTAAATGTTAAAACCCTTACCCACCCCAAGCTTTTCAATGGTAATGTATACTAGTACATTTTTGTTTATATTTAGAATATATTGTACATTTAAATATACTATTATTCATTGTTAATTCATGTTTGTTCATAAGACATTACTTAACGTTAAAATATACGATGTATTAGATCATGTAGAAATCAACATTAACCTAGATTAATAAATGCTGAAAAATATCAAGTACAGCTGGCTGGAACAAGAGCAAGTGCACCGTTTGATAATGTGAGTACACAGAGGAAACCTGATTTGCTGCTGTCAGTGATGGTTTTCTCTTTCACACTTACCTGTGAACCTAAATGAAATTCATTTGCTCCGTTCATTCAACTGGCTACACACGAAAGACCATCCACAAACCATTCCCTCTCAACACAATTCCCTTAATTCCATGGCATATAAATATTTGCTCCCTCTGAATGCCTTAATGCTCATTCAGACATTTAATGTAGCCAGAGCCCGCATTTGTTTTCTGCTGAAGTGCTGATTCTGGCATGTTTTGTGTGGTTCTGGGCGGCTGCCAGGTTGATTCTCTAAGAACACTCCCCAGGCCTGCACAGACAGATGGCACTCGCTTTCTGCCCCTTCCCACAAACCTGCGAACAGCCTCCTTATTTGACTTATTTAATCGCCCACTGCTGAATGGACAGAAACTGTACATTCACTTCATATGGAGAAAGAACTTCTGATAAGATGCTAAATCAATTAGCAGGTGATAAAGTGACATGGAAATTGTGCACTAAAATGTAAAAAATGGCTGTAAAAATCTCATTCTGTTGTTGCTCTTAAACAACACTGATTGCTTGACGCAGTTATCATTTTCACGTCCTGCGCCACGTTGTTTAGATGGCAAATGCATTTGCGCCCATCTGTCAACCATGGGCGTGCTGGTCTGAAAACGAGGTGTGTTCAGGCGCTGTTGGCGCGTTCCTGTTTTGAGGCAACTGAAATAGATTGCGCCATTGACCAACAATAACCTGGTCTAAAGTCAATGGCGCAATTTTTGTTGTTATATGAGCCTATAAACGGGTCCACAACACTGTGTGCTTTAGCCACGCATGTGCTTAGATTGTTAAAATAGGGCCCATGTTGTGTTAAATCTGCTTATAGTGTGTTACTCCAGAACTTGATGGTTTATTAGATTGTCAAGTATGAAGGTAATATGATGTCAGAAAGAATCGCATGCGCAGGGTAAGATTTGTAAAAGTGCACATAAGATTGCAAGCGTAAATTAAATTTGCATGCGCAAGAGAGGATTTGTAAAGGTGTAAATTAATCTTACCCTGCACATGCGATTCTTTATGACATCATATTACCTTCATAGTCAAGTGTTTTCAAATAAACTGATTAATCATCATCAACCAAGTTGTACAGTGTAGCTCTTGTTTTTGGTCATCAGCAGAAACGAAACTCATGAGTAATATTAACAGTGAAGCTCGTTGCAGGCGTAGAGTGTGTGCGTTTACTGTCCTCAAAGAGTCTACATCAGGTTGTCCTTATCAGATTCACATAAAAACATGATCACTGAAGCGCATGTTATCTCATGACAATGAAACGCATCCCCACATTCTCATTACCATATATATGAAAAACATTACTATCATTACTTTAACCTCATAACCACGTTTTATTCATCTTCCATTTTATTTATTCATTGTAAAGTATTTTTACATCTTGGTAGTACTTTTGCAATGGTACACAGCTGAATTGATATTGATTAAAATCAGCATGAGTTCAATTCTGTACATTTAATACCACCATGATGTAAAGTATTCTACAATTCAAATAATATGTTGTTGTTTCTGAATTGTAATGTAATTGTAACATAATGTAATGTAATTACACAATGTGTGATCAGATCTTTAAATGGCAGTTGAATAATCTGTCATGCATCAATGCAGCCATTATGTTTGACGCATTTTTCTTTGAAATTTTTTTTTTTTTTTTTTTAAATCTTTTGTAATGACTTCAATTCATCTGGTTTAATGTTTACTAGTGCTGGGCGGTTTGACCAAAAATCAACATCACGGTTTTTTTCTAAATTATACCGGTTTCACGGTTTTTACCGGTTTTTTTTTGTGTGGTTTTTTTTTCTCAAGCATGATGGGTGTTTACCACATTTTCTACTGAGTGAGAGAGGAAATAGTGCAGTAGATTTACTTATAATGCCCTATTTTATTGTCATGAGTGAATATTATAGAAAAAATCCACACTAATATTAATAATACAGGCAGGGGCGTAGCAACCGGGGGGGACGGGGGGGACACGTCCCCCTCACTTTCATAGACATAATATACATAGACGCCCTATTGGCCGCTTTGGAACGTTGCTGCGATACGTCAACGCGTCCGCCATTTTGTGGAGGGCAAGACTGCGCTGTAATCAAATGCAAGTAAACTGGTGAGCTGCGGTTTTTCTGTATAACCAAAAAAAATTACATTTATCAACCGATTTCGGTGGTTTGTATGTGGTGTACAAAAAAAGTTCCATCTGTAGTTAGTTAAACTCTCGATAGTTAGACTTATATTTTATTTTATTTTTTTAATAAGGAATGGCCAAAGCTCTGGCTTGTCATGTATTTAGCTTTTCATTCTTGGATAAGAATTGTGAACACCCCCATACTGAGATATAATTTAATTTTCACATTAAATTAAATAAAGTTTTCTTATTGTGGGAAAAGCATATTCTGTCATTGACCCGATTTTAGCAATAACAAAGATAACTGATGGATCCTTTATGGTAATATGATATGGTACAACTACAGTGCAATGCAAATAGTAAATATAAGATAAAGTGAGAGGTAGGCTAATAGTAAATAGTTTAGTCAATAAAATAAACAAACAGTATACAGTAAATAAAATAGTAATAATAATAATAATAATATATTGATAATAGCATATAGTTTATGTATACTAATAGCACTAGAATATGAAATATCAATTACAGAATATAGACAATAAAAAATAATAGGTTAAATAGTTACTATGAATAGTAAAATAATTTAACAGCATAACTATAATAGATTGATTATTGCAAGTGGTATATTATTATAATAACAATAATAAATAATGTAAATTTATACATTTTAAAATATTATTACATAGGCTATATAAAATAAAATGACGCAACCCTGTCTCTTTTTGTTAAATTTCAGTTTTTAAAAGGTATAAGAAGCTATACAAATCAAGAAATAAAGTAAACGATCCAGTCAAACATACAGCAGGCTACACTGTTATAATAGCCTAAATATATTAAGTTATGAAACTTCACTTTGCCCTCAGCCAAAACAATCTGCCAAGGAACAAATTATAGATTAATGAAACCAAAGATCGCCCGTTAGATAAACACAAGACGAATTATTCTCACTAGACTGACAGCGACGAACGTCAGAACTCAGAAGCGGTGTACGACATGCACTATAGCCGAGGCAAGGCTGTTCTCGGCGGGGTACATGAGCGCTGAGCGCCCGCGGGGATCGCTGGATCTCACAACTCCGAAACCGTCAGATAACATTTTTAAAAAGGCGCTATCTTTATAAATAAACCACAGATTTGAGCTTTAAACAACTACATTGTCGACTGAAAAACTCTTAAAACTACATTTCGTGACACAATAACAGTAGTATTTTTAAATTTCGTGGCCTTTCTCCTCTGAAAATAAAAATAGTAAATGAAATGCAAGAAACAAATTTTCAGTTTTGCTTGAGAAAGGTAATTCCCTGAGACGTTTTCAATTGTGTGGCGATTTGTAAAGCCCCAAGCAGCACAAGAAATAGGCATTTTTCTCAATTCTCGTTATGAGAGGTATGGGAAAGTTGCCCTCCGCAGTATGGCGGCGCCGTTGACGTACGATCCAGCGGCCAATAGGGCGTCTATGTATATTATGTCTATGCTCACTTTTAGAAACCGGTGATTCTGTCCCCCGCATTTTTTTTTTTTTCGGACAAATGCCCTGATTAAAACAATTTTTAATATAAAAATAAAAAATAACCAGGCAATCACCGAAAACGTGAGGAATGGATGATTCTGTTTTATTTCATTTGATGTAAGTGGCGATTGATAGCCTATAGTTGATAATAATATAGGCCTAATGTGGGCTGTCGAGGCTCGTGAAGTTATAACATTTTAGAAACAATATAGCCTAGTTAAGAAACAATATATAGCCTAAGGCTACACACGACCAGCTGTTTTCCTGAATGCCATCAAGATTGAAACCGTGACTGGTTTCATAACAGTTCAATAAACAAACAGTTAAAATTAACTTACATTAATTTTACTTGATGTACTCAAAAATGTACTCACTTACATTTTAGTCGCAATGACTGTTTTTGCTCTGTTTCATCAGCGAAAATAGTCCCAAACAAAGATCACAGCAGAACGCGCATCTCACAGCAACACTCGTTGCATTACTGAATGATTCAGCGTTTTGAACAAATCGGTTGAGTCAAAGATTCAATTACCCATTCATAAACTGCCTCATTCTGAATAAATCAGCCGTTTGAACGAATCGTTTGAATGAATGACTCAATGACTCGCTCATTAAGACGGTTGCCTGCCGCCTCCTACTGGCGGTTTAGTTTCATAAAGTATCATTCTATTCAACATTCCTTATTTGTATATTCAAAAATATTTAAAATAATCTAATTTAATACAGTTATAATTTTTCAATGTAAATTATTTAATTTGATTGGTAACAGCCTAGTGTCTTATTATTTTAATTGAATATATTGATCAAATTTAAGAATTTAAAATGAAAGATGGAGCATAAAATTAGGGGGGAAATGCCTTTATAAAAGGTACAAAAAAAATTGTGTTTTCAAACAGTGATGTAATGAAACATTGACAATTTAAGTTTGAAGGGAGTAAAGCCTCTGTTAAGGCTATAAGGAAATAATTTTGCCAAAAGAAGAACTTTTATTTTAAATAAATGTTCATTTTAAATCAGCCTACTTCAGTGTGATATGTTACCATAATTTGAATAATTTGATACCAGAATTTGAATAATTGTAATGTGATGATCAGATGCAGATATCTAAATCAGAGAATATCATCGGGCGGTTTGTGGGTGGATTATTTATTTTTAACAGTGGATTCAGGTGACTCAAAGTGCACCAGATTAATGAATTTATCTTTAAAATGTACAAAATTTTCTTCCGGGGGGGCATGCCCCCCGGACCGCCCTAGAGGTTACAAGCTCCACCAACAAAAATAATGTGGGAAACACATTAGGGTATGATGATCTACAAAAAAATTACACATTTAATTATCTTATTATTAAACATTATTAGGATTTTACCACCTCCGCCTCGTTTTGAGCCAGGAAAATGAACATCACCTTTGGGTCACGTCCTATGGTCACATACAGCTTTTGTCCCCCCCACTTTTATAATGGCTGCTACGCCCCTGAATACAGGTTTGCAAGGCTGTTTACAAAGAGGTGCCAGCAGGACGCGCTTTAGGAGCGGCAGAAAACAGTGGTTTCCCCGGTAACGGCTGTACACAAAGCAGCAACGCTCATAAACACTGCTTTATCAGGAAAGATAAAGAAAGATTCAATCGTAATAACAAAGAAACTTTTCTAAAGACCGTCAGTTCACTTCAGATACGTTAATACAGTATAAAAACACGCGCGCCGCAAGAAAAAAAGACTCTCACCCCCACACGTCTCGTGCCCATTCTAGTCAATGCTTGTGTTTCAGATCGAAGCTTCCCAGAAGCGGCTCTCCGCGCCGCTTCGCTAAATATAGGCGCCTGGTCTATTTTGACGCACCACGTGGAGGACGGAATAAAACCTTGTCGCAGCTGTAATGCGCCGCAGACGTGTGTTGTAAATGAGGGGTGAGACTGTGTCGCGCAGCGCCGCGTTCCGATTAAAGCGACATACACCGGTTTTGCGGTATATTAAAAATTCATATCGTAACAAAAATAAACACCGGTATTCGGTATGAACCGGTAAACCGCCCAGCACTAATGTTTACTCATATGAAGGTGTAGAACCTGGAGTTTCAATTAATTTCATTTCATAGCTTAATCTTCTTGGCCAGGATGAAATTGGCTCAAGTCTGCAATGCTGTCAGTGAGTATTAACATGCAGAGCATTGCAGGCTTGAGCCAATTTCATTCAACTTTCAAATAACTTGCATTGTGCGCATTTGAAAATATAAAAAAATTAAATATTGTTCTTGAGAAATAAAAAATAGTGCAGGGGTCGGCAATCTAGTCTCAATTTATGTTTTTTTTCTAAGGAACGTTTATAAAAGCTACTTACGGTAACTCTTTCCCCGCCAGCATTTTTGCTCATTTTCACAAAAGTTTCATGGCCCCCAGAATACTTTGTTGTATGAATATGTGAACATGCAATATATCAAAAGAAAGAACAGACTGCTTTTAAACAAGTTTTATTCTAGCTTAATGCATTCTTTTTGATCAACAATTGACTATGGGTATGTTATATAAAAAAAGCAACATTTTGAGCAAAAAGCTGAGAAAATCACATTTTTGTCAAAGACTACGTCTGAATCAGATTCAGAATGATGATCAAAACTTGTCCTGGGTCGACATTTCATTTAATAACATTAGGCAGTTTTGATTCTGTTTAATGTTGATGATCACGTTATTTTACATAATATGCTATCGCTTGTTTCTGCTTCTTCATCTGTGTTTTGATCAGGAGATTCAGTGCTCTTTCAGAAGATGTGTAATAGCGCCCCCTACTGCATAAAATTGAAAACACGGAAAGCTGGAAATTTCCGTCATTGGCGATGAAAAAGTTAAATGTCCTAATTGAGCTAAGGGCTAATCCTGGCTTAATCTAGCCTAAGCCTTGTCTGTGAAACCAGGCCTTAAGGTTCTGCACTATTTCTATGTTACTAATCAAATAAGTACGTTTGTGATTGATCAAGTAATGTTTGTCTCTTCAAATCGTCAACTGTGAAAATGTGTCAGTCAAATCGCAAAAATGTGTAAATCAATCACTGCACTTTCTCTTAGTTAGGAAAAATCTTTTCGACTTTTTGCCCCTTAGTTTTGGAGCTGTTGTACTTGTGTGTATCTTCTTTGCGCAGACTGACTGTAGTTTCTGTATATTGTCTCAGGTGTTAAATGAAGCAGTGGGTGCCCTCATGTACCACACAATCACGCTGATGAGGGAGGACCTGGAAAAGTTCAAAGCACTTCGTATAATTGTCCGCATTGGGAGCGGCTTTGATAATATCGACATAAAGTCTGCCGGAGACTTAGGTAATGGTTAAGAAGGTTTTCCATTAAACAACAATGTATGTGTGTGTGTTTGCTGTATGAAGAGCCTGACCGTAACCCTTCCACATCTGCAGGTATAGCAGTCTGCAACATGCCAGCGGCTTCAGTAGAGGAGACGTCAGACTCCACCATGTGTCACATCCTGAACCTGTACCGACGCACCACCTGGCTGCACCAGGCTCTCCGGGAGGGCACGCGGGTCCAGAGCGTGGAACAGATCCGAGAGGTCGCGTCTGGGGCGGCCCGCATCAGAGGAGAGACGCTGGGGATCATTGGTCTAGGTGTGTTGTCTCACATAGCCAGACTTTTGACTCTAGACATGAAGTCTGATCCACTTTGCTATGTATTCTGGCCAGGAAAAGCCCCACTGAGACCGAAAGAGATATAAAGTAACAGCGGTGGTTTGTTTTGGTTTTATGTGCAGTGTAGGGGTGGGTAAATATTAATAGACTGGTGCAGGCTAAGTAAACATTAAAAATTCTAATGAAGGCGCCATCAGTGGCTATAAAGATAACAGGAAACGAACGGTAATGTGTGGAGACTATGCGATCATCCAGAAGTAATAAGCATCGATTACTTCACTGACCAAAAAGAGAGTTAAAGATACAGTTGTGCTCATTTCAGGCCTCAACAATAAGGATTTTTTAAAGAAGTTTCATTTTTAGCAATATAGAATTTTTCATACAAATTGCACACACACACATAGCCTAGAAATCTAGACGCACCCTAGCGGCAGCAAAATGTATTTTGCAGCCAGGGTAGTCTAGCAACTCTCCATAGACTTTCGAGCTGCAAAAACCTAAATTGGGTCAGGCCAATCACGTCGCGTATAGAGTAGGCGGGGCGGGCTTAACATACACGACAGAGTTGCGACGGTTACCTGGCTGCTGCCACTTGAAAACAAAGAATGACAGCTGCTGCTGGAGAACAGTCTTTCGAATCGGCTTTGGCCGCGACTCTGGAGGACTTGGAGTTAAGTTTTTCTTTGAGAAAAGAGCAAAGAACGGCACTGAAGTCATTCTTAAAAAAAGGAAGATATGTTCGTCGTTTTGCCAGCCAGATATGGCAAAAGTTGAATCTATCAACTAAGCTCGGCTGTTGGGAAAACGCTCTGGTTGGTTGAAGCGCTGTCCTATTGCGTGCAGAGGGAATTTGAAAGACAGCCGTTTATCCCGCCCCTCGGATTAAACCGCGTTTATGGTGAGTTTCCAGACCTATCATCTTGATGTAGGTCTGGCTTGCCAGGCTAACACACACACACACACACACACACACATATATACACTGTGTTCCAAATTATGATGCAATATACATATCAGTCATTTTAGCACAATAGACATTCAGATTTTTTTATTTATTTTTTATTCCTCCATATCTTTTCAGATAACTGATATCAATCTCAGACAGGTTTGTCAAGAAAACGTTTACAGTGGGTGTAGAAAGACATTTTAAAAATGTTTTATTGCTGTGGTGTTTTTTTTGCAGCATTTCCCTGCATGAAGATCCTTTTATTTCAGAAGGCACTATCCTTCTTTTTATACCATAGCAGAAAATGGCCAGTTATGATCTCCACATATCTTGCAGAAGTCATTTTGACACTCTCAGGGACCCTAAAGGGACCTTCCATCTCACTTCCCAATATTCCAGCACAAATCATCTCCCGCCAGCTCCTTGCTGACGTCGCAGTCTGGGTGGAACGGGGTGGACATTCTCCAACCATCCAGAACTCCATCCATCTAGACCAGAGGTGGAGAACGTCAGCCCTGCAGAGTTCAGCTCCAACCCTGATAAAAGTTCACCTGTCTGTAGCTTTCTAGCAACCCTGTTTGATTAGGGTTGGAGCTGAACTCTGCAGGACTCTGCATGTCCACGTGTTCGTTTGAAAGCGCATCTTTTTGGCCTTCTGTCCAACACGCATTTTTATTAATGAAAACGAAGCTTTTTGAAAACACTCTCCAAAGTGGATAAATTTGAAAACGCCGTTTTCGCGTTGTAATGTGGACTGTCAAAACGGAGGTATTTAAAAACGATGACGTAAGTTTAGTCATGTGACGCATATTGCGCCGATAGATATTCATGTTTATACCGGTATGTGCCTGTTATGTGCTATTCACTTTCACACTGTTGCTAAAATGTTTCTTTGCACACTCTTCATATCGCAGTTCTGCAAAGATGACAGAAAATTTAATCACAATTTCTATCCTGTAGCAAAACATGAGAGCAATTGCGCTTTAGACCAAACATATAACGGTGATTGAGTGTGACCTGGACGCATTAGTGAATGGTGAGATATTTTGCTAAATAAAATTATCCTGCCAGAAGAATTGTGCGATAACTTTATTATTTATTTTTCCGTCTGTATCATCTCAGTGAGCTTTTTTGAGACTCCAGAGACACTGGCGGCTTCAAATACATGTTTGCTGCTCAACAGCGGCTTTTTTACAGATGTTTCACAAGTTCACCTGCCCATTCAGTCTTAATATTTGGCTTGCTGTCCTGAAAGGAGGCTCAAACCTGAGGCTAGACCCCCTATATTAGTGCAGAGGAAGAATAAGAGAAATAGAGGAGGACATGGGGAGAAGGAGGGATGCCGGAAGAATTGTCGCTGGGATGGTGCAGTGACTGATGCTTATATACACTCGTAATGATGATTGACAGGAGTCGCAGGACTGAATGTTTAGGCTCCTCCCGAACCGATGTTTGGAACATCATTTAATACAACTAATTTGTTTGACAGAAACTTCCCTTGATAAGCCTTTATCTGACCGGGTTCTTCTGTGCCCTAAATCACTCACAAATCTTCGAAAATCTCAGTTTTTGCTAAATATTAGTTGTTTTTATGCCTTTTGCAAGACATCGCACCTTTTCATGGTTTTCATCTCCAGGAAGATCTTTCTTCCTCCTCATATTGCATGAGAAATGTGACTTGCTTAATAATGTGGAACAACCTCTTTAAGTAGGTTTTCCATTTAGCTTAGAAGACCTGGCAAACTACTTAACAAACCGACACACACACACACACACACACACACACACACACACACACACACACACACACGCTATTGTTCAAAAGTTTAGGATCAGTACGATTTTTTTTATATAATAATACTGTTATTTACCCATTAAATGGATTAAAGATGACAGTATTTGGAATGTTACAAAAGATTTCTATTTCAAATAAATGCTGTTCTTTTGAACCTTTTTTTTTTATCACAGTTTCCACAAAAATATTTAGCAGCACAACTGTTTTCAACATTGATAATAATAAGCAATGTTTCTTGAGCAGCAAATCATTTACAGTTATTCATTTATTCATTTAGCTGACGCTTTTATCCAAAGCGACTTACAATTGCTATATATGTCAGAGGTCGCACGCCTCTGGAGCAACTAGGGGTTAAGTGTCTTGCTCAGGGACACATTGGTGTCTCACAGTGGATTCGAACCCGGGTCTCTCACACCAAAGGCATGTGTCTTATCCATTGCGCCACACCACCCCCATCATCATATTAGAATGATTTCTGAAGGATCATGTGACACTGAAGACTAGAGTAATGATGCTGAAAATTCAGCTTTGCGTCACAGGAATAAATACATTTTAAAATATATTCAAATGGAAAACATATTTTAACTCATAATAATATTTCACATATATAATATTTTACTGTATATTACTTCAGTGTATTGCTGTGTATTTATTTATGTATTTTATTTTATCTTTTCAAAGAAGCTGGAAATAATTGAGCTATAATATAACTCCATTAATGAAATTAATGCTGGAAATTAAGATGGCATTCAAAACATTACTTTAGCTCATAATATCAGCCTGGTACCTTTTAAACACTTTCTTTTGGCATACTGTGGCCTGTAGGAAGCAAACACACCCTTTTAATAATAATTATTATATGGCTCTTCATTCGTGGCTCAAGTGAAATGTTTGCTCTCAGGTCGTGTTGGACAGGCGGTGGCGCTGAGGGCCAAAGCATTCGGTTTCAACGTGATGTTCTACGACCCGTACCTGTCTGATGGGATGGAGCGAGCCCTGGGGCTGCAGAGAGTCAACACCCTACAGGACCTGCTCTTCCACAGCGACTGCGTCACCTTACACTGCAGTCTCAACGAGCACAACCACCATCTCATCAACGACTTCACCATCAAACAGGTGCTACTCACAAACACCGGAGCACACATGCACTGCCGTCACGTTTGTGTACGATGTATCACTATTTTGTGTTGGCTGTAGATGCGTCAAGGCGCCTTCCTAGTGAACACTGCGCGTGGTGGTCTGGTGGATGAGAAAGCGTTGGCCCAGGCTCTGAAGGAGGGCAGAATACGGGGAGCAGCGCTGGACGTCCATGAGACAGAGCCCTTCAGGTGAACAACAACATTTGATGTTGAAGTATTGTGTTGTTTTGACATTCGGTTCGATTGCGTGCTCCAAACCCCATTCCTATTCCACCCCCGGACTCTGCAGGGCTTTTTTATTTTATTTTTGCATTGTATTATTTGGCTCCAAAGCGCACTGATAAAACATGCATCAAAGGCAAAACAAGGGATATAAAGAATGCGAGCTGATTCCTGAAGGCAGTTTCTAAGGAGACTAGAAGAAATGCGAAATGCAGGGATTTATACGTCATCTCTAGTGATTCACTTTTAAATTTACACTTACATTTACATTTAGGAAACACTTTTATCCAAAGTCGCTTACAAAATAGCAAATCTAAAAAACAATTTGTCAAAGAGCCAACAATATTCGTAGTATACAATGCCATGTTTATTAGACAACTAGATATGGAAAACTTTTGTGAATGAGGTCAAATTGCTTTCATAGCAATTGTGAAGTCTAATGTTATTTTAGTATTATATATATAAATATGCTATTATAGTTAGTATTAATATTTTATATTAGCTTTTACTTTTATATTTTCAGTTGTATGTGCTTTTTGTTATTTTTATTTATTCATATATTATTATTTAGGTTTCATTTATTTTTATTCCAGTTTTAGTTATAGCATTTATAGTTATAGCCCTTCCAGTTAGTCATTTTGGTGCTTATATGTGTGTGTGTGTGTGTGTGTGTGTGTGTGTGTGTGTGTGTGTGTGTGTGTGTGTGTGTGTGTGTGTGTGTGTGTGTGTGTGTGTGTGTGTGTGTCAATTCACAAAAGTGTTTCAGGGAATGATAACCCTGAATCAAACCTCAGGCTGTTTCCAGGATTTCCAGCTCTAGAAAAGTCATTGTAATATAAAATCCAAAAAGGCATGAAAATTAAGTTTTCAGCTCTGAAATATTTCTTAGCTAAATTTTGCTTTTTGTCAATGCAACCTATATAAAAAGATTTTTTTCATTATCCAGTAATCACAAAGAGCTGGAAAATTCCTTGATCTCATTGTGAAAAGTCCTTATTAGGGCTGGGTATTGACACAAATTTCACAATTCGATTCGATTTCGATTCACATGCTTGCAATTCGATTCGATTTCGATTGCGATTCGATTCGATTCAATATCGATTATTTTGGCTATCAGGTACAATACATTGCAAATTTTCTCAAGGAAAACAAATCTCTTAACTATTATTGTAACTGGGAGTCATTTGTAGCCTATAGGCGTCATTAGCCTACTATAATATTGAAGATAAAAATTAACTGATTTGTATACAAACACTTAAAATACACTTTTCTTTATTTTTATAATAATAAAGTTATATGAAATTATATACAATTTTAAATGATGGCTGTCATAAAAAACTTTCCAGATTTATTCAAACATGCATTAAATATTGAAGAACATTAAAAATTATAATGAATATATAATATGGTGCATATATTTAACAAAATGCTCCTCTCTAGAGTTAACTTTTCTAGCTGACTAACGAGTTTATGGCACAGTCTATGGTTTATGATCACTGGATATGGTTTTTCTGAGGTAAATGTGACGTTACATGACATGACATTGTTTACTAACCTCTTTGCACAGTTGAAACACTGATTGAGCGATTCCATGAGACATGATACGGACTTCGATAAGTTGTACTCTATCTTTTAACACACTTTCAGATGCTCATTCATGTTTATTTCGCGCTGTAACTGGTGTTATTAAGGCGGAAGAGAAGATCACGTGCGCTCCGCGCTGCTGCTTCTCTTGAGCTGCGCAAGAGCGATCTCACGTCACAGCGCCAAAACGCTTTATGTTTTTGAATTTCGTAACAAAATGGACGTAATTTGAAATCTGAGACTTTGTTTCATATCAATAATAACAAAGCACAAAGATTATTGCGATTTATTGGATGGGATGCGCGCAACAATGATCCATTCATTCATCAACTGAAAACAGGATGACTAATCGATTCTTGGGATTTAAGAATCGATATTGTTTCGTAAAAATGAGAATCGATTAAAACCGAGAAATCGATATTTTTTACCCAGCCCTACTTATTATACTGAAGTCATTTTCACTCAGACTCTTACACTGCTGCATGTGTGTGTGTGTGTGTGTGTGTGTGTGTGTGACAGTTTCAGCCAAGGCCCTCTTAAAGACGCCCCCAACCTGATCTGCACCCCTCATGCGGCCTGGTACAGCGAGCAGGCCTCCATTGAGATGCGGGAGGAGGCGGCGCGGGAGATCCGGCGAGCTATTACCGGTAAATCGGCACATGAAGCCATCAATACCACTTTTTAATGCCTCAGACATTTGTCAAATGATTTGAGAGCCTTGGGTGTCTGATCTCTTTCATCAGTCCGGTGAAAACCGCTCTTTAATTGCAGCTCTGCAGGCTTGATGTACTGTGATCAATGTCTCGGGGTTTCCCTGTAATGAAGCTGTTTTCCTCCTCCAGGTCGCATTCCAGACAGCCTGAAGAACTGCGTGAACAAAGAGTTCCTCACACAGACCACGCACTGGGCCGGCATGGACCCGGCTGTTGTTCATCCAGAACTCAATGGCACCTATAGGTACAACAAACCATTGAGAAATGCTTTCCTCTGAACTGAATGTAGAATATAGATGGTGCTGTAAAACAAGAATCCACAACTGGCAATGCAAGATTGCCTTTACTGTGGTTAAAATCAACATGATGTCAAAATAGACCATTTTGGACTTCTTATTATGTGTTCCTGGTCTTATTGCACATAAGTGCATGTTATTAGAAAAGTCTTCACAATATTTCATCAAGATGTCATATTGAAAACGCAGAGCCAAGTGTGTGGGGAAAATAATTAGTGGTTGACTGAAGTGGGTTTATTTTCCATTAGGATCTAGAGAGCCAGTATATATATATATATATATATATATAACTATTTAATGGCAGCAAATAAGATGAGGCACGGTATTGCATATATAAAATGCACATATTTTACAGAAAAAAACTCAATATGATAATGATCAAGAAATAAAAAAACAGGATTGTTTAATATCTAACTTGTTAAGGATTGTTGAAATCATTTTGATTAAGACTGATTTGCCAATGAATCATTCAGACCAATATGTGAATCTGTATGACTTATTCATTGAAAAGAACCGATTCGAACGAATGATTTGCTCATGAATCAAACATTACTAGCAGGGCTTGACATTAACACCCGCTAACCCGCCAAATGCGGGTCGATTTCAGCGGCGGCGTGTAACGCAGTCACTCCTACTAGTTACTTTGGCTGGTTGAATTTTATATAGAATATGTACATTTTTCAATTGTAGCCTTTCAAAAAGGCATCTGAAATAATAAAATAAGTGCAATGTAGTGATGTCAAAAATTTTTCGATACATATCGATGCTGAAATATGAACATGAATAACACTTCCAATACTCATTTTCCGCAGAATAGATACACCCTATCAGCTGAGCTTTCTCTCTCTCTCATCTTTCCAACAGTGAGTTACACACAAACCCGCCTCCCATCATTCACTCATTTCATTTGCTCCGGATCAATATTGTTGGTGCATTGCTCTCATTCCCGCATATTGTGTTCTCACACCCAAAGTGTGCGCACTTAAAGCCGCCTCTCGGTACTAAATTGAGTTCTTTTTCGCTGCTTATTGCGCTTAAACAATCAAATACACACAAAATAATGTCAAAATGCCAGTCTTGGCGAGTATTCAAGTAAACACAGTCAGTTGTTTTAAGTGGACGCTAACAGTTGAGAAAGAAAACGCATGTGTAACAGTATAATGGATCAGTGCGTCAGGTCTTAAAGTGACAGCAGCCTAATATCCCTGCTGCCAAATTATGATATGATATTAAAAATATCTATATGGCATTTTTCCCCCATAACTTTGTAAAACCACTAGCCACAGTGACTGGTGAGCAAAAAAGTTAATGTCAAGCCCTGATTGCTAAAGTATAACTAGAATATATATTCACTAGTTATATTTTACGTGGCTTTTAAGAAAAACGATCCTTGAAAAGCACAGTTTTAGTTTTTCCGTGCCATTACCACAATAACACACAGCCTCGAGCTGCTTAGTGCTTTTATAGAACAGCAAAATTATATGACAAATTTCCAATAAAAAAAAATACATTATTACAAATAATAATTCAATCTTATTGTAATATAGCAATGTACAGAGCCCCTAATGGGACCTTTGCAAAAATAAAAAAATATACAGACTTTCGCGTGTGCATGGGTAACTATTGCTCAATAATTTTTTAATTGGCCATTAAAGTTTTTATTGGACAATATAAATATATTGCCCTAATGAAATCAAAAATTTGAGCCATTTTTTCCATACCAATCTTTTTTTGTGAACCATTAAACTTAGCATATAGGACGACGCACATATTAGCGCATCCATGCTCTCGTTTACTTCAGAGTAAGATGGCAGTGACGCACAAAGGAAATAAGTTATAGTATACATAAACCGGAAATTATGACCATGCTCATGTGAAAAGTAAAAATAATTCAGTAAAAATATTAATATTATACAGTTTAAAATAACTGTTTTCTATTTTAATATATTTTCAAATGTCATTTATTACTGTGATGGTAAAGCTGAATATTTCCAGGATTCTTTGATGAATTCCATTTTTTTTTAACAGAAATCTTTTGAAACAAAAGTCTTTACTGTGACTTTTGATCAGGTTAATGCATCCCTGCTAAATAAAACTATTAATTTCTTAAAAAAAAAAAAAAAAAAAAAGCGATCTCACTGACTCTAAACATTTTAATGGGAGTGTAGCATGTGATGTATGTACATTTAAACTTGGGCCATTCAATCAGATTGTAAAGCTGGAAGTTTTTTTTTACAAACCATTATGCACACATAGTAGTTTCAAAGAGACATGGAGGGCTTCACTGCAGGGACAGTTGCTCTATTGCAGGTGTTTAATAGGTTTTAACATTATTCCCCTTCCGCAGGTACCCCCCAGGCATAGTGAGCCTCGCTTCAGGGGGTCTACCACCACCAGTGGAGGGCATCATGCCAAGTGCCGTGCCCATAACCCACAGCCTGCCCACCGTAGCCCACCCTCCACACGCCCCCTCACCCGGCCAAACCGGCAAACCCGAACCCGATAGAGAGCAGCACCCCAACGAACAGTTGTAGCCCCCCTCTTCAAAGGCTCTCCGTACCACTATAGAACTCTCCTGGTCCTTCTTTACCCCAAAGAAGAGCAGCGGAAACAAGCTCCCGGGCTCAGAACCAGCCACTAAAAACAACCACCACTCCAAAGTAGCCAACTCTTTGACTGAAGCTGGTGGACTGCGCTCTTTGAAGTACTAGTGGGGGGAAAAAACAACAACAAAAAAAGAGAAAACCGTGTGGGTTTCAAACAAAGTTAACTTTCTCCCTGATGCAAAATCCTGCTGTTTTAGATTGTAGTCTGTCCAAGTGCAGTGGGCGATCTTTTATCTGTTTTTTTTTTTTTTTTTTTTGTCTGTCTAATGGGTTTCATTGTTAAAACAACAGTAGCTATTACATGAATGTAACCTGTTTGTGTACAGTTTTTAGGACATGATTAATGGTTTGTAGACGAAAAAAAAAAAAAAACGAAAAAAAAATAGACCGTTTTACAGGAGGCAATCACCACCTGATCATAGATGCGATAAAAAAGCATATTAGTTTCACTCGTTTGATTTTAAAAGCCCCGAAAGAGGCGGGATTTGCACACCCTCTCAGGAAAATTTATTTCCCCCCTTCCTTCCTTCCTTTTAAATTAAACCACATAGTGCATTGTTTTTGTACCCATTTGTCTTTTTGTAGTCAAAATTAAGTACAGTACATTAAAGAACTACACTCAGTATGTTTTTATTTTTGGAGCATGTATTACCTTATGTGTTAAAGGTTAAAAAAGAAAAGAGAAAAATGTTCAGATTTTGAACAAAAAGTAAAAAACAAAAAAAACAAAAAAACAAATTTGTCTTGTGCAAAGCTGGCGTAATGCTTGCCTGTTTGTGTGTGACTTGATTGTACCGTGTGTGTTTTTTTGTTTTTTTTTTGAGGATGCCGGGATAGTTGCAGCTCTCCATCGCCTACATAGTTTCCTTCCTGGTAAAGTGGTAGGCTAGCAATATACATACTATATATACTATGAGATATTAATATTTTTTGTTAAACAGAGTCCAAAAAGAAATGTTTGTGACTGTATGCATTTGTATGAATTATTTTAAATGAAATAAAAGTCAGAGTTAAGCGACACGACAACATTTCTGTGAGTTTATCGCACTTCCATGAATAAAGAGATGCCAGGACAACAGAAATAGTGGAGGTTCAGTTCATGTTTCCTTTGTATTTGAACCCATTTCCGAATATAAACAACACAATCACTGTGAACGCCCTCTTGTGGACATTGGTCATCATATCATATAAATAATGCAGATCAAAAGGTACCAACCAGGCATCATGCTGCAAATAGTTTGTATACAGGGGAATTGGGATCTTACCTCAAAGTTGTGAATTAGCTCGCTCTGAACAAATAGGTATTAAAGGATTCCTTCACCCAAACGTTCTGTTATTCTTTATTCACTCTCGTATCTTTCCAAACCAGTTTTGAAGAATGTTCACCTAGGGATACCAAGCTCCAGAAAGGCTTCATTGAATAATAAAAAAAACATAAAAAAAAAACATTTTATGTTACCAATTGTTTTAGAGTAGTGTAAGGAACAGACCAAAAAGACCATAACATGAGAAATTAAATTTGCCTTGATCTTTTGACATATAAGAGGTCAGTGTACCATTAAAACATCTGGCAAGTTTCAGAGCTTAAAATGTCCTCATTATAAACAAAGCATTTATTTAGTCAAGCTCCAAAAAACGGCACTTTTTGATATTTGGAGGACTTGTGACGTCACACAGGCAAATGCATTTGAGTGCAAATGGGTGAAAGACATCGACGAATAGTTATAGGGCCCGCCCACTTGCTTTCGCCGACTGAATGCTAGCATTGTGTCTAAAAGCAAACAGAACCCATTATAATCACTGACGCTGTCTACAGTACATATGCTCGCTGACTTCACTCCACACTCTTTAGTCTACTGACAAGAGGACTAAAGGAAGATTAAATAGAAGCGTAAAGGATTGTTCGCTTTGATGCGTCCAGTTTAAACAGCTCATTTGCTCATTTCTTTATAGATTCAGAAGGATCAGCGACTGAAACAAGTGGATGGTTTATTTTTAACGGAATCTTGAATCTCGTCGCAGGATTATATGTTTGTTCAGAGACTTTGACTGCATATTGTTTTGTAAACGAGGCAGTGTAATGGAGAGTTCGCAAAGAAACTTTAGCATTATTTTATAATGCTTTGTCTGTAAATGACGGTTTTATTTTGATAATGTTTTTAACACACAGCTGCCGTTTACTCACAAGCCTTAAAGGAGCCGCCCTTAAAAAAAAAGGATAATTTCAGACAGAGAGTCAGAATGAAGGTTGAAAATCATTGAAAATCTTTTAGAATATATTTTCTAAATGCATGGTATTGATCTTACTGTGAACAATTCATCACAATTTGTAATTAATTCCATCTTCCTGTGAAACGACAGACTTCTATCTGATGACAAACGCAGGATTTTTTCAATCATTTAGTCGCTTAAACTCCACCCCTTTCTAACAATCGACCATAAACTCGCATTCAGATCTGCCTCTATACCAAAGTGTAAGTTTGCCGATTTTCAACTCGCTTTGTATTGTTACAATGTCGTAGTATTATGTAAATTAACAATGCTTACCGTTTCTCTGTGTTACCTGGACAGAGAAATTCACGTTTATTTGTCAGCAAAAGTCTGACTCGCAGCTTCAGGGCTTTCGTGAAAACTACAGATTGTACTTCTGCATTTTTGTATTCCAGCCCAAAGACAAGTCAAATGAACTACAACTCTTTGGATCCTTCACTGGAAACAGTAAATAACTCACTCACGATAAACGTTTACTCTTTGAATTCTTGAGCCCAGGAACAATACAAGTCGACAAGTTTGCTAAGAAGTATTTCCTACTCAAGCAAAGCAGCATTTGACTCTGGTCAAGCCTATTCAATAAGAACAGACTTTTTGTCAGTGGTTATTTACCCCTTTAAGTTGTTTATAGCCCTATTCGGACGGGATTAGGTTTACAAGGGTAGATGGAGTAATATAATTTTACCACATGACGTCTGTTATATTAATGGCCAATTCACATGCGAGATAGCAGGAGTGGGAGGTGTAACTCGATTTACACACCGCTGTCACCTTTCTGTCATCATGTGCGTATTACTTTGCTTCCTGATATCATGTGCGCAAACACATGTAACCTATATATATATATATATTTATAACAGTTAAATCCAGTCGAATGATGTATTAATTAAATTCAGATTGGATAATGTTGGTAATAGGCACTTACCTAATGCTAAAAGATATCTTGTGCCTCTAACAAGTGCTTTCAACCTTCTTTTGATCTGAATGGTGTGTGGAAAACACTTGAGTTTTGCCACAGACTTGTCCCAGCGTCTAGAACGCAACTGAATGGATTTTCAATCGCCTCCATACTTGAAAAAACGTGGAAAACTATTTTTAAACAGGAAATGACGGAATATTTACGTACATATTTACAGCGGGTCTGTTCGCACGGGATTAGTATTACCTGAGGTAATTTTTCCAGAAGGTAAAAGTCAATCTAATCTTTACTGACATATTGTCCATAATGATTACTGAGATGCACATTCGGACGGGACGAGAAGCTCTGGTGATAATTACTTTACCCCACCTATCCATGTTAAACTAATCCTGTCCGAATAGGGCTTAAGTTTGCTGAAAATGCTCCCCTCCACTGCACCATTAAAAAACATGTACGCATATTCAAGCTTGCTATGTTTGACGTCAACATAGGCAAACTACGGCCTAGTCCACACGGACACGGGTATTTAAAAGACAGCAAAAACACGCTATCAAGCGCTGTCAAGAGCATGCCACACCAGCAGGCGGCGTGTGCCTTAACCCTAATCGTAAAGCCACGTTGGTCAATCAGAATCGTCAACAAAGCAGTCAGCAGTCAGCGGCGCACAATCTGACGTCAAACACATCGGATAACGGCGCACACTCTGACGTTGCAAGGCAAAACCCCCGGTTTTACTGTCTACATGATAACACTGCAACCGGCGTTTCTGAAAATCCTCACCCTGGCAGGGGTTTTCAAAATTGTTCGGTTTCAGTGACCTGATACTGCGTTTCCGTGTGGACGAAAGTCTGAATTGCGTAAAAAAGAGTCACGGTTATAAAAATACCCGTGTCCGTGTGGTCAAGGCCTACAATGGTCCTTGCATGTCTCTTAACTGTGCCAATTTTGAAAACACAGAATCGCAATGACCTTGCAAGATACTGAAGAACTACTGTGTATTTTTTCCAACGCTATCTCATAACCAATTCGTACGAGTGAGTAAAAGGTGGCTAATTCGTACAAATTTGTACAACCTCACTCGTACGAATTCGTACGTTTTGTCTAAACCCCAGTGATGGGTAGGTTTAGGAGCGGGTTCAGGGGTAGTTCATTCGTTCAAATTCATACAAATTGGGCAACTCGTAAAATATGTTCGATTTAGCAAATATCTCACGTATTCATACGAGTGAGTTCGTATGAATTCGTACGAATTGCCGCGAGATCGAGTTGGTTTTCACATATTGTGTGGAAAAGAGCAGCATGAACATTCCACTGAATTTCTCTTCAGGAAGAAAATCAAACAGATTTGGAATGACATGAGGGTGAGAATTTCTTTTTCATTTTTGGCTGAGCTGTTTCTTCAACACATTAAATAAAATCATCCAACCAGTGCACTAGCTAGCAAATGCCTGTTAGTATGTGTTCAAAAGCGTTGAATTGGGAATGCTCTTTACACATTGAGGTGGGGGTGTGGTGATGACTCAGCATTGAAACTGATCCCTGCACATGCTGTTTTCCTTCCAGCAATGTCTCTCAGCAGACCTCCATAATTCCTGCATCCTGTCCTCTGCTTGTTCTGGATTCCGTTTTGGTGAGTTTTGCCATTGAACATAGGAAGAGGCCTTAGAGAGTCCCTGAGCAGTTTAGTCAAACCAAAGAAAACTGAAGAAACCTCAAGCCTGAGAAGAAAGAACAGACACGTAATTCTATACAAGCAGTGCAGAGCGTTGTAAAGCATTGTAAAGGCTCTGATTCGCTTACAATCATCATTGTTAAATAAGCCCTGTTCATGATGAGCAAACAGCTTTGTAAACATGCATGTGCGATCTGTAAGTTTCAGGGTAGCTGAACATTATCTAACCCGAGTGTTCATACTGCATGCCATGCTAGCACTGAATCTGAGCGATACATTTTCATTCAAAACCACAGTTATAGTTTCTATTATTCAAATTGTTGGGGTTATACATGTCCGTAATAGTTTTTGAGATTGTTCTGATACTGGTGACACTGAATGCAGATGGGAAATGTGATAATAAAGGGCAATCAAATGGACTGGATCTTGCACGTGTTTTGTGCCACAAGACTGTGTAACATTACAACGTCAGATTTGGGTGCGTCTGTCATTTGGGAGGCGCGCTTTGTATTTCCGGTGTGTTGTGATGTCCGTTGGCCGTCAGTCTGTCCTGAAAAATGTAGAGGTTGTTGCTGGCAGCGATGGCGATGATGTTTTCTTTGGGATGCCAGGCGGTATGGAGGATTTTCTTCCTGAAGTCCAGACTGTCCACGCTGACGTCCGTGTCTTTCCGTTTCTTCCCCACACACACGCGCCTCGGCTGCAGGACGGCACGCCGCTTACACATCTCACGACTGGCCTCCAGAGTCACGTCTCGCCGGCTCGCCCGGTCAAACATTCGGAAGTAGTTGTTGTAAGCCCCCGTCATTATCACGCTGCGGAGGGAGAGAGGGATTGAGAGGGAACAGGTGCACAGCGGGTGGATCCGCTCGAGTTATATTTCAGAGGTCAAAGGTGAATGTTGTAAAGGTTATGGTTAGGGCCTCACCTGTCCGTTCCATTCCAAGCACATTCAAACTTGTCAAAAATACAATCGCTTTCATACAAAGAGCACAGTTTGGTTCGCAAGTAGTCGTGGACCTAAAAAGACAAGCAAAAAAAAGTTAAACGCTCATGATAAATGCAGTGAAGTGATATATAACTGGAATGTTGCTTTATACTGTAGGTTAAAAACATAATCTGTAATTAAATAAAACCATTCTGGTTTTGGCTTTTCTTCAATAGAGAATTAAAAGGATTTGTATAGGTCTCACCTTTGAGGTGCTTTTTGTCCGACTACATCAAGATTTTTGATGGAGCTGCCCTCTCCCTTTCCTGAAGATTTATTTAGATCTATAACTCTTTAGCACGGTAATGGCTATGACAAAGTTAATGTATTTGGTCTTGTCGGAATAGATCTGCTACGCTGCATCTGCAGAGCAAGTACAGAGCCTTGCTCACAGCAGCGTGTCTGTGTATCTATTAGCAGTAGCATGACATACTGTTGCAGATCTATACAGGTGGAGCTGGGGAAGGTGGAGGGCTTCTGAAGTACTCTGAAAGCGCGCTGCAAACTGCCACAGCAAACACTGACCAACTATTTCAGTGTTGATCAGCAAGCTCATTGGCTGCAGATGTGACAGGAACCAATCAGCTTGTGCCGTGTAGTTAACGATACAATTGTCAGCAGGTTGCAATAAGGAGTGTGTCTGTTTCCGAAATCGCACCCTATACCCTCAAATAGGGCGCTATTTGTAGTGGTGTCCAAAACCATAGTGGACGTTATCAAGTGCACTCATTCAATCCCACAATGCACCGCAATAACGATTGTACAACCGTTGTACGCTCAACGGCTAGAGAATACCTATAATGCACTGTGAGACCAGAAGATGGCGCCCACAGCTGATTCATCCATTTTCCAAACCGCTGGTCCAAGGTGGCTACAGCGTAATATCAAACAGGTATAAATTCATTTTT
Source organism: Scardinius erythrophthalmus (assembly GCF_964197995.2). Classification (NCBI taxonomy): domain Eukaryota; kingdom Metazoa; phylum Chordata; class Actinopteri; order Cypriniformes; family Leuciscidae; genus Scardinius; species Scardinius erythrophthalmus. The sequence goes on along the minus strand of NC_138233.1, from coordinate 27,447,672 downwards.
AATTGATTCAATTGTTTCATTAAGGTTTTACGTAGTTTCCATGACATCTTTTCATTATTGCTGGAGCTGCCAGTTTGCTAAGTTTCAAATGATTATAAACAGCAAACACAAACTATGCAAAGGCGGCGGCCCTCTAGGCGCACTCAGTGTCCGAATTCACTCACTCGTTTTCATTCACTCCTTCAAGTGAACTATATTAGTGGAGTAATGTAGGGAATAGTGAATGAGGGAATAAGGGGCGATTTTGGACACAGCCTTGGTATTTATATTATTAGTCCTCCATGGTAAATTTAATTAATTTGACCGTATTACTTTTTTATTCTGCTTTCTAAAAACAAATGTGCATAGAGTTATATAATAACTATATATTAATATTTTAATAATAATATCATACTTTGAAATAGATTTTATTATATATTTTCAGTGTTCTTTTGAATAAGTTTGAGTGCTTTATTAGTTTTTTTTATTCAGCTTTAATCTTATTTCAGTTTTAGTCATTTTAGTACTTCAACTTCAACTTCAACTGAAATTTTATTTTAATCAGTTGCCAAGGCAACATTTTTACTTTTCATTGATTAAAAAGGGTTTTAAGTTTAAGCTTTTCAGATTTATTTCATTTAAAGAAAACAATGTTTATTAGTTTTAGTTTCAGTTTCAACTAAAAACAGTTGATTCATTTTTATAATTACTCTTAATTATATATTTTCTTAATAATAATATACTCTTAATATAGGGTAGACAACAGATAAACTGTAAATTTAACAAAAAGTTATTTTTTCAGATATTTTAATTTATTTTGGCTATAGTGCAATAACTATAAAAGTCAGTTTAATGTAGCAAACAACATTTTTTCTTTATAATATCACATTTACTATTCCTTTTACACGAAGAAGTTTCAAATTTGAAAACCACTGGTATGGTACTATCATTGTATATGTCCAAAACAATATTTCTATGCTATTTTTTGTGTTAGTGAGACCACTTGGATCCCTTCTAGCTAAAACACTGTGTGAGTTTGTGTAGGCTATATGTTTGAGTGAGTGAGTAGGTGAGAGACCTGGTATGTTTCCACAGGTTTATTTTCCATGTTGAGGTCCCAGACTTTAGCAGTGAGGTAATCTCTAGTCAGCAGGTAGCGGCCGCTGTGACTGAACTTCACATCTGACACAGAGGAAACAATCTCTGAGAAGAACGAGCGGCGGGCTGGATCCACTGCCTCTTCATACACTGTAATGGAGTGAGCCCACAGACATAAAAACACTTCATTTAATACAAAGCATTATGACATTAACAACCATTTGAATGTAAACAAGCATCACCATATTACATTAAATATGGACGATGGCAAATTGAGCTTCAGGATATCTTAAGTTCAATTTAATTTCATCTAAAAAAACAACACTTTTAATAGGCTACTATTAGTGGATATGTTCCACATTAGTGTATAAGTCTTGGAACAACATTACTGCCAACCACTAAGATTTTAGGTTTAGGCTTAGGACTGAAGGAATTGATGATTTCCAAGACCAACAAAATCAGTACATTCAGGAAAATGTTGTACTTTGCAGTATGATTTTGCATTATATGCATGTGCGTGGCTTACATTTGGCATGCTGGTCGCAGAGCGCGCGAGCTCTCATGTCACAGAGGCGTGTGGTTCCTGTGCTGCTGCTGAAGGCCAGCAGGTGGCAGTGGTGAGGGTGAAACTCTGCCACTGTGATCACCTCACTGAGGTCCTCCATGTTTTCCGGCTTTAAATCTACAATATCTGACAGAAACTCGCTGAGGAAGCCTGACAAACTGAGGTTTTATATCATCACTAATTCATAACAACATTTCTAACAGTAATTATTAACAAAAAGTCCAAAACAAAAAGCTTTCTTCTGGATTTCTGTAGGGTTGCACCAGCCGTTTGCAGGTTCTTGCCTAAACTGGAACGCAAAGAGGCTACGACACGTAACTACTAGCTAGTTTGTAACTAACTCTGTAATTTATTCACTTGCACCATTTGTTCTGTAATGGGTTGGTGGACGGTTGGCAGAGGAACTAGAGATGTGAGGTACAAAACTGTTTAGCCTAGAGTGTCAAGTGACTCTGTCTCTCTAAATAAGTTATTGAATCATTCACTCAAGTGATTAGTTTAACAATATTGATTTATTCAGGAACGTAATATCACTGCTGTGTGCTGTTTAGAGATGCAAAGGTCGATTCTGTGATACAGACTTTGATTCAGATTTGTTGGGAATCTTTTTGATTTAAGTGAAGCAAAACTATAGGCAAAGTAATCAGCAAATATCTAGTTAAAGCTGCTCTAAGCGATGTTGGATAACGTCACTTCTTGTTGACGTTCGAAGTATTGTCAAAAAAAACGGAGGCTAGCTCGACCCTCCCTCCTCCTCATCCCGTCCCCTCCCCCTCCCTTCCCTGCTTCCTGAAACAGTCATGAACCATTTAGAAAAAACAAACTGGATTTACCTACCTGTCCAGCAAAAACAGAGCCACCTGAATGTCGGATTGGAAGCCCTTTTGCTGGCAGTTCTCGCCACCTTTTGAACGCTTTTCCGATGTAAATTCGGGACTCTGCATTCCTTCTCCTTTTCCCTATTCTTTGTTATTTGTTCATCGGAACGTCGTCTCTGTTAGCTATAAAATTTTAAGTTCCAAGTTGTTAGGACATCTCTCCTCTAGCTAACTTCCCTCTTCATGCTTCTATCTCCTCCACTCCCCACACCCCCCTTCATGTGCACGCGCACTAACCCCCCAAACCCCACCCCCAAATCATTCTTTTCGGTTATTGGCTGGAACACTGTTTGTTTTGTTTCGTGGTCCAGGCTGGGCCAGTTTGTTTTTCTTGCCGTTTATGGAGCCTGGGAAGTCTACAGAGACCGCGTTTACAGTGTGTTCAGGGGACAGGCAGCCAGCGGATAGTGAGGAGATGTTTGCTGTGTGTGACAAAAAATGTTTTGGCCTAAAAAAGGCATGACATCGCTTAGAGCACCTTTAAAGGGACTGAACAGATACATTTACACTAAATATAAAATTTTCACCCCTTTTCCAAAACTCGTTTGTTCGAACATCCCAAGGCTGACGAACTTAGAGTGGTTTAAATTTATTTTAAACACTGTTCCTGAATATTATAATCCAAACGTTTATCTGTGTGCTACACATTTTACGGAGAACAGCTTCTAGAGGCACAGTGCAGGCTAAACGCACAAAAGCTTGCATACCACTCTGAAACATCCTGTGGAATCTGTGGATGCAAAGTCTGTGCATGAAATCCATTCTGGATGCTCCTCTTGTTTATTAACATTGTCAGGGTCTGAATCAGGTTTGAAATTGCCGCCATACTTTATATTTACACCTGAACAGATGAAACTTGGAGTTATGGTAAGGGACGTGACATTTCCCTAATACTAGCTTCTCCGCTAAGCGGTGCCAATCACAGCACACTGGGCCAGTTAACCAATCACAGCACATTTCAAAAGGAGGGGTTTCATCTAAACAGAAACTAAACGACGCATCCGGGCCAGATTGGGAAGAGAGGATCTGTAATAATGTAAAATAATGTTTTTTTTTTTTTTTTAACAATCATGCATGAAAGCATATTTTAGTACACCCCAAAAACTAAATCAAGACTTTGTAAAAGGGCATAATAGGAACCCTTTAATTTGCAACTCACGCACAGCTGATGCAACTGGCTCCTGCTAAAAAGATTGATCACCATGTTGTTTGGTGCACAGCAATATGCTAAAAGCCACTCAAAGCACCTTAGCACCTTTCAAATCTAGTTTTATCCATATCTGTGCAGCTCTCTCTCACAGTAAAATGATGAGGATACTGAAGCTGCGGTCCGTGATGCTGAGATGCCACAGGTTAATTCTCAGGTCATCAGCAGACAGGTACGTCTCACAGTCGCTGTTAACACTGATGGAGTTGATGTGATATGCATGTGCGTTAGCAAAAACACGGCGTGGGGTCGCCTCCACCAGCAGATCCATCGGCCGCAGGACAGGGACCTACACCAGAACAAACTCACATCAGGCAATGAGAAGAAACAGAACAGAAGAAAGGAGAAATACCACACACCTGTAGAGTGGTGACTGTTGAGAGGTCCTTCAGTCTGCCTTCCTCGTCTCTGAGATTATAGCCTTCTGCTCGCTTGTCTCTCTCACTCACCTTCCACAGCTTTACGGTCTTATCTGACAAGAATCACAAAAGGCATGTTATTCTTAATGATTCATCACTGTGTTTTGGCATTGTTTGATATAATGTTATCAAGCGTTTTAGCGGCTACCATTGGTGGAGAGGAGGAAGTGGGCGGGGTTATGTGGAGGCAGCCATCGAATCTTATTGATTTTCTCCTCAATCTCCAAACTTTTCAGGTAATCAAACTCAGGCTCATGACTCTGAAATGTACTATAAACATTATATTCGCCCTAAAAGAGAGAGGTAGCGGGACAAGACAACAAGCCGTTATTAGCATCAAGGAATTATGAATTAATTGTTTTGCTGTTAATTTTGCTGCTTACTTCCTGTGTTAAGATATCTGAGTAAACGTTAAAATAAAAGGTTAAACTAGGTAAATATTATAATATTCAAAATATCATTTATTATAATAATTATAATTTCCATACAAAAATGTAATTTAATTAAAAATAAAAGTCCCCATGAAATCTAATTTAAAGCTTTGTGGTTTCGTCTGTTAGCTTTTAGGGCATCTTTATGTGAAAAGTTAACCCCAAAAAAAGTAAACAAGATATGCATATTTAAAATATATTGGGCCTCATTCTTAAAACATAAGGGGAATGAATTTTGGCTTAAATCATTCATAAAAGCATTCTTACGTAAACTCTCAAATCTGCTAATATACCCCAGATAGCAAATGACATCTGGCCCAGTTGTGGCCCACATCTCCCACATTCTTCTGGCCCACATATTTAACTGTGTGTGGCTGGCAATAGCATACATATCCGGGCCTCATCTGGGCCAACTGTGGCTTAGTTCTGGCAGCGGCAAAATGGGCCGCATCTGGGCCACACACAGCAAGCCACAACTCACACTAAAACCGGCTTGATGTGTGTGAGCCAGTATGACCTTTACGACTGCCAGAACTGATCCATACGTGCCATAGTTGGCCAAGAATGTCTCTTCCCACAACATTATAAACACCACCTGCCTTCAACTCGCAATTGCAAGGCAATCATGGTGTTACTGTGACCAAAACTAAAACCTATTGACTTTAAAAATGCAACTTGTGCTTCAAAATCTCCCATCCCAACTTCCAGTGTGTTTGTGTGAGATATCTCTCACCTGTGGTTCTCTCTGAAAGATGACAACCCTCCCACCCTTATCACCCGTGGCCAAGAACTCTCCAGTCTGGTTGAACTCCACCGTAGAGATGACATCCGCTGAAACACAGACACGATTGAAAAATAAAAAAGTTGCATGTGAATCAAAATACTCTTTTGGTTGATCTGAGAAAGGAATCACATGCATATATATATTTGTAAAATCCAGAGGCCTCTATTTATTGTAATGTGCTGTCAATAAAACTGCAGATCTGCTCAGTCAATATTAGATGTGCCTGAGTCAAACATTTCTTTGCCAAAGTAAACTAATGAAATATTTGTATTTGAATACAGATCCAAAAACAGTTTTAATGCCAAGGTGTGCACATTCACTATGTAAACACCAATACAAAGGTCGAAAAGTGTCTCTGTCTAGTTAAAGTACTCATCAAAAGTTTGGACACTTTTTGTTATGACTAATTTCCACATTTTAAAATAACAGGGAAGTCATGATTTCAAAACTATGAAATAACACAAATGGAAATGATCTTATATTTGAGCTTCTTTGTCGAGATCCCAGCTCTGCACAGCAGGGTTATTATACAAAATGAATGTGTTACGTGAAATAAATGATACAACAATACAATGTTTAAAAAAACCTTACAATTATTTTATTTCAACTAGTTGCCAAAGAAACATTTAAAAAAAAAACTAAAACTGAAATAAAAATGAAAAAGATTTATATATATATATATATATATATATATATATATACATACATATAAATCTTGGCCAATACAAAGGTTTGACTATAAACCTAATAAAAAGGAAAAATAACAAAATTACTAAAATTTTGACTAAAATATGAAAATAACTTAAACTATTAATAAAAACTATAATAGTATCTCAATAATACTAAAATAACACTGATGCATACTCGTTCTCTCAAAAACTTCACAAGGTGCATCCTGGGATGCTTTTAAACAGAACTGAAGTTGTTCCTACGTGTTGACTGCGTCATATAAAGACATTTATCTATGTCTACAAAACTAATTCAAGTATTTCAGCAAAGCCTTTACAAGAAACATCAGTGTGTCCAAACTTTTGACTGGTATTGTAGATCCACGAGAGTTTGTGGGGTATGATGGTGTGTGTGTGTGTGTGTGTGTGTGTGTGTGTGTGTGTGTGTGTGTGTGTGTGTGTACCCTCAGTGTACTCTGGCTCCAAGGCTGCGAGGTCTGAACAGAGAACCGGGCTCAGCATTCTGGGACGGAACCAAGGGCGGGGCTGCAGCTCTACCAATCCTGCAAAGAGGAGGAGTTTCATGATGAGCGTTAAAAAAGCGTGAGTGGAAGGGTTAGAACAAGCTACCGGTGTTTTAATGTCTGCCAGAGAGAGATGTTCCAGGGGCGGATATTCAATGCAGATCTACACGATAGTTTTGATGTGCTGAAATGGGCCTAGATTTGAGATTAGTTGATGTAATCTTGTTTTGCATCAACATAAACAACAGATTATCAGGGAGGGGGGGCAGAGGGAATCCCAGATCTGCCACACATAAACATCTCCATCTGGTCTAAAAGCTTTAAATGGCCTCTGAGATGTAGTTTAGGGTGTTTAAAGAGGATCACATGGCTCACTTTTGCTTGTAAACATTCGGACAGCAAAGCAAGCATGCAAATTTAAATGGAAAAACAAGACGTTCGTAGAAAAACACTCTTACCTTCTGTCACATCGCTGTGCTAGCAGTCGCGTTCAGATACTGATATATTCATTCAGTTCCATTGCTGAGTTGGTGTGTACAAAAGATGTCTGTGAAGGTGTGTGTGTGTTTGAGGAATGAGCAACACACCATCCATTTTTCATCCATCAGCATCGAGGTCTGCTGCAAAGCGTCATGGGGTAAATGAGGGGTAAGTCCGTGCGAAGAGACTGATGACTCTCTACAGGATATGAACTCCACAAAAAAAAAAATGCTGAAGAAAAACCACAACAAGAATCTCTTGGCTCAGTTGGGATGCATCTACACCCAGAGGACCCTTCTGGTCAATTCATTCCTGTTGGGTTTTCCTGAAATCAGAAGTAAACATATGACAGCTGGATTTGTGCGTAGGCATACTGATGTTTGTGCAGAAGAATGAGGGAGGGGTAAACATTCTGCCTATTCTGCTGCATAGACTCCTCCGACGAAGCACACACCACAGAGAGGGAGACACAAAGATGCTGAGTGACACGCACTCGTCCAATCAGGCCACTGGTCAGGGAGTTGTAGCCAATGGGAGAGCAGATCAGCATCACAGAGAGCAGCATCCCCCCACTACAGCATCACACTGATACAGCTACAAGAGCGGTTGCCTGGTAACCGCATCTGTCTGTGAGCACAGCGCGAGTCTGGCAGGAAACATGAGGCATTGCAATGGTTACATAAAGATGTGAGAAACCTCTTATCTACCCCCAAAAGGTGCATTTTAAATAATAATATTTCAATCATGTCGACTCTCGAAATTTTCGCATGTGTTAATGTTGGACTGGACTACGCTGATGCTGCAGAGCAAGTATGGACTTGCTGCTAATACACAGACATGCTGCTGTGAGCATGTAAGCCCCTGTTTACACTAAGGTATTAAGAAGCGTTTTGGTCGATTGGATCACAAGTAGACGAGGGAGAAACATTCACGTTTACTCCTGGTGTTCTCTTTTGTTCACTTTCGACCATTTTTGTCCTGATTTCTACGAAGGGAGGGTCTATGGGCGGGTAAATGAATGGGCCTTTTCAGATCTTTTGAACTAATGGACGAAAGTGACGAGCTGTTTTCCCCAAAAAGTATTTTTTTTTTGCACATTTTGTTTTCTTAGTGTATTAACCCTCTGGGGTCTAAGGTGTTTTTGGGGTCCTTGAGATGTTCTGACATGCCCTGACATTTGTGCTTTTTTCAGTTGCTTATAAGCATATTAATGGCAAAGGTGTATTTACACTCTATTTAGCACAAACAGGGCTACCATAATATGTGAGAAACATATATGTACATGTTTGTATTTTTGAGAGAATAATGTTTATGCATGGTTATTGAAAAAACTAAAAACTAAAGTTTCTGAAATAAGGCCACAAAACACATACTAAATATGTGTCCACAAGACTTTTGACTAATGGATGTTGTCGCCTAGAGTTTTTTCTTCAAAATGATCTGAAAATCATCCTGCCTAATCATTCACATAAAACAATACATTGATTTAAATTTTGTAAGACACTTTTTGTTTGGAAAGGCTATATGTGCTGGGGCGTCAATGATCCAACACCATCATGCATATTTAGTGGTTCACACCTGAGGAGACAATGGGTCCCGCATACATAATGAGCCATTCATTCAGGTGTGTCAATGAGCCACAAGAAAGAATGCAAGAGCAATATATATATATATATATATATATATATATATATATATATATATATATTCACAGTTGGAAACACAGTTGTTGTTGTTTACACAAATTGTGCTTGCAAATTGTATAATATCCAAGGTAAACATTTCTAGTAATTGTGCAGTTAATTGTTCTCATACTGTATGTTCAGAAAGTTTTGGAATATATTCTCTAGCATTTCATATCCTGTCCATTATTAATAATGAAGACTATCTTTTGAAGAGTTCTGTCTTTTGGGCTGCAAAGGCCAGAGAGCATCAGGTGTTGATGAGAGTGTGTTGTTCAGTGTGTGAGAAGATAAAAGTAGACTGAGCTTAAAGATAGCAGATATATTTTGTTAACATGCTGCTTTTACCGTTTTTGATCTTATGCAACATCCTGTGATGCTTCATAATGACTAGATGAAATGGGGTGGTGTACCGATGACATGCATATATATTACAATTGATGTGAGAATAAAAGCATGCAGAAAAACATTTAAATATATTTGTTGTGTTGTGCTGTGCTATAGTTTTGAGTTTCTGACATGTTCGCTGCGTGAGTTTCCCTTACACTCACTGCCTGGAGGGAGAGAGGGAGGAGTCTGTTTTCACACAGATATAAGACTTCTGAATGAAAATGAAAATGAACATTGGAATAGCAAAGACAAGAGCAGCACCAACATTAGGTAAAGCATGCAATCTCTCAATTTTATGAATTATTTTGCTCAGAAATGTTTATTTTACACACCGCTTAAGGGGCTTTAGAATGATATTGGAGCACTATTCTCAATAGTTGTAAAGACTGTGTTGGGTTGGCACTTGGCAGAGGAACTAGACATGTGAGATACAACACTGTTTAGCCTATATATTTTATTGAATCATTCACTTAAGTGATTACTTTAACAATACTGATTTATTCAGGATGGAAACACCACTGTGTGTTGCTTAGAGGCGGTGTTCTCGATTTGATTCAACAGTTTTCGAAGCAAAATATTGGCAAAGTAGTCTGCTGCAAAAAAGTTTAGGGACTGAACAGTTACACTAACTACTTACACTAACTACATTTACACTAACTATAACTACAAAAAAAATCCTAATTAATAGAACTGTGTGATAGTTGGCTATAAACAAACCTTAAATACCATGTAGAGACTCAAATCAGTGATTCTCGTAGTAATCTGTTAATTTACAAGAACAAAACGTCTGAACGAACCGATTTACCAGAACTAATAAGATTTTCCAAAGTTACAATTGAGAGTGAGGACTGTTTAGGACGAACCGACCCACTATGATGAATCAGACTTTCCATGCTTTGTAAAACAGAGAAAAGTTCATTTAGGATGAACCGATACGCTAGAATGAAGAGAGAGCTGAGAATTGTTATTTAACACTCGGTAGTAAACTAATACTATGTGACATTAAAACTGTGATCGTTGTGCTACTCGCTAATCATTGGAAAAAGTAGCTTGTTACTGGAAGTCTTTGGTTTAATTTCCCTGTCATCCATTTATTTTGCAGAAAGAAATAATCACTCAAAAAGTGAGTCAAATCCGCACAATGTGAATGAATTATGTGCGCTGATCAGCGGAGGTGCCATACACTTCATTGAACGTCATCGTATCTTTCGAGAGCCATGCAGATTCGTTACAGGTTCGAAATAATGAATAACTTTATAAACTATAGGCTATGCTAGGGCTCTTTTGCCAGGGCCTATTCTGCCAGACCATTGGTATATTCTGGCAGTGTTGTTTGGGTGGGCCAGCATCAACCTAGACTTGTGGCATTGACCCTGGTTTAACTGTGGGCACTTTTGGCCCTCTGGATTGTAAAAAAACCTCAAAACACACTTTTTTCACAAGTTTTCAAGTTTTAATGTAAAATAAGTTCAAATCTGGTAACCCCTGGCTGGGACATTGAAGCATCCAAAGTTAAACATGCAGTTGCTCTATATTCAACTTAACTTGTTGAGCTGTTGTATAAGAGAAGATCTTCAGACCATCACTCTTTTAACATGTGAAACTGGTTAAGTAAAGTCTGTCAGTGTGATTGACAGAGTTATGTTGCTCGCCTCAACATTCTTTAGCTCCATAGTGACTCTTTCACATTGTTGGGAAGCAACTCTTCAGGTAAATCTTGATTCCCAGCTGGAGGAATGAAAGCGTGATCCGTGACGTTTGGTTTCCAGGCACTAGGCTTTGGCTGATTAGAAAGAGAAGAAGTGTAAAGATACTCTCTGTGTGTTGAAAGATGCCAAAACCCACTGATATGATGATGAGCACTGAAGTCTACCAGCAGCAGTATGACGTCTCCCAGTTCCTGAAGATCAAGCCGATGGCTTTGGGGGTAAAACACACTTTTCACATTCTGCTTGGCTTCTGTTACTCTTAGTTCGTATGTTGTGTTTAGTTTGAGTTTTCTTTGTTGCCCTGGTTCCTGTTGCTAGTTTGTTTCCATACTTGCCATCATCATCTTGTTTAAGTCCTCCTTTAGCTTTGTATTTAATGCCCTCAGTTCTCTGTCAAGTATTGCATTTACTGTATGTTTGTTAGTGAAGCTGTTGCGTTTTACCTTCTCCTGTGTTAATCTTTGTCATTTTGGTTAAATAAAGTAAAAGTAAAGCCTTGCCTCGCCTGTGTTTAGTGTGTATGAATTAACAGGTATTATTTCCAATGTTTTTCTATCACAGATATTGGAAATCTTGCTAGCCTTATTAGGACTTGGTTTGACAATCTGGAATAATATACTTTTTCTTCTCTGGCCACCAATTGTAGTAAGTCAATCATTTCAATATCAGTACAACATTATGCAATGAACAAATACTGAATTTTGTTCCATTTCTATTCTGCAGTTCATCATAATCGGAGCTCTAACAGTCTCGGCTGCGCACACATGTAAACCGCGTCTGGTAAGTGTCAACTTTACTGCCTCGAGAAGAAGCGAAACTTTTTAATAAATTGCTATATGGGGAATTTTAGTTATTTATTGTTGTCTTGTAGGTAAAATACTCCCAAATACTCAGCTATGTGAATTTCACAGTTGCTGCTTTCTCCCTACGCTCTCACTTTTATATCACTTGGGTAAGTGGTTTCATTCAGTATCTGTATGTGTGTCTAAATTAAAATGATTTACTGTAAATTCTTGTTTTTCCAAACTTAGATGAAAGTGCTTATATATTGTGACTCTGATATAGTCTACAACAGTGTAACATAGCAGTAAACTAATCCACCCTTTGTACTGTTTGGATATGACAACCGGTTTTTGATTCATACTGTATTCATATTTTAGCTTATAATCACTGTATCTTTCTTATTCAATCAGGGTGTGTCCTGCTTTCTCCTAATGACATGTGATATTCTGGTCTCTATCTTCTCTCTTGCTGTTGCCGCAACCTTCTGTCCCTGTTGTTGCAAACCAAAGGTAAATATCATCAAGAGCTTAAAACATTGAGGAAAAACCGAATAAGATGAAATAGATGTATAATAAATGTGATGTTGGTTCTCTTTCAGTCAAGACCTGTCACGGTCAGTTACATGAATACAGATTTGCCTGTCAACCATATTGTGCTAATGGGCCAGCCGGACTCTTCTGCAATGGGCCAGCCTGTTAGTTCAGTCCTGTACATGATGCCAACATCAGATGGCCAAGTCTCACCTGCACTTCTGCCAATGTGGGGTCCGTTTTCCAATTCACCTCCACCAAACTACAGTCAAGTACCAACTACACCTCCACCAACCTACGACCAAGTCTCAGCTGCACTTCTACTAAACAACAGTCCAGTCCCAAGGGCACCTCCACCAGCATATGAGGTAATTATGAGCATTTTTAAACCCGTTCACACCAAGAATGATAACTATATAAGTGTCCACACCAACACACAATAAGCAGGCTTCAGGTTTGTCGCCTGTAGCTTCAAATGCCCAAGCTCTTTAAAGCAGGGTGGATTCTGATTGGCTGTCAATGTTTTTATCGTTCAACAGCTGGAAAAAATGCTTAGATACTTTTATACTTAGAACGATAACTTTATTGTTATTGTTATAGTTATCGTCCTTGGTCTGAATGGGCCTTAACTGTAGATAATCAGAAAATTAATTTATAATGGTTCATACACATTAAAATCATATGAATAAACTTCACTTTTAATCATATTTGCTTGCAACTCCATTGTAATTGCTGTACTGCTGGTTTTAATACAGTGTGTTTTACAATTACAGTATGAAGATTTACAGGCCAGAAGATGAACTCAGACACAAATGGGGAAATTTGATGTTTACACTATTTATGGCATTGAGATTTGGTGAATGGAAAACCGAAGTTTGTAAATCATTTGTAAATAATTGTAATATTACAATGTAAATAAATTATTTATGAAAAACAAAGCTGTGAATGCATGCTTTAACTGCATTTTATCATACAAAAATGATCAGTAATGAAACCAAAAGTCATTGATAAAAAAAAAAAAAAACTAAAATATGTCACACACACTCCTCATAAATGACACATGGATGAGAAACATGCATGAGTCTTGTGCTTTCATTATGTTTAGATATTTTTATTTTATTTTAACATATGTACATAGACAAATTAAAAAAATTAGTTTATGTGCAGTTTTCTTTTTTAAAATGTCAACAAACCCTCAGTCGTGTGTGAGAACAGACTGTGAGTTAAAAGCCCTATCAAACAGTGTTCAGTGTGTACTTTAGAGAAAAGACAAATATTCAAGTCTGTATCACTCAAGCAAATGGTTGGAACAATCAAGGTATAAATGGATTATTTATTAACTTCTAGAATTATCTTAAGAACAGACTAACAGGATTCAAATTTTATATTTTAATTTGTTTCCTGTGTCCTGCGTTTTTAAATCTGCTTCCTCCTGTTGACGCCTACAGGAGAAAAGTGTAATGTTCAGAGAAAAAACAGCACTGGATATTCACATTAGTTCGATAGTCCACTGTAAACATTCTACTAACTATAAGTAACTTTGCAACTACATGTCAACTACTCTACTAACCCGAACCTAACAGTCAACGTAGTTGCAAAGTTACTTATACAACTTTAGTTTAGTTAGTAGAATGTTTAAAGTGGATTATCGAAATAAAGAGTAACCCAGATAATAAAGGCAGTAAAAATGGTCACAGAACTACATTATAGATTAGATAATTCATTCCAAACGTTGTCCTCACAACTGTATGTTTTATGAATGCATTTGTGGAACTGGATATTCAGATCTTCTCTCTCCTTTTAATAAATTATCAACCAAAGCCTAACCAATTTAAATAAACAAGGGCTTCTTTACTGTACAGTATATAAGCTTGTTTCTGCCATCGTGTGACTTTTTTTTCCTTGCAATTGCGAGATTTCAGATTGTTTTCCTCAAAACTGCGAGTTTATATCAATTGTGAGAAATAAAGTCTGAATTGTGAGATATAAACATGCAATTGCAAGAATTGCGAGCATTTACCTTTCTTATTTACGTGTCGGAAACGAGTTTCCATATCATTGTGAGGACTAACACTGAAACAAATGTAGGCTAACTAATAAAACTCAAAATTTACATGTGCACACATCAGTGAGAGTGTAAGGGTGAAATTTTGCAGAACATGTTTTCTTTCCTGATTTTAACAATCAGCTTAATGATTATTTGACCGTTTTTTTTGGGTGTTGTACAATATTATACCTTTGATTCAAAGTCTGATATGAGTCTATTCGCCCTTGACCTGCCCATCAGAGGCTTTGGCTTTGTCTCTCGGCACTCTACCCATGTTGTAAAACTCTGTGTTAGGTCTCATGTCGGTCAGATGGGCCATGCGGTTGGACAGGGCGAAGAAGGCAGCAATGGCAGAAATGTCCCAAATATCCTCTCGGTCAAAACCGTGAGCCTCCAGGGTGCTGAAATGTTCTTCAGTTATTGTTTCACTCCTGCAGACGGTCAGAGCAAAGTCCAGCATGGCTTTCTCACGGGCGGTCAGATCGGCAAGCCTGTAATTAACTGCAACCTGTGGGTCAAGAAGACAGTACCAGTAAAATCACATTCATCGTCATTTCATATTACTTATAGGATTCTTGGAAAACGGACACTGAGAGGTGTTGGACAGTTTTACATGGTTTTGTTCAAATTTGAGGTACCTGATCAGCCAGCATGGGTTTTTTGGAATAGATGCGGTGCAATGCACTGTGGGATATCACACAATACAAGCAGTGATTGTGAGCACTGGTCGCAACAACGATCAGTTCCCGATCCGCCTTCGACAGACCACCTGTTACAAAAGTACAACACATCCTGATTTTTTACTGTGCCTGTGGCAAATGTTTGATCATACAATTATTCCATGTGGTTTCCAATTATATTGATGAAAGAACTACTAAAAACTTTTTTTTTAGATGGATGATGCATGACAACTTTCCAGAATTAATTTCCTATATGTAACACTAATTATTCAAGTAAATCCCAATCTTGCGCCGGTTGAAACCTAATTTACAAAAAAAAAAATGTATATGCTGTATAGATGTGGATTAATTAAATAAAAAAGGAGCTACTTGCTACTATGAAGCATTATTAATAATAGGTCGTACCACTTTCCTTGTTCATGAGGGCATTATAATAAGAGAAGAAAGCCCGAAATTCATCAGGACGATGGGCAAGAACCTTGAAGACATTGGGCAAAAATCCTCCCTGTAGATGAACACAAGAAACACAAAATTCATCATATTTTGTGCTTCATGGGGAGCAATATGGGTTTGAATGTCATTAGGGCCAGTCAATGATGATGAACTCTCCCTTTAAACGTGAATGTGATGCCAAACCTTCTGTTCAACCTCCTCCATCAGTTCCACAATATCAAATGGCAGGTTCTTCTTGTTTGGCACTGGATAGCGACTGATGTCCTCTGAACTGCTGTGTCGTGTGTGAGGAGCTGCTATCTTCACACAAACTCTGCTTGCTGGGGAAACTGAGCACTGCAAAGGACATGGCTTGGTTAATATAGTTGCATCCATTAATTCATACTAATAAACAACTTGAAGAAGTCATTTTTTCAAGCTCAGCAATTACAGAGTGATAAATGTGTTTATGATTACAAGCAATTACAGAAAGACATACAGGTGCAGGTATGTTTTGCGTACAATTATTGAAGCTTTAAAACAATATGGTTATGTCACAGTTCAGAAAACTCACTCATTTATAAAAACCTTACCATTATCCCAAAATTAGAGCGGTGAATAAGCTTAAAAGCGCCTCGTAACGACATTGTTAAACTTTATCATGCAATGGTGCTCTCTGTGTTTATTTTTGGGAAAGACAGTCACGTGTTCTAATGGGCAGCCAATCAGCGAGTCTTGTTCTGACACGCCTCATTGCCGATCGACCAATGAAAACATTCTACGGACTTCCATTTTACTTCCTGCTTCACGTAAGGAAATGAAGCAAAGCATAATAATGACCGAGCACATAAAACTATTTCAAAGTAAAAGTGTAATTGTGTGCGCGTGAAGAGCAACAGTTATTAATATTAAGGCTCTATCATTTATGTGACTGAATTTTCCGCCAGTAGCAACTAATTCTCCAACTATCACAGTCCTGATAACATGTTCTGTGGATCATTTATAAAGATGATCGTCAGTGTTTGATTAGCTAGTGATAAAAGTCGAAATCCTGTCAAACAGTTGCAGAGGGACTTTTATTTTGAACTTTACTCTGCACTACTCTCTGCTTATCCGGAAATAAATGTTATTGTTGGAGTCGCTGTTTTCTGATAAGATACAATCCATTTTACATCATAAATATATATATATACATATATATTATTTTGCATTTTAATAAACGCGTGATTATGGCTGGGTATGGGGTGATGGCAGATGAGGAATCTCTGGATTATTCAGTACATGAAGCCTGGAATGAGGCCACTAATGTTTACCTGCTGGTTATTTTGGTCAGTTTCGCCCTGCTAATGTACGCCAGAAAGTAAGTCTCCATTTAATTTCATATTCATTAACGCACGATCATGTAAATATATTGAGTAAAAGCTGTCTCGATGAAATATTTTACACAAAGCGCTTATGATACGTCTCTTAAATAAGAATATCTCTCTCATTTTATTTTTTTATTTTTATTTTTTTATTATTTTATTTAAGAAATAAGAGGAAGATCATGCGTATATTTACGCTTCCACCAGCAGTCGTCGGCAGTTCACCAGAGCCAAACTTCTACGACAGTCTGCAGAAAGTCAGGCTGAGACAACAACTGGAAATGTATTCACTGGGTGGGTTGGGCTCATTTTCGCTGTGTAACTATGTTTCTTGTCCTTTCGAAAAGTTGCCATGGTTGGTAATAGCTATAGTTTCTGGCAACATGCAGTTACTCTAGCTATTTTTCTTAAAATACAGATTCATCACTTTAATAGTGACTAATAAAAAAAGTCTAGCACTCTCACAGTTCAGCTAATGCTGCATTAACTTGCTCCCCTACTCAACTGTGTTCTCACTACATTTTTAAATTGTTTATCATCATCATGTATTTTTTTTTTTCCATTATCATTATTTGTATTACATTTTAAAGGCACAGTATGTAAGTTTTGCCTCTAGAGGTTGCTTTTTCAAAACAATAACAAAGGCGTAGTTTGATGGATGTCGTCACCTCCACAGCCGATGGAAAGCAGTCCGATGGGACTCAGGCAGAAATCGTGTTCATCGGTGAGCTAATGTATTAAAGTCTTATTAACATTACTGTGCTATGAAGCAAGGCGGAGTCGAGAGCCTTGGACATTAACATTGCTGTTTTATTATGCTTAAATGCCGCAGTAGGCCGCTGCCACTCCTTTCGCTTTGTTGTTTACGCATATTTTATGATTAAAATGACCATAAAAGTTAAAGTTTAATATCCACCTCCTCCTTAAATACATTTGAGTGTGTGAAAGTTATGTTATAATGTTACTCTGTGCGTTCGCTTGGTGGCTGGTATGAGACACTTGTTGCAAACTGCAATAAATTTATATTAAAATATCATATTATTAAAAGCTTGATGACTTCTATTTCTAAATGAAATGCAATTCATTTTAAAATATATTCTATGGTGGAGAAAATGCTGTATTATTTTTACTACAAATAAAGCTCTTTCCGATTATGTTATGATAGTGTACCAATGCTAATCATATCTTTCCGATTTTGATTAGCATTGGTACCAACATGCTAACTTACTCGCGGTAAATCAATAAAACAAGAGATTCAAACAATAAGACTTCCGTGTTAAACTATATAATAATGATATTAGGCAAGGCAAGGCAAGTTTATTTATATAGCACATTTCATACGCTATGGCAATTCAAAGTGCTTTACATAGAGAGGAATAAAAATAACCACAAAATAAAAGCAAGGAAAATTCAAACAGTTATTCAAAAGCTTTACATAGAAAGGAATTATAATAATCACACTATAGCAATTCATAAAGCTTTGCATGGAAAATAGACACAAAATAAAAGCAGGTGAAAATTAAACAGTTATAAAAGGAATTAAAAGAGATAAAAAAAAAGAGATATTAGTTTTCGGTTGATAAAAGTATCCTAACAGTTGCTCACTTGTCTAATAAAACGCATAATATATTAAAGCGCCTTTGGTGTTTCAATGGTTTCTACGTAAATCGAGGGTAACGCGGATATGACGTCATTGACAGGCGACGCAACGACACAGGCTGATATCTCCGGATTTAAACATTTGTTAATGTAAGTAGTCTACAGAAGTCAACAAAATATTGTTTTAGTGTTTTTTTTTGGATATTTGGATCCAAATATCTTACATATTGTGCCTTTAACTGCACACATGTGCATTTAAATTTCCATGTAACAACACAAACACTTCTCATTAAGTTAATATTCAGAATCATCTCTTTTCTTAGTCTTCTGTGAGCACATCTCCAACTCCTCAATCTCCTCAAAGTTCCTCAATCTCCATTAAAAATCTTATATTTATTCCTAAAAAGCTATCTTTACCATTTTGACATATTTGTATAATTTCTATCAGTCAATGTACATGTGTTTTAATGGAAAGCTAAACATTCATGCTGCATAAGTTTTTTTTTTTTTTTCATAATTGTGCATATTATGAGAACTGTGCCAGAAAGTCGATCTGCAAAACAAACTGTTGAAAAATCCAGATTTTTAATAGATTAGTCTTCAGCATCCTTATGTGAGGATGAACTCAGTCTTGAAGAGAATTGGTTATCATCGTAGTTTTGCAAGGTTATAATCGGTATATGTTCAAACCCCTGTGGTATGTTGTTTTCCCAGCTCGTAAATATGATCAGCAACAGCAGTCGCAGTCGGACAGTGTGCAGCTGTCAATGGAGTGAAGTCACCAGAGGAGGCGCTCTTCACCCGCAGATGGTGCAGAAATGCACAACGGGTCACAGAGAGAGAGAAGGGGAATGTTGAATGTTATTTTTTATTTGAAGAGCCTTTCTTTTTCTTCATTACCTCTCAAACATTCAGAAGAAGTGACAGTTGTGATTTTAACTGGGGCATTGGTGGACTATGACACAGACTGCCCTCTGGTGTTGGAAGTGAAATTGCTTATATATAGGCTAATATCTCAACGTTTCACACGTTTGACAAACATCATCTCTGTGCCGTAATGTTGATCACTGTTTGTGATCCGCACCCAAACATTAAGATCAACATTTTAACTCACCTCAAAATCATTGTTACAAAATGCTATTTAATGTTGACCAATTAAAGCTGTTGAACAGTATGTTCACTGATTTTGTTGTGCATGCTAGGGTACCTTTTTCTCCAGTACTGTATTATATTGCCCTCTAGTGCTAGTTTACATGCATGTCAGTTGTTTTGGCCTGATCTGCCTGGCTGTATAAAGAGTAATCTGCCAAAAATAAAGATTTTAATGTTAAACAAATGTAACTGAGAAGTCCTCTGTTCTTTATTTATATATAAAAAATAAAAATCAAACGTAAGATCATGTCTCAGTTAGCCTTCACAAAGTTGTCACATTTTCCTGGCTAAATAAACATTACATAAAAAAAAGAAACCAAATACAATTCTATTTTGTATTTTTACATTAACAATGCTATTAATGTTCTATTTATTAAAAACAAGTATAAAACTCTTCAAGTTAGTGTTTTAAGCATTTTTACATTTATTCCAAAATAATAACTAAAGCCAGTAACAATTTAAACTATTTATTTGCGAACTGATGTTCATCTGTTCTTTTGAATAGTCAACTTATTTTCGGATCCGCAGTCATCAAGCTCAGCAAACACTGGTCACAGACACGGAGATGTATCTTTAAAGGAATAGTTCACCCAAAAATGAAAATTCTGTCATCATTTACAAGTTGTTCCAAACCTGTATGACTTTCTTTCTTCTGCTGAGCACAAAAGAAGATATTTTGAAGAAAGTCGGTAACCAAACGACTGATGGACCCCATTGACTTCCATAGTAGGAAAAAAAATACTATGGAAGTCAATGGGGACCAGCAACTGTTTAATTACCAACCTTCTTTAAAATATCTTCTTTTGTGTTTAGCAGAAGAAAGGAAATCATACAGGTTTGGAACAACTTGTAAATGATGACAGAATTTTCATTTTTGGGTGATATAAAGCGGTGATATCTTAATGGCTGAGCTGTTTTTAGTCTAGTCTTCCCCTTAACCCATTTATTTTTGTTCATTCAGACTGATTCGCGAATGCAGAACGCGCACGAAAACAAAAGGCAGGATTTATTTAATCATATATCCAATCATCATTCATTACCAATCACTTCCAATCATAGCGCGATGGAGGCATTGCCTCCTCTCATATGACTTTCCCACATTCATTCTCAATTACCCAATCTCAATTAGGGTGTCAGTTAAAAGTCAATGGGCTCAGGGGAGGCAAGAGAGACGTGCTGTAACTTCACCTGCAGGTGTCGCTGTTGGACAGTGTTACTTTAGAAAAACAAGTGATTTACATACTTTTTAATGTCACAATTTAAAATAGCTGCGTTGTTTTATTTTTGTAATATGGATTATTTTCTCATCCTATTTTTTTTTGTTGAGGAGGCACAGCCTCCCTTGCCTCCTCGAATGAAACGCCCCTGAGTCGCATACTTCCCTACAAGTTCAACAAACCCTTAATACTAAGTATTAAACAAGTGTTCATTAAAGGTGCAATGCGCAACATTTCATGTTAAAAATACCCATTTTTCTAACCCATACATGCTTAAACAATTGCCTGATGAGCTGAATGAGCCCTTCTCTGATCACTGCGATTGCCTCTATAATCCTGTACAGTAAAATAAATAAGAGGGATTCGGGACGGAATTTGAGACTGGGCGTGACGTCATGCGCGTTCACACTCACCTGGCTATGTCTGGCAGGTTTGTGTATTCGCCGCCATTCTCCGTATCAGCGAAGACAACTCGAGCGACAAAACTTTAGTCAACTTTCGACAAAAGTAGAAGATGGATTCCAAGAGACCGTGTGGTCCGTGAGCGTGCACACCTCTGGTTGCAGTTTCGCTTGTTGCCAGAGGGGGGCATAGTTCTGCAAAAACTCAGAGACTTGCGCATTGCACCTTTAAACATAAACTTGTTTAAATTATAGTGTACGTCAAATTGTGCAAATTCTTGAAGTAAAAACGTGATTTCCTTCTTTTCTAAATACACTTTAAAAAGCGCGTTCCTTTGCCCATATAATCTTTAAGCTAATAAGGCATTTGGCTTG
The DNA here is from genome assembly GCF_964197995.2 of Scardinius erythrophthalmus. Classification (NCBI taxonomy): domain Eukaryota; kingdom Metazoa; phylum Chordata; class Actinopteri; order Cypriniformes; family Leuciscidae; genus Scardinius; species Scardinius erythrophthalmus. Next base: position 27,426,278 of record NC_138233.1, on the reverse strand, counting down.
CTGCCCGCAATGGAGGGGCTCGAGGAAGCAGCTTCAACTCGAGCTTAGATACACCCCCCAGTGGGACTACTAATGCTTGGATGATGAGTATGGTAGCAGGATGCCTACGTCATGTTGGTGGAGTTGGGGAGGTGGAGGGATGCCAGAACAGCTGATGCCAGAGCAAGGTGAGCGGCTGCTTATGTGCTCCGGCAGTTAATTGAAAGATTAGATGGGTTCACTCCTCCCGAAATTACGTTGTGAACTTCACTTATTTGCACCTATATGGTTCCATGAAGAACCTTTGACATCTCTGGAACCTTTCCATTATTTATAGAACTTAGCCCCGCCCCTTTTCAGCGATGCACTCGTTGAAGGTAAGATGTTACAGATTTATGAATGAACCACTCATTTTAAAATCTTCATGGTCTACTAACATTTATGACATCCTCTTCAAACATTATAATGCTTGTGATTACTTTTGTTAACTCTACAATAAGTAAATCCACTTCACCAGCTAATTACTCTTCGACAGCGATGCCAGAGCTACTACAAAAACGTAAGTTCAAAGACAAAGTTCTAAAGATGGCCGCGCGCTTGATACACTGCCGGTCTACAGCGGGAAAAGGTTCTTTAGATTTAAAACACTTGCTACTGTTAACAACAGAATAGACATATATAAAATACTGTGATACACACCATGTTGGCAACTCTTGTATGGATAAGTACCACTCAAATTTTCTTCACAAAGTGTTAATATATATATATTTTTCTTGTTTCAAAAAACACTGAGTGAACAAAGTGCAAGAAATAAGTCCAAGTGATACAGAAGTGAGAAATGAAAAACATGGAGTGAGAAATATAAGTTAAAAGGTGTGAGAGAGAATCACAATCTTGGACAGTCTCGCTTTTGTTTTTGCGGCTTTGTTCTAATCGTTTATTTTTTTCCTTCATGCCGCTCTTCTATCATTCTCTGGCTTCTGATCCACTGTGGTATCATTTCCCCAGATGAATCACAGAAAGCTAAAGAAATGATGCCTCGCCTCATCTTAGTCATCTGCCCCCCCACCCCCCACCCTCCCTCCGCTTCCTCTTGCGCTTTCCCTCAGGTCTCTATGGAAATAAGATGAACAAACTCTTTTTTTTAAATCATTTTCAACCTCCAATAATTCTAATTTTACTTTATATCTGCCTTTCCCTTTTATCCTAAACCCCGAGAGTCTCATAGCAAACTGTATGCTGTTGTAAAACAAAAAAGAGAATTTTGGAAGAATCTTCATGCAGCTTTTTTCCAGATCCCTCAAGCTCCAAAAAGAATCATGACAAATGACTCATGTGCTACATTCCAAGTATTCTGAAATCTGTGAAGAAACAAAAATCTGAAAGTCTTTCCCTGAAATCTAATACTATGTAAGGTTACAAAACATGCAAGAACCATTGGTGATTATTGGTGTCATTGACGTCAAAAGGCACCATATTTGATGTGAATAATAGTCATATGGACTATTTTATGGTGCTTTTTAAAATCTTGACAGACATAAAAACATATAAAAGAGCTGTGGGAAGATTCTTCAAATTCCTCTTTTCGTGTTCCATATGGATTTGGGTGAGTAAGTAATTTTAGAATTGTCTTTTTTTTGGTGAACTGTTGCTTTAACACTCAAATAACACATTATCCTTCCTTCTGTCTCTCTCTTTCCTCTTTTTTTCCCTCCGGTCCCACCCCTTCCATTGTTTAACGAACACACAGAGAACTGAATTCCAGGTATTAACGCATGACATGCATCAACACAAATCTTACACATTCGTTCTGCATCCGTTTGCAAGCTCAAACCAGAAAAAATAATCAATAAAGCAGATGAAAAATAAACCAGAAGGGTTGAGGAGCAACGTCCATGGCCGCTGGATTTCAACACGTTCATCAGCGTATGGTTGATGTTTACTGTCTGGCTGTCGTTCCCTGCCCTGTCTCGATCCACTGCGCTGTTCTGAGACCTGTGGCTGCTTGAAGCCCAGACAGATGTAAACATGGCCTGACCGCACGCACTGGCCCCAGGCCAGCGGCTGGCAAAAACAGCCAGGAATGTCAGTGCCACGGCCCAACTCCCTTATTCTGGATTTTTACACCCAGTTACACTGGCCCACTGCCACAAGGCCCCACAAACCAGTCAGTGTTAAACAGAATCACTTTATTTAAAGGCATGACACAAGGAGGTTGTGATCTGCTTATACAACATGCTTATGAATAGTACAAACATTTATAAATGCTGTGAGTCAGCAACATTTGAGTTGGAATAACAGTTTATGAAACCGCAGTGAATGCATTATGCAGCTTCCAGACCTGTTACTTGGTGCAGACGGTGAGATTATTATTTAATGTGGCTGTCCCGTCTGCTTTTTTATAAAGTTCAGAAAGCTACGGACAGCCAGTTGGAGGTCATACGTTATGTCAGCATCACATCCTCCCGACTCCTGGGGTATCTTATCATGAACTGCATTTCCCATTGCCTGGACTTATTATGTTTGATTACTTGATAATGCCTGCCCATTTTAAGCCCTGTGTTTTCACTCATTCGTTGTGAAGTCGCACTGCATTTCTGAGTGCTCTCCCTCTGGGTGCCTGTGTTTTGGTTTTGACTTTCTGCCCAGTTTCCCACATTTCCATGTATTTTTCAGCCCTGTGGTCTCTTTGGTTTATCTGCCCTGGATTTTGATCTATTGCCTGTTTTATGGATTGTGATTCTGGATTGCCCCAATAAAGCTGCGTTTGGATCCTCAGCCGTGTCATAGCAGTTCTTGGCAGTCAAATCCAAATTTATATTGCACAATTTAATCAGATACCTTATCAGTAAACATAACTGTAAGATTGCTTTTATACAACAGTTCAATAAACTCAATAAAACACAATATTGACAGATACTTTCTATAGTTTTGCTCAGCCAATGAAAATACCCACAGCATAATTGCTACACACATAGATATAATAATAGATAATAAAATGCTATCATGAATTGTGCACATATTAAGGAAGTAAACAGTAAATTATTTAGATTTTATGTTGACTTTAAAGCTGCAGTGCTTTAAATATTTCAGATGCCCTACCAGAAAGTTGAGACTCATTAGGACACCTCTGTGTTTGAATTATACGCAGGGACAAATATGGGTCACAGTGAAATACCCAGCACTGCACTGAAACCTGTGCTTCTCTCTCCCTCCCCGTTTCATTTCTCCGCATCGCTTTCTTCTTTCAAAGGCATCCGCGCTGCACAGAAGCGCAAGTCTGTGTGTGTTTCCATGCTGCGTGTCTCTGGATCCAAGCGCAGATGAGACATGACAAGCTCCTTCATCCTCCCCTCCGCTCGAGCGTTGTGGGGCCAAGCGCTTTGCCTTTCTCATCTTCATTCCACCATTCTTTCCTCTTTTTTTTACACTTTCTCTTTATGTCACAGGTGGAAACAAGACATGACTGGGAATGAAAGAGAACAGGCGCTAATTAGGGAAGGGGGACTGGGACAAAGAGACTGGAATAATAAGACGTTTAAAACAGGGAACTCTAATCTGTGAGGATTGCAAACGAGGCTGACTGGTGGTCGCTTTCTTTTTCTTCTCGCAGAGCAGGAGGATCAAAAGAGGAACACAGACCTTTTCAACGTTCTTGTTTCCATGTTTTGCTTTTCTTTTCTTTTTTTTAAACACAGAGACCCTTTAAACCAACAGAGTTGAACAAAAAAGAAGCCGTAGTCTCGCGCGGTGTCCACTGCGTTCTATAAGGATTTCAGCGTCAGGTTTGTCAGATAATGAGAGTGTATGAGGCCCATTTTGGAGCCTTGCTTGGGGACAGTCTGATTTTTTTGGAAAATAAATGATTGAGAAAGCGTCTACAGCTCTCACCGTCTCCCTGAGGTCAACTGCTCTTCACACCAAGGTTCCACAGAGCCTCCTAAAGCTCAAAGCTATTAGTCATGTGTGTGGTTTCAGGTCTGACTTAAGAAGAGCCCCTCGGGGGCTTCTGTGCCGGGGCAGACAGCTCCGGTCATTGGCAGAGAACAGCCCAGGTATGACCCAGAGTTCTGTCTGACCGCCAGCCTTCGTGGAGCCAAGACCTGAACAACAAACACAAGGGACCCAGGCTGAACCTCCTCTCTGGCCCCCACACAGACAGTATCCACGGGGCCCGTCATCACACGTATGGACCTCTGTATGGACGTGAGCCATGGCCCGGCCGCAGGCTCCATTTCACCTCACGCTTTCTGCAATAAACAACAAGAGGAGAATTGAAAACCCACCATCGCTTATGGCAAGCCAAGAGGACAGCTCAGTCAATATTTGCCTCAGTTGTGAAATGGACACAAGAAGGACAAACTTAGGATGGTTTGATCTGATGAAAAGCCAGACATTTTTGTCACCCTAGAGATGATACCATGAAATATTTTAGCACTTAAACAAATAACTAAATATAAAATGTAAATATAACACCTTAAATGACTGTCGCCACTGTTAGACCTGTGGCGTACTGGTTATTGCTTGCAACATGCTGCTCATTTAAGTAACGTTCAAGTTTTGCTCACATCATCATTGATCAATCCAGTCCTTTCCTTTCTTTCCGTTTTTTTCTATCTCTGTGATTGAATATCCCGAAAAGGTCATTAATTAAATTTAATTAAACATAATGTTTTATATAAAAATTGTACATTGTATATTTGAGTCTTTTCTGTCTTTTTGCCAATTAAAAAAACAAATATAATACAACAACAACAAAAATATACGCAGATTCAGCAGATTCTTATAATTCGCTCCATCAGTGCTTCTCAGGACTATTTTCCCTCTGTTTTTCCTTTCGCTTCCATAGTTTTCATGGTTTGAACTCTCTCTCCTTTACTTTCAGAAGTGTGGTGTCCGCTGTATTGACACAGACAGACTGCCTCTTGTCTGTTTGTTGTTAGTGGTATCTGTGCTTACTCTTCTAACCTCAAATATTTCATTGGACAGTGCTATAAACCTCTCTCAGCTGCAGTCGTATCAGGAAGAGCGAGAGACTTTTCTCTTTCTGTGGGCACTGGTGTAGTCGATGAGAGACGGGTGGTCGTGTGGTTATGTGGCGGTCAGTCCCCGAAATCAATCTTCTGGGAGTTCCAGAAGTGTATCAGGACAGAGAAACTACATCTGGTTGACATTTTCAAGCTTGTCGCTGGAAATTTTCCATCAGTGGCAAGTAGCTTTTTGTAAATTGGTTTTGTGTTTGTGCTGATGGTTAGAGAGGGTAAAGTCCATCGTACATATATATGGTATACTTAATGGCAGTTGCAGGTGAGGAAGAGGTCATGGCACTAGTGTATATAAAACTGTGTCACTTTTCAAAAGCAGGTTCTCTGCATTATTACATAAGAAAGCCACTAGTACTAGTTGTCCAGACTTCCAATATCCAGATAAATACCAAGCCAAAAGTATGTGATTGGGATTCAAACCATGCATTAACTGGCATGGGAGGCGGACATGCTCTAGTCAGTGTTTCTTAACTCCAGTCCTGAAGACCCACCTTCCGTAACGTTTTAGGTGTTTCAATAATTAAAACATCTGGTTCAACTCATCAGCTTCCTAGAATAGGGAGACATCTAAAACATTCTGGGAGGTGGGTCCCAAAGACTTGAGTTGAGAAACACTGCTCTAATGTGCCTCTTGTGAGATTACAAGCTGGCCTCTATTACACTCACCCTCTAAACTTCACTCCCGACTGGTCCTACTCACAACGCTCTGAAGCTGACCAAGTCAACCAGTAAGGGAGTTGAGGACCCTAACAAGGATGCAACCTCTAATGCCAGTCACTAGTGTGTCTCTTGATGCCAGGGGTGAGGTTTACCTTCACAGCTCCTACCAGCTGACACTCACCCCCTAACCCTTATTTCATCCGGGTCACGGCACCAATGTAACTGGCTGTACTTTCAGGGGCAGGGGGAATTTACCTGGCGTCCGTTACACGTGCATATGCTAGAAACTGACTGCACTAATTGTTGGGTCCACTAAATGGCAACACTCACAGTTGGGTCACTGCTTTTGATTTAAACCAGCGTCAATCAGCATGGGAGCAGACAGGCTCTGGTGTCAGTTGCTAGTGTCTCTTCACTGTACAAATAAGTCACTGCCTTACATTTTTAAAGGAATAGTAAACTTAAAAAGGAAAATTCTGTCATCATTTATTCACGCTCAAGTTGTTTCAAACCTGTTGTTCCCTTTCGTGGTCACTCCGAGTTACGTCGTCATCCGACGTAACGTCTCTGTTCCCTACTCAGGGAACGAGGGTTACATACGTAACCGAGACGTTTGAACACATTGTTTCATCTTTAAGTGAACTAGCCTATTCCTTTAAGTACAATCAACTTGGATGTTTAAGTCTTTTAAACTTAAATCAGTTGAATCTTGTATAAAGTTGCTTAACTCATTTTGATGAGTTAACGCAATGTAAAAATATATGTTGTCATAACTTATTGATCATGCATTTTCTTTTACAGTGTTGTAGCAGGGGGATTGAGGGTTACCTGGCCTACATTACACGTGCAAATGCCTGAAATTGATGGCACAGTTGGGTTACTGATTTTAAGAACTAAGAAAAAGATGAAAAATTTCAGTGTAGACAACAGAAGACCAAGGTGGAAAATACAAAAATGGATTCACATGGAGGTCAGTATACTTGCGTTCACAACCTCGTTCCGGTTCCGGACCCTGGCTTGGTTCCATTTTACTGTCTCTACAGTTTTAAGTGAGCAGCGCGTCAAAACATTGGAGCGGTACACACCATTAGACAATAAAAATGTAATTGTGACTTTTTTTCTCACAATTACGATTGTTTACAATTGTTTTCATCTCACGGAAAAAAGCTTCCATACTGCCCCGATGGAAATGTATAACTGTTCCAAAAAAAGTTTTGGTCGGACCTCCGCTGGGAAAGAAAAATAGAGGCCGGAACTCTTGGAGCTATAATTGAAAACCCCTGGTATAATGCACACATTTGAACAGAGTTCAAGACTGATGACTGTTCAAGAGAGGAAAAGGAAAACCCTTATATGGGCATGCTTGGGTGTGTGTTATGGTAATTACAAACTGTGTGAACACTGTCATTTAGAATCTGGATTTATCAACATTAGAAGGAGATTAATAACAAATGTATGTGCAATTATTTTATTGTGCACACAAGTAAGAACATTTGTATGAAATTTTTAGTGGATGACACCCTTTAAGTTTGCAAACCAAAGCCAAGGCCACGTTTATGTGTTTTTTAGTGGTCTCAGTACCAAGACCACCAGATTTACTGGGGTGGTATGGGCACTTTGCCAACAAAAGACCCGTACTATATCTAATGCCATATGTGATAATAATATCTGCTGCCAATAGTTGCAGCATATGTCACTTGAATGGCTCAGTGAAGGACCACATCTAAAGGTGGACCCCTTCCACCACACCCCCTCATGACAATCAAATCCGGATATCCTGCCGTTATGTTTTACACTTCCCTCATTTGTGCCGCACATGTTGCAGTTTCTGATATTCAGCTTTCTTCCATTAAGAAGCCTTTACAAGTTCTAGTGCCTCATTAAAAAGCAAATGTTGGTCCTCTTCCTGTACAGTTCCACCTGTTTTCTGGAAATGGCGAATGAGAAAGAAGTAAAAAAGGTCTTTGAGGGTTTTTCACTCCACTGAATGTGTTGAGGGCAGGTTGGGGATCGGGTGGACAGTCTTGGCACTTTTCAGTTTGGCCCACACTTTGATTTAGAGCCACTCTGACGGCCATGTTTCTTTGATGAGGCCTGTCGGTGCGGTTTAGCTCAAGCCAACTCTTCTTGACAATTGATCCTGTCCTCGGGGCACGTCCCTGGTCCTCAACGTGCTTTCAGTCACCCAGCTGTTTACGCTGTGAACTGACTTGGTTTCTCGGACTGGGGGCAGGAACGAGGATGTGAACCGCAATCTTTAACGGGGCCATGAGGGAAGGAGCAGAAGATGACCTGAGTCACTTGGTGAAGTTTTGACTTGGACCCGCTCATTGCTTTTCTTTGACTTTAATTTGTCTTTCCCAGTAAGCAGTCATTCGTTGCCAAGGCATCTGTGAAAGAATGCATCATCTGGAAAGCATCATGTTCTATTTTTCATATTCGTCTACAAACATCTGATAAACATCTTAAAGGTCCCACTTGCACGTATGAATGCAAGTGGTCAGTGCTAAAAAAGGGGGAAACAGTGTGCTAAACGTTTTGAGATTTGTTCACTCAAACCACTTTCAGAAGGAGTGAGAATCGCATGCGTTCAAATACCGATGCGTCCTGATGAGTCACATGATCCTTCAGAAATCATTCTAAAATGCCGATTTGCTGCTTATGAAGCATTTCTGATTATTATCAATCAAACTTTGTGCAGCTTCATATTATTTATGGAAACTGTGACGCATTCTTTTCAGGATTCTTTGATGAATAGAAGGACAGGATTCATTTAAAGGCAAACTAATCTTTTGTAACACTGTTAATGTCTTGACTGGCATTAAGTATTAATTTCTTAAAAAAAAAACTTGACTCCAAAAAAAAAAAAAAGAAAAAAAAAGAGAACCTTAAATCAGGACTCAAACTAAAGTCAATTGAAGAATGTCTGCGAAATATGTCGGAGCCCAACAAGGCAGTTCACATACATTCTAAATGATAGAATGTCACGGAATGATCTGTCGTTCTAACATCTGACGTTTGAAAATGACATCTTGCATATGTAAACAAGCGCATCAAACCTTGAATGTGTGCTATCATGGATCACACACAAAGCCATACCAACGCACTTTTCTTTGACTGCGCTGCCCTACATACAGATGGAATCCACCAAACATAGCTTTTGAAATAACTTTGGTTTCACTTTGAGGAGAAAAACTGAAGGAATCTGGTGAAAATTCCCCTTGCGGTAAAAAACAGGGCCGTGCTGATGGCGCTCTATAAATATGAGTGTGAGGGGTGTGTGTGGTTAACCATAATTACCAGCCTCTTAAACTCTGGCTCAGCTAAACTATCTGCCTGCTGCCCCGCACACACATGAACACACGCCATCGAGGATGTAAACACTCCATTTTCACAACACTTGTCTAGAACAATAAAAAGACGCGTTAAAACGTGTTACATAACGCCGTCTCTTTTGAAAACAACTTGTTTTTCGGTTGCACAAGTTTACAGACTATAACCTTTTTTGCAAATCATGTTTTTTTTTCTTCAGACAGACAGACTTAATAACGTCAGATTCGCTGAGCCAAGATTTCCAGAATTGGAACCATTGATTTTGGTTTTCTGCAAGTTGATTATCTCAGTATATTTATGGCGCTCTGAGTGACTTCTTTGACTCTAGCGCTCATTTATTGCTTTTGGACAGCAGACAGTGTGTGTTTTACAGTACATCTATCAATTTAAATGTTACATATAAACTTCTGCCCTACTTTGGCGATGAATTGTGTGTTATTGTAAAGAGAGAGAGAGAGAGAGAGAGAGAGAGAGAGAGAGAGAGAGAGAGAGAGAGAGAGAGAGAGAGAGAGAGAGAGAGAGAGAGAGAGAGAGAAATAAACTCATGACCAGTAACTCTCATTGGAATATCATATAATCATAAGACAGGATCCGTCTGGAAACATAGGCCTTATTTTTGGAAGGGAATTCATGGAATTCTTGGAAAAAAATTGTACAACATGCCTGGTTATATTATAATCATTTGGAATTTGGTTTCTTAGAAATGTTTGTATCATTATCTCATAAACAAAACATATAATAAGCCATTAGTCACAGATTCAACAAACTCTATCATCATTTTTTTTTTAAATAATTTGAGAGCAGGCCTATAGTTAAAAAAATATATTTCTGTATAGGAATGTTACTTAAATTCTTGACAATTTTAATTTTTTTTTTACTTTTCTACCATTACTGCAACAGATTATTGAACACATGTTGACCTTTTGTAAGAGTAAGCCCAACAATTCTATTTAATAATATAATATAATTGACCCATTATTCAAAATATTTCAGTGATTTTATTGTTCACTTGTTTGCCTAACAGCTTTTACAAAAACATGACAATATTGTGTACCTTTGAAGGACACAATTCACAAAAATTCTAACTTAATTCTGTTTTGAACATATTGGAAAACTTTCAAAATTCAAAATCAATGCCATAAACTTTGTGTAAGTTGATGTTTGGCTAAAACTCGCAACTTTCTGTGTGACAACTTGCCCCACTGCCATGTGAAAAAAGTACACTTCAGCAAACTTTTAAAAAGAGTAGCCTACTTATTATGAAATATTATACTTTTAAAGAATACACTTAAAGGAGAACTCCGGTAAATTTTAACAATGAGTTAATTTTTTTGTACATTTGGAGTGCTGTCAATACAGAGAACAACAACAAAAATCGTTGTTGCCTACACCGTGTTATCCTCTTTTTAAAATTTGCACCCTATTGACTTCAATGAGGCAAGTACTAAACCTGCTTTTAGCCTCTTAACATCCTTGATGTGTCATTACAAGTGCCCGGCCAATGTGAGTGATTCCTTCAGAGTGATCACGGGTGAATCTGACTGCAGTAGATGTGAAAGATATTAATAAAAATGATGTTTTAGCCAGCGCTCATACCTGTATTTACATCCTGTTTTCGGTTGAAGTCCAAAGTAGTCGATTGTCGAGTTCACGCGCATATGCTTAGTTACCTATGATCACGCGTGTGAACTCGACAATCGATTACTATGGACTTCGACCAAAAACAGGATGTAAATACAGGTATGAGCGCTGGCTAAAACATCATTTTTATTAATATCTTTCACATCTACTGCAGTCAGATTCACCCGTGATCACTCTGAAGGAATCACTCACATTGGCCGGGCACTTGTAATGACACATCAAGGATGTTAAGAGGCTAAAAGCAGGTTTAAAACTTGCCCCATTGAAGTCAGCAGGGTGCAAATTTTAAAAAGAGGATAACAAGGTGTAGGCAACACCGATTTTTGTCGTTGTTCTCTGTATTGACAGCACTCCAAATTTACAAAAAAATTAGCTCAATGTTAAAATTGACCGAAGTTCTCCTTTAAGTGCGAACCGAACGCCATGTTTTCGGAAACTTAATTGAATGTTATTTACAAATAAATTTAATGTTTAGAGTTTAAATTTATGTTAAATGCAATTAGTTGAACTTAAGAGTCCTTTTTTGACCCACTTAAGTACATGTAATTTCTATAATTACTTATATTTTCTGGTTAAAGTGTACTGCCGAATGTACTGACGAGCATTTATGATTAACTTAAATAGACTTTAATATCATTTCTATTGAAACTTGCATGTCATGTATTTTAAAATATTTGTAATTACACATTTGTAATGATGAAGTTGCAATTTAGTACATTTAAAAATACTATATTAACTAAATGTAATATTGAATAACACAAATACAGGTAAAATTATAATCAAGTACGTTAGTCAACACATCAAAATAAGTGTACTTCTAGGCATTATTAAAACAATTATTTAAAATGTACTTTAAAGACCTATTGTACTATTGCTGTTGTAATAACTATAAATTATGCATAATTACACTTCCCCTACAAGCAACTAACCCCTACAAGTAGGCTACATGTAGCTAATTAATATTACTTAGTACTTACATTTATAAATTCCCCTGTAAGTACACTTAAGTGGACTTTTATTTCATTAATTTGATTTTATCTGTAAGTATTGTTTAAAAAAATTGGTTACACTTTTTAAGGTATCCTTAGTACAATGTAATTATACAATGTTAATGAGCTCCATGTACTTACTATAGTATTAAGATTAGGATTGGTGTTTGATTCAGGGTTAGTTGCATGTAATTATACAAATGTATAGTTCAACTATGTAACGTGTAAGTTAACAAGGACAGTGTAAAATAAACTGTAACCAAATCTTTTAAGATTTGTATTACACTACAAGTGGACATTCAATTTGTACATCTAAAATATGTAACCAACTCACACTGTTCCGGCAAGTTTAAAGTGAAGTGTTTCCAAGCTGCCTCTTCTACAAGAGAATGATCCCACTTTACTACTAACCGGCTTAATTTAAATAATACATCTATATATATTCCAAGACTGTGGTGCAGCCCTTTGGACCGGGGTCTTTACAAGAGCCTCTTGTTATTTTACACTTCCTGTCTCACTTCTCCCTGGAGCCCGCTGGTTTAGGCTGGGCTTAGACTGTGGTCAGATAGACAGGGGCCAGGCGTTTCTGTCTGTTTCTCTACACACTCCATTTCTGATGTTCTCTGAAGGCTACTGTTCATGGCTGCTTCACGGCTTATATAACACACTCTCATTGAAAGGTTTATAATAGCACACGACACACTCGCCCGGTGCTGCTTTTTAAGCGCCGTTACCTGCTGTACTATCAGCTTGTGTTTTAAAGCCGTCCACAGCGCTCATAACATTTGCTATCATGATTGTGGTCGTTTGAGCATGTACTTTGTACCGAGTGTGTGTTAAGAGGCTGCATCGGGTGTGAGTACAGCAGCGCTTCTCAAAGTCCATTTCTCCAACTGTTCATCTGTATAGTGATTTTCAGATTAAAGTGCAAACCCACTGACTTCTCTGCCGTGTCGCTGCTGCTCTCCTCAAAGTCATTCCTTTCTTTCCTGACAAACGATTCACATAGTTCATGATGTTTTCTGACAAAATCAAGATTCTGTCTCAATAAGGATAGACGTTCTGTTCAGAGTTGTTCTTTTAAATTGCAGTGAGACGTTTGACACTTTGGATGTGTTATTATTAGAGTTTTTAGTGGGTATGAAGAGTGAAAACATTGGAAATTGCTCACATTTCTTTCATGCCCTGTTCACAGTCGGTTCAGTTCTCATTTTTCTGTTACTCAAACATCATTTCAGGCAACATTTCACTTTGTTCTATGCAAATCTATGTTATTATAGAAGTATACTTTTTTGTGTAAGTGCTACTTTCCTCATCATAGGGTGTTGATGTGTGGTTGTTAAAATATTTTAAATAATAATACTGAATATCATCTTAATGTTATGATTTCTACCAATTTTAAAGTGGATTTGCATTTTCCCTTTCCTTGGGTTGTGCCAAAGTCAAGTGGAGCTGGACCTGATTTAGTCATGCGTCAAAGTTTAATGAAAAAAGAGAATGTAAATTTAACACGTAACACCTGACTTGCACGAAAATGACGGTTTGGTACGAACTCGGGTGGAGCCGGATCTGATTTTGTTATGCGTCAAAGTTTAATGCTCATTGGTTTGTTCAGATCACTAATTTTCAGTTTGAACAACAGTGAGATTAATGATTTCCTTCGCAAACGCCACTAATAATAAGACCGAATGAATCTCATTATCCAGCTCAGTTATATCCCAGTCCAGACTTACACATTATTTTTCAAGCAGGACTGCGGCATCTCAGTGAATGAAGAATTGAAGGTTCACCCTAACATTTACTGTAGGTGTCAGCAGAGCCGTGTGTTACCATGTGGTCTGTCTGGATGGTGCCGGCGATGCTTTGAGCCAGATGTGGTCATGACAGCCGGGTCATTTTCTGGGGCCATCATCAGCTGTCAGTCATTTGGACATCTGTGGATGTACTGTGCATGTTTGTTTGGTGTAGAATATCAGGGCAGAGATGATATGTTGTGCAACTATTACGCAGAACTATCAGTCATACCCGCTGAAAGCTTCATATGAGTTGCTGTGGAGACTTTTGTGCTTTCCGTCTGTGATGATTCATTGTGTTTGTAGCAATACACAAACACCGCTCAACAAACACCATCTTTGTTTAACCTTCAGCTGTGCCATTTTGAACCTGTACAAATGGGATAAAGGCAGGAAGGGTTTCTTGAATGTTTCAGCTTTTATAAAGAGCCTTGAAGTTATTTTAAAGCGTTCTTCTCATAGTGTTGACTATTGCACTCCTTGAATAAAGCTAAACTGTGAATTGGACAACCTAGACATGAAAGTATACAAAACCTCTAGCACGCAAACTCCTCTCCAGGAATGCTCCACAACATTACTTCAAATAGGAAAGCGCCTTATGCACTATACATTTATTTAATTATGTTACTTTTTTATGTTTGTAAAAAAATTTACATAAAAAAATTTTTTTAAAAAAAATTTACAACTTGCCACTGTTGCCTTTGGCTTGCTCAGTTGGGGATACTTAATTTGATTAATCGATTCAACAGTGCTATTGATCTGCATTACCAAACGTGGATGTTTTACACCAGAAACAAACACTGATGTACTATTTTATTTAATACTGTGAAGCTGCTTTGATACAATCTGTATTGTGAAAAGCGCTATATAAATAAAGTTGACTTGACTTGACTTGACTTAAAAAAAAGACGTTTTTTTTTACTGTCAACGGACACTATTTCTGTCATCAGGGTAAAGGGAGAGGCTTTCCAACCCGATCTCACGGCAATTTGTATGCATTTTACGAGGTGGCTAATTCGTACGAATTCGTACAAATTCATACGACCTCACTCGTACGAATTAGTACGATTTTTGCTAAATCGTACATATTTTACGAATTGCCCAATTCGTATGAATTTGTACGAATGACCTACCCCTGACCCCGCCCCTATAACCACCACGTGGGTTTAGACAAATCGTACGAATTTGTACGAGTGAGGTCGTATGAATTAGTCACCTTTAATCACTCATACAAATTCGTACGAATTAGCCACCATTTAATCACTCGTACGAATTCATACGAATTAGCCACCCTTTAATCACTCATACAAATTCGTACGAATTAGCCACCATTTAATCACTCGTACGAATTCATACGAATTAGCCACCCTTTAATCACTCATACAAATTCGTACGAATTAGCCACCCTTTAATCACTCATACAAATTCGTACGAATTAGCCACCATTTAATCACTCATATGAATTCGTACGAATTAGCCACCATTTAATCACTCATATGAATTCGTACGAATTAGCCACCATTTAATCACTCGTACGAATTCATACGAATTAGCCACCATTTAATCACTCATACGAATTCGTACGAATTAGCCACCATTTAATCACTCGTACAAATTTCGTATGAATTAGCCACCATTTAATCACTCATACGAATTCGTACGAATTAGCCACCATTTAATCACTCGTACAAATTCGTACGAATTAGCCACCATTTAATCACTCATACGAATTCGTATGAATTAGCCACCATTTAATCACTCATACGAATTCGTACGAATTAGCCACCATTTAATCACTCATACAAATTCGGATGAATTAGCCACCATTTAATCACTCATACGAATTCGTATGAATTAGCCACCATTTAATCACTCATACAAATTCGGATGAATTAGCCACCATTTAATCACTCATACGAATTCGTATGAATTAGCCACCATTTAATCACTCATACGAATTCGTACGAATTAGCCACCATTTAATCACTCATACAAATTCGGATGAATTAGCCACCATTTAATCACCCGTACGAATTCGTACGAATTGGTCGTGAGATAGTGTTAGGCTTTCAGTTGGTTTTGACAGTAAATAAATCAGCTAAATAGAAAAGTAACATGCATCGCATATTTGAAGTAACAAAATAAAATTGTGTGTGAATTTAACATGTAACGTGATAACATACAACATGTAACGTGACTTTATACTTGTTACTAGGGGTGTAACGGTACACAAAATGACGGTTCGGAATTGGTACGTAACTCGGTTTTGAAGTAATGGTTTCGTGTACAGCAGAAGGAAAAACAAAAAACAAGTTTCTTTTTTAATTAAAAAGTAGCTTAATTAACAAACAATGACTCTGTCTTTGAATACAAATGTCTGTCAATACTACTGACACTGGCTGTAACACTCTTTATGGTGCTGTTGTAAATGGGGGAAGAAATTTGAAGTGCTTCCACTTTTGGATGCAAAATATTTTGAGTCAGAATTATAGCGCTACCATTCTTTTGCACTCCGTCTGTTTGACGCACATGGCGCTGGCGCTCGTTCAGTGAATTTTGTTCGCTTATCAGGATGAGCCTTTACGCGAAATGGAAATTGAACAACTTGGAAGTTCTGCATGTGCAGTGGTTAAAACAACGCTGCATTTGTTAAACTGAACATTCATGCCGGCAGCTGTCTAGCTGTGATATATATATAACCTCATGACCCTAGCAACAAGCTGAAGTATCGAGGATTCAAAATGTGCTATTACCTAGTAACAGAGAATTATACATATGAGAACCATCATACTGGAGAAAAATTATGTAATGAATCATGTCACCTTTGCCATGCTCCTATTCTATAAAAACTGTCAGGCTACCATGCTACACGTAACGTCCCCGTGCTAGTTGAGAGAAGATTAAGTTGAGATGATTTTAACTGTGCCTGACCAAGATGTTTGTCCCCAGCACTGCAGGAGCGCAGGTGTCCCCCTGCAGACCGTGAGTGTGTATTGAGAGGGGAGATGGAGAACAATGGGATGGTTGCGGCGACCGAGCTGCTTCTCTGGGGCTCGCGCTGCGCTCGCTAATTGCGGCTATGGATGTGTTCAGATCTCTTTGAAGTATGTCTGAAGAGGATGCATGAAAGACCGGCAATTACCACACATCATGTAATTGCTGTGAGACAGGCAGCCGTATGAGAGAACTCACTGCTTTCTCTGAGAGAGCGAGCGTGTGTGTGTGTGTGTTTGTACACTTTCTTGAATTAATGGAGTAATACTTCACAATATCAGTGTAAGAAAACATCAAATCAAAGGGATTGGAAGCCGAGCACCAGAGCTGTTTGAGCTTTTGTTTGATGCGCAATTTGTAAATAGTTTCATATAAATGGCTGAACTAAAGCTTAATTTTGGTTACATCAAATTAATCTCACTTACATTCAATGTGTGTTTTAAGTTTTTAAGTTTCATCAACTTAATTGATGATATTGATCAGGATTAAAGTCACTATGAAATCAAAATGGACTATTCATATTTTTTAACGGATTATTGCAGTGTTAATTATAAATGAATTATCTGTTACAAACAGAGCCGGTTCTAGACATTAGGAGGCCCTAGGCAAAACTCATGTTGGAGGCCCCCCACCCCCAATAAAAAAACACTTGAAACAAATATGATTCCTAACCTTTTTATTTATACAACATTTAATTTTAAAATCAGTATATTTTTACTTACACAGTACATAAGTTTGGACACATTACTATTTTTAATGTTTTTGAAAGAAGTCTCTTATGCTCATCAAGCCTGGATTTATTTGATCAAAAATACAGAAAAATAATATAGTGAAATATTATTAAAATTTAAAATAATGGTTTTCTATTTTACTATACTTTATATTTCTGTGATGCAAAGCTGAATTTAGTGCCACGTGATCATTCTGATTTATTATCAAATGTTAGAAATGGTGCTTAATATTTATTTTATAACCTGTGATACTTTTTTTCAGGATTTTTGATTATTAAAAAGTTGTTTTAAAAAAGTCTTCACTATCACTTTTTATATATTTAACACATCCTTGCTGAATATTCCTGTTTTTTTTTTCTGTTTTTTTTATCAAATAAATGCTGGCTTGTAGAGCATAATAATAAACTTCTTTCAAAAACATTAAAAATAGTAATGGGTCCAGACTTTTACCGGTACTCTATGTACATATTAATCAAACTTTATCTAAGATAATCTCTTTTTTGTTTAATGAAGATGTTATTGTTGTTGTTGTTTTTTTGCTGTTTTATTCAATTTATTCACAGTTCCAGAATCACACTTCAGTAGATGAGCATAAGTGCTTTTATATTGCATTGCCACCTTAAATATGCTATACACAAATCAAGTGGAAGAGAAAGACACGATCGCTACTGAGCAGAAAAAAATATATAAAGTGATATTATTGGCGTAATGTCAGGAATCTAATCATCAGCAGAATTTAGAAGATAGACCCATAGATATGAGATCCTTTAGACTATTTGAAACATTTAAAAATGTTGTAGTGTATTGGCTTTTTAACTTAGAATACAGACGTCTTGTCTTTTAATTTTATAGCTTTTTTACTAGTCAGCTCCCGACGCGATGTTATTCATTGTACGCGCAAATTCAAAGCGTCGCGTCTGGGCACGTTAATGACGCTCGCGCTCTTTTAAACTCGTAATAAAGCGGTGAATGATTTTTCCAGAAATGACGCTGATCTACAGTACAAGTTTATATTTAGAATACATTGCAATCACTCCAAAATAGATGACGACAACTCACACACCTGCATTATGAGCTGTGCTTCTTTGTTTGCTTATTAGGCTTTTGCCTCGCGCACCTGATGGATGCGTTCGTTACACATACTTTCAGAAGCCGGCACCCGCTTTGTAACGGACACATTAATTGGTTTAACTGCAGTAATGTAACAGTCTATGGTTAAGATAAACATCGTCACTATTTTTAGTTAATTAATAAATATTGAAATAAATTGTAGATAGGACATTTGTACTTTTTTTTTTTTTTTTTTTTTTCTCTGTCTGGGCCCCATCCCGCCAATCGGGCCCTAGGCACGTGCCTAGTTTGCCTTTGCGTTAATCCGGCTCTGGTTACAAATGAACTCCTCTACACAATAACATCTCTTCTCTGACGACGTGTGCACTGGAGCAATTGGTCGGGACAATAATCACAAAAGAAAAGACGATTGCAATTACATTTTCATGTCTTTAAAGGAATAATTTAACGATAAATGAAAAATCTGAAAAAATATATCTATCGATCAAACCACTGCACTATATTATATTATACTGTCATTTAAAACCAGTGTTGGGGAAAGTTACTTTTAAAAGTAACTCGTTACAATATTGAATTACTCCCTAAAAATGTTAATACTTTTTTCATACCTTGGCAGAGCTTGCTTGTTTGTTTTTTAACAAAAAAGAATAAAAATTCTATTTTTGGCAAATGTAAAGGCTTTTTCACACCAAAAGTGAAATGAATAAGCCTCAGGCTGAAGGAAATGCAAAATAAAATCTGTACAGTAGAGGGCGCCGCTCAAACAAACTGGTGCAGTTCTGGATCACAGAAGAATAGGACACAGAAGAAGAATTTTTTTTATCTAAAACAATTTTTGCTAATTAATATGACTGAACTGGATAATCGAAAGTCAGCAGCAAAGACATTGGGTAATAAAGTGAGATTAAATACATAAAGGCCTGGTTTCACAAACAGGGCTTAGATTAAGCCAGGATTAGGCCTTAGTTCTATTAAAGTTCAACAAAACATTGGCAGTGACATATTTTAAGATATGTCAGTGCAAAATTGTTTCAGTTAAAACAGACTGGACTAGACTTAAGCCTTGTCTGTGAAACCGGAGGATAGTATATTTTTATTCATTAACATATTTAATTATTGGAGGTTTGCGTAATTATTCATCTTGAGGAGTACTGAATCTGTTTTAGCGCAAGTGAGATGAGTGAATGCACGTTCACATAAGTCCAGAACTAATCATCATGTTTACACACAACACCTCTGTACTTACTCACGATTTCCCTCAACATGGGGACAACAGAGCTGTCAGTCATGGGAAAACAACTTGCGTTACTTATTTAAAAAAGTAACTCCGATAGCCTATTTGGTTGTAAATCTAAAAGTAATGCACTACTTTAGTTGTTACTTGAAAAAAGCAATCTGATTATGTATCTTACATTATTTGTAATGCGTTATAATGTTGGGTTAACTGATGTTGTGCATTAAAAAAATAACCCGGATCTTCTTTTTGGTCTGGGTGTAACAACTATGTTCTGGATGTGCATTTAAGCAGATCTGGAAAGGTTCACACAACAAATTGCACACTGAATATATAATTTATATGGCCACATCTGCTCTTTGCTTGAATGTTGATCTACATGTGTGTTTTAGAGAGAGAGAGAGAGAGAGGGAGAGGGAGAGAGAGAGAGAGAGAGAGAGAGAGAGAGAGAGAGAGAGAGAGAGAGAGAGAGAGAGAGAGAGAGAGAGAGAGAGAGGAGGAAAGGCAGAGGAGCGGTGTGGATGAGTGCCAGATTCCTATGGAAGTGCTGGCATGGACAGCCGCGGTGTTTACCTGAAGGTCACACTGCATATCAGCAGGAGCCGCGAGCACATCCCATCACAAACAGACACTGAAAAATCGCATATAGAGTCAAGACTGCACTCAGTCAGAGTTAACCTAGTTTAACATATAAACATATTTTAAACAAGATCAATAAAGGTGAGTGTTAATGCTTCTCTTTATTTTTTAGTATATAGTGGTGCCCAGTCCTGTTCTTGGAGACATATTACCTTCCTGCAGAGTTCAGCTCTGTTCCAGAAAGCAAGGTTATCTTACCGTCAAACATACCCTGAACTCCCGGTTGATTAAACCAAACCTTGTTTACTCGAGGTGTGCTGGTTCCAAAACCGCGTCCGCGAGTAAGTTCCTCCAACTCAGAGTATGTTAACGGTTAACACACAAGACATTCTCAACAGTCGACGAGTCACCATGGAAACGCACATAAGAAAAGCACTCTATACTACTTTCCTCTTCTTTTGTTCAATGGCGATTTTGCATAGTGCATATCGCCACCTATTTGGTGGTTGTGTTTCAATAATCGTTTAATAATCTTTAATCACTGTGAATAAGAACTGAATTGTTAAGACTGATTAAACTAAATAACAGTCTGTGCTTGCAAAGATAACATGGCTGTATAAGTTTTTTTATTGTTTTAATTTTTTCATGTTTAGTCATTTGGCTTCCACATTGCTTGAAAGGTACGATACATCATGCGTTTTTTTTATATTATAGAAATACATTATAGCATAGAAAATGTCCTGTTGCAAAAAAAGAAAAGAAAAACACCTCTGAATGCAGATCAATGATGTGTGAGATGAGTATAATCTAATAGTTTACAATAATATATATTGGTAAGCAGACAGTTGACAGCACCCATTGACTTCTATAGTAGGAAACAAATACTATGGAAGTCAATGGCTACCAGCAACTCTCTGCTTACCAACATTCTTTGAAATATCATCTTTTGAGTTCAACAGAGGAAAGAAACTCATACAGGTTTAGAACAACATGAGGTTGAATAAATGACAACATTTTCAGTTTTGGGTGAACTATCCCTTTAACTTTGGCCTCTATCCTCAGTTGCTGTTTTACTTCCTAACCTCTAGTGGGAGCTTGTTAACAGTTATTCAACAAGTTGGTTTGTGATCACTCTAAGGCTACATGTCAGTCAGAATCAATTTTGTGCCTATACCAATTGAAATCCGATCAGATTTAGCATGTGTGAACAGCAAAAAATAAATAAATAAAAAAAATCACATGAAATACATGTTATTTTACAAATCCAATTTCGAGCTACATTCAAATGTTGTTTGAAATCCTATTCAAATCACATTTCTGGAAATCCGTTTCAGTCTGACTGCTCTGGACTGTGTTTCTCAAAAGCATTGTGAGATAAGTTGATCGTAGAAACCAATGGTGGCAATGGTTCTACGATCTACGATGCTTTTGGGAAACGCAGCCCTGGTCGGATCTCGCGTGGTTCATGTAACTTTCTCACGCCATGTAAAACGTAAACGTCAGACGTTGGTCTAGGAAACATGCTGAAAGAAGCTGTAACAAGGTTGACAATGACAATATAGGAGACATGTTTTGAGACCAACGGAGACGACGTCATGTTGTAAATAAGACAACATCTGTATTGCAAACCACTCCATGTTGCAGCTGTTGTTGTTTTTCGTGTAGGCCTATACCTACCAACGCAATGTCATTGCAATAGAAACCAATGCAGATATTACGGAAAACGAAAAAGCCCCATGGACACACAAATCGGATCTGAACAGTTGCGATACACAACGTGGACAGTCAGTCAATAATTTAGATCAGATTCCAGTGGGATACACAAATAACAGGATTTGGACTGACAGTGTGAATTTAAAATGATTATTTATTACGAATAATCTTTAGAATTTTATCATTTGAAATCTGAAAATGATGGTAGTTTTAAGGGATGCATTGGTAGACTTAAAACAGGCCGAAAACCACAGAAACTAGAGTTGGTAGCTGATTTCCTTCAGAGCCTCGATGTGTTTAGCTACTCTGCAGATAATACTTTGATATGAGTCTAATAAACAAAAACAACAACCTTGAGGCAAACTCCACGTTCACAGTTATGCCAGGTATGCAGCCGTACAGCGCCTATCACATTTCAAGCGCAGCAGAGAATTTTAAGGGAAGGCATACAACAATGCAAAAAAAATAGTCTTTATTTTGATAATAGCGTGTCATACAACAATACATTTTTAGTTTTCTACTTTTCAGCACATGATCTGGAGTCATTGCAGTTTAAATATCATGTGTATTATGTTTCAGTAAATACATTTATATTGGTCACATAGCAGTTGAAAGTATTCCAATAGGAAAGAAAAAATTCTTTAATTTCTCTGTTGTTGTTCCTAGACAGCAATGAGATTATATGGAGAGTTTTGCAATTTAACAGTAGCTCCACACTTTTACTGTGTGAGCAATTGCATTTGGTTACACTTTATTTTAAGGTGTCATTGTTACAGTGTAATTATTTAAGTACTGAGTACTTACTATAGGGTTAGGGTAGGATTAGGATTTGATTGAGGGTTAATTGCATGTAATTATGCATAATTTACTGTTATTACTACGGTAAGTACATGTAACATATGTAAGAAGGACACTGTAAAATAAAGTGTTACCCATTTTTAGAGACTTTATAGAGGGAAATATATAGGAGACAAGGTTTATCCTTAAATTAATCTAATAATTATAAAATAATGATAAGAAATGGATAAATAACTAAAGAATTGTATTTTGTTGCACTTAAGCTTTTCACACAAGGCCAAAGGATTCAGTTTCATCCAGTCTGTGATGTCAGTGTTAAATCTCCTAACGCCATTGGTCCAGAGCTCAGCAGGCCATGATGTCAGTAGCTCAGATGGGGGTTGTGGTAGTAATGGATTAGTACAGCCATTGGTGCAGGAAAGTGCACGTTAGGACATATGATGTAATTGTGTGACTTCTAGGCCATACGTGAGGATAGTCCTATTTGGTTTGTGGTCGGAGGGAAATTGTGATATGTGGCATTTTTTGAAAGTGTTTATAAATCATACTCTAGTATTGATTGTACTGCATAAAAGTTAACTAAAAATCTAAAAAGACTGTAATGCAATACATATACAACACTGTAATCAGCTTAGCCCTATAAAACATGCATGATATTTGATACATTTCCAAGGCCTCCTAATTATCAACTTTGCTGAAAAACCTGTTGCACACAACCTCTACTACATGCCATCTGCCTGAAAGATAGAGAGTGAGAATCGATATTTATATGAATTTTATGTAAATAGTCTGCTATACTGTTATAAAGATGTCATTGATTTACATTACAAGCTATTGAATTTCATCTTTTTGGCCATATAAATGGCATCTGCACCAAATTGCATATTTTTGCTCAGTGTAAGTGCTTTTTTCCCTCCTCGATTATGAGCTCCATATTCTCACTATATCATATACTGTATGAGCCATAAAATCCAGATGTACCAAATATGTATCAAAATCAATATATCAAAAAAACTTTTTCAATATTTTGTCAAAAGGTTCAATAAACATTTTAAAATTGAAACATTATCATTTCATATTTCAGGCTTTACAGTTACAAGCAGTGCAACAAATTATGGTTTATAAATATTTAAAAATTAAATATAAAATATATATTTGTCTTATTAAAGTAATGAGAATGAGATTTTTTTTCCTTCATTGTAAGGAAATATCTGAGGGGAGTCTTTTTTGTATGTTGGATTTTTCCAACTTTTACATTTTCTTAAACTTTTAAGACTGTTCCGGGTTCACTTCTTAACATATAAAGTGCATCAACATATGTCTGATAGCCTAAACCCACACACCCTGTTCTCACTAGGCGTTATTATAACATGCATGTATACAACTACACACACACACACACACACACACACGGCCGCCATTCCTTCACACAGCAGCAATCAGTAATCAGAAACCTCTGGCCTGCTTTCCACACACAGAAAAAAGGCAACTGCCGTAGAGAGAGAGAGAAAAAAAGATTTCACCCAGCCAGTTTACCAGGGCAGACAGCCAATACTGAGAAAGAGAAAAAGAGAGTGAAAGGGAGGGAGTGAAAGGGCAGGAAACTCCATACATAGCCAACAGGAAGACGAGAGTTGGGGAAGGAAGTGCCTTGTATGGTCACAAAAGGTTTCCTGGCTGGCCGCAAGAGACCACATTTCTTTAGCTGGTTGGTTCCCTGAGCCCGGATCACATGACACGCAGCGGGAGAGGAGAGATTTCAGGGCCCGGGCCACAGCATGTGTTTATGTGTGTGTTCAACACTGAAGCCACTCCCTGCTCTCCTGCACTCCAGCTTTCGCTCTGTTACGCAGCTCGCGGTGACTGCGCTAAGCTAATCCGCACAGCTCAGACTGTGGTTATGTATGCTTAGAAAAAAACCCTGAAACAACCACTCAGGCTTAGAGCGTAACCCAAACATTCCTTGTCGTCTTCTTTATGTCACAAAAGACAAAACAAAACTGTTGGAACTTGTTTCATTAAATGAGGAAAGTTCAACAAAATAAAAAGCATAGCCCACAGTCTGCTAGCTAGATGTGCCTGAGGTGCATTTTGGCCAGCATTTCTGATAACATACTCTTATCTTAGACTAATATGTCATGTATTTAAAACATCCCATGAGAGTCTGGCCAGATATGAGGATCAGCAAAAGATTCAGGTTTGATTGCTCAATTCGAAATCTGAGACACTTAAGCATAATCTATCATTATGCGTATTTTCTTCCATTGTTAAAAACCTATTAAATTCGTCCTAAACTGTGGGATGACATTGATCATCATTGTCATCACAAAGTGCCTCACTTTTCACTGTTATTTACCATGAAATATTGGATTTACCATAAAAACTTTGCACGCACAGATAGGCATTTGTGTTTGCCGTTGATCCTTTGCGATCAGTCAGTTAATCAATCTGTCAATCAATCTCCAGAAACAGAGAAATCTGACAAAAGGTAAATGGGTCCATGCAAGAAAGAAACAACACATAGAAAAGAAACTAATTTCTAAATTTGTTCAAAAAGAAGAAACTTTCAGAAAAATAAACATGGTTTTCTCTCAGTTAAGTTTTTTTTTTAAATCCAACTGCCATTTTTTTTTTCATATTTTAAACATTTTTTTTTTCTAAAAAAAGACCTAATATCTTATTAATGTAACTTTGATTCTCAAGTAGCCTAAATGCATCTTTATGCCATTGCGAAAAAGAAGTGTGCTTAAATGTATTTAATGTGCACTTATAGTGTTCTTCAAATCTTAAAAGTATAGTTTTAAAAACTGCATTTGCAGTTAATGAAAGGCCATTTAAGTGTACTTAAAGGTGCTATAAGCGATGTCAGGAGACGTAACTTCTTGTTGACATTTGAATTGTTGTCAAACAAAACGGAGGCTAGATAGACCCTCCCTCCTCCTCATCCTGTCTCCTCCCTCCTCCCCTCCCTTCAGGCATAAAGGAAAGTCAAAGTAGACTCTACAAACAAAGTTAAGTTTTACTGATACTTCACTCAATGTGTAATGTCACCAAGTTAGATAAATGCTTTTATATATTGCAGAACAGAATGCAGAAAAAGAAAAAAATTATCTTAAAATCGTTTCGCCACCTGAGGTTATAACTATAGCTCCCATACGAGGACGCATAATAAATGAACATTCAAATTCATAACAAACAGTGGGTGAAAACATCATTCACACAAATTGTCGCCCTACTGTGAATTTGCTTGATCATTTACAATAGAGATTGATCGCTGCTAGAAACATACATGTTGTATTCACCAAAGTTAATGCTGACTGCATAGTTCTAGTTAATTACATCCTTGTGTTGGTTTGGCGAACATGAATGTCAATTTAGAAAGAAAAATGGATTTACCTGTTCTGGAAAAACAGAGCAACTGAATGTCGGATTGGAAGCTCTTCTGCCGGCGGAGTACTCGCCACCTTTTGAAGGTTTTTCTGATGTAAATTCGGTACTTCGCGCGTTCCTTATCCTTGTCCCTCTTCTTTGCAATTTGTTCATAGGAACGTCGTCTCTTTGGTCGTGTGTCGGCCATAATTCAAACTTCCCTCTTCATGCTTCTCTCTCCTCCACACCCCCTTCATGTGTACGCGCACTAACCCCCCAAACCCCACCCTCAAATACTTCTTACCAGTTATTGGCTGGAACACTGTTTGTTGTGTTTTGTGGTGCGGGTGAGCCCAGTTTGTTTTTCTTGCCGTTTGTAGAGCCTTTGGTGTCTACAGAGACCGCGTTTTTTTACAGTGTGTTCAGGGGACAGCGGATAGTGAGGAGATGTTTGCTGTATGTGACAAAAATGTTTTGGCCTAAAAAACGCGTGGCATCGCTTAGAGCACCTTTAAGAGATTATACTTGTTAAATTAAGTCAAGTCAAGTCAAGTCAACTTTATTTATATAGCGCTTTTCACAATACAGATTGTATCAAAGCAGCTTCACAGTATTAAATAAAATAGTACATCAGTGTTTGTTTCTGGTGTAAAACATCCACGTTTGGTAATGCAGATCAATAGCACTGGTGAATCGATTAATCAATTTAAGCATCCCCAACTGAGCAAGCCAAAGGCAACAGTGGCATGGAACCGAAAAACTCCATTAGGTGACCTAATGGAGAAAAAAAAACCTTGGGAGAACCCAGGCTCAGTCGGGGGCCAGTTCTCCTCTGGCGTTTATGAAGTAGAGACCGGATTTAACTGTAAGATTAAAATATTATATGAATGCCTGGCTGAAGAGATGCGTCTTTAATCTAGTTTTAAACTGGGAGAGCGAATCTGAGCAACGAACAGTATCAGGAAGGCTATTCCAGAGTTTTGGTGCTAAATGTGAAAATGCTCTCCCTCCTTTGGTGGATCTGGATATCCTAGGTATGACCAGAAGCCTCGAATTTAGTGATCTTAAAGAGCGCGATGGATTATAGGGCGATAGAAGATCCGTTAAATAAACTGGAGCTAAGCCGTTTAGGGCTTTATAAGTCAGTAGCAATACCTTGTAATTAATACGGAACTTTATAGGTAACCAATGTAGTGATGATAAAATTGGTGTTATATGGTCAAACTTTCTTGATCTAGTAAGAACTCTAGCGGCGGCATTTTGGACTAACTGTAGCTTGTTTATTGAGGATGCAGGACAACCAGCTAATAAAGCATTACAGTAATCTAGTCTCGAGGTCATGAATGCATGAACTAGCTTTTCTGCATCAGAAACAGATAGCATGTTACGTAATTTAGCAATATTTCTAAGGTGAAAAAATGCTGTTTTTGTAACATATGAAATATGATTTTCAAAAGACAAGTTACAATCTAATATAACACCCAGGTCTTTTACTGTAGAGGATAAAGTAACAGGACACCCTACTATGTTAAAGTTGTATTGTAAGAGGTTTTGTGGGCGGTTTTTTGAACCGATAAGTATTACCTCTGTCTTATCTGGATTTAATAAAAGAAAATTGTGCGTCATCCAATCTTTTATATCTTTAACACACTCTGTCAATTTGGATAATTTAGCGTTTTCATCCGGCCGTGATGAAATATATAGTTGAGTGTCATCAGCATAACAATGGAAACTAATTCCATGTTTCCTTATAATATTTCCAAGTGGCAGCATATATATTGAGAATAATAGAGGGCTTAACACAGATCCTTGCGGCACTCCATAGTTTACTGGAGTTATGATCGATTTTTCTCCGTTTCTCCGATTTTTCTTTCATTTCAAATTAATGTTAAATGTTAAATTAAAAGTTTTTTTTTTCTTAAAAGTACATTTTAAACCATTGTGTTTTTATAATCTTTAGAGTACACTTATTTTTAAATGTTGACTAACATGCTAAAGCATATCCCTGATTTCACAGACAAGGCTTAAACCTGTATAGTCCCAGACTAAAATGCGTGTTTGAGCTGTTTTAACTAAAAGCAACTTGTACTGACATTTCTTAAAATATATCAGTGTCATTGTTTTGTCTCAAGATGCACACCAGTAATGTTTGTTTCTAAGGCAAGTTTATAAAAAGCTACTTAAAGGGGTGATTATGATTTCACTCTTCTAACTTTAAGATAACTAGAAGATGATAACTACACATAAGCTACATAAATTCATCAACTAACCATTCAGAAATGTCCTGTTGCATTCTACATGATGTCATTTCTTCTTGAGTCTCTCCTTCATTGTCTGACTCCGGTTTGAACATAAAAGGCTAAAAGTTTTTGAAATTTTCAGTGCATGTCTGTTTGAGGAGGTAATCCTCCCCCTTTTCGCTGGAGCAGCAGCTCATTTGCATTTAAAGGGACAGACACAAAAACTGAGCTCGCGCTCAAAAAGTGAGAATTTTAACATGCTATTTAAAAATATCTGTGGGGTATTTTGAGCTAAAAGTTCACATACACACTCTGGTGACATCAAAGACTTATTTTACATCTTGTGAAAAGGCCATTATACCACCGCTTTAAATGTCTTATTTATTCAGAGACGAGAAGCTATGAGAAATGCATGTTACTATAACACTGTAACAAGGAGCATGACAAGATCAAATATGCCATACATAACAGTTTACTTTCATGAATAAGGACAGATTGCTTTCATGCAAATTGTGGACCGCAACAGAGTTGAAATAAAAAAAAAAGCACACAAACCGAATTCTGACATCAAATGAATCAACACACAAGTGGCCTGTTAATTGAGCACTTTACAATTTAAACACAATCTGGCTTTTTATTTGTTAAGCAATAAAACGCTTTAGTAAAGCAAGCCCTCTGAAAGCTCATACTGTTGGTTTTCAATTCAGGATTTCTACATGAGGCTGTTTTACCTTATCAGCTCGTGTGCAGGGCAGCATCTGACCTTTTAAACTGCACCGAGAACATAGTAGTCGATTTTCTAGCCCTTGTGGCGGTGAACGTGGAAGAGAGAATCTGAAAAAGAGGGAGAGAAGACAAGAAACAGAATCACTGAGATCTGAGTATTTAAGCCATGTCGATGTATCGATGGCAAGTCCTACGAGATGATTGACATGTTAATGAGCGGAAATCGATTCACACTCATTCAATTAGCATCAGGATTCATTGTCACTTGCTTATCTTGGTGCATATCAAATCGTCATTGATTGAGAAAATAAATGTTTGTGGGAAATTCACGACAGTGTTTGTGAAAGCATACAAATCTGGTGTGGATATATTAAAACAGCCGTTGTTTAATTTCAAAGAAAGTTTAGAAGCTCTATAATTCCTGGGATAATTTACATAAAATATGTAAACATAATGTAGCAGGTGCATGTTTTCTGAATAATAATAAAAATATTGCTTTTTAACACTTACAGAGGCTCAGATGCATACTGGGACTTCAGGAGCTTTTTAATACAGACCCAGAGAAAGAAAGAATTATTCATAAATCTTTCCTGCATGTGACACGTATAAGTCCATGCACCTGATCTAGTTGCGTATAGAAAGCGAAGATGATGGATGGATGGATGTGTGTGTTTGTAGGGTTGGGCTGTAGACATGAGGGTAATGAAGCAGACATGTAAATTCTTATGTAAACTCATAAGATTCGTTAACACACCCGCATTGTGTGAATTCACAGAACAGTACCCATAAAAACACAGTAGATGGACAATATACACAGAACAATATATTAATGGCACCTGCGCAGGGCCACCTTTCACCTTCAGTCCCTCCAGGAATGCTGCCAGACCTGAAAGTGCTTCATTTCTTAACCAATGTTACAGTTGGAAAACTAAGGAAGCTTGTTTCCGCCACTGAATAATAAATAAATAATAATAATTGCGACTTTTTATCTCACAATTCTGACTTTTTTTCTCACAATTGCGATATATCAAGTCAGAATTGTGACTTCTTTTCTCAGAATTGCGAGATATGAAGTCAGAATTGTGAGAAATAAAGTCGCAATTCTGAGAAATAAAGTTGCAATTCTGAGAAATAAAGTCGCAATTGCGAGATATAAAGTCGCAATTCTGAGAAATAAAGTCGCAATTCTGAGAAATAAAGTCGCAATTGCGAGATATAAAGTCGCAATTCTGAGAAATAAAGTCGCAATTCTGAGAAATAAAGTCACAATTGCGAGATATAAAGTCAGAATTGCATGATACAAAGTCGCAATTGTGTCTTATAAAGTCAGAATTGTGAGATATAAACTATTCTGAGGTAAAAAAAAAAAGTTTATAGGCTATCTCACAATTCTGAGAAAAGAAGTCAGAATTGAGAGATATAAACTCGCAATTATGTGTTATTAAGTCAGAATTGCGTGATATAAAGTCGCAACTGCAAGAAAAAAGTCAGAATTCTGACTTTATATCTCGCAATTCTGACTTTATAACACGCAATTGCGACTTTATTTCACGCAATTCTGACTTTATATCTCGCAATTCTGAGAAATAAAGTCAGAATTGCGAGATGTAAACTCGCAATTGTGAGATAAAAAGTCGCAATTATCTTTTAAAATGTTTTATTTTGTGGCGGAAACAAGCTTCCATAGAAAACAGAATAAAACTTGAGCGTTTGAGCAACAGAACTGTCACAGTGTCTGGTTTGTGTTCCTTGGGTCACCACTAGATGTCCTCCTTCCTCACGGTGTCCAGCACACTCTCGTACTACATTCCCCATGATTCTTGTCTTTTCATTGCACTCAGCTGTCCCTTATCACTCATCATTGCATACAGCTGTTTCTCGTCACATTGTTTGTACCTGTCTATAAATACCCTGTCTGTTTTAGTCCTTGTCACGGAGTCATTGTGGTATGTCACTTACACTTCTGTTTCCTGGTTTGAGTTTGTTTTGTTCCTTGTTTGTTTATTTTGTTATTGGACTGCTAACATGGATTTTGACCCCTGCATGGATGATGACGAATTGGATTGCCCTACGAATAAAAGTGTTGTATTTGGATCCACCTGTTTCTCTCCCTTTCCTTGGTGTGTGGATCGTGACAGAATGACTCCGTCATACAATGGATCCAGCAACATGAACATTTTGCAGGGCCTTGCTTTATGGTGTCCGCCCGACCGAAGAGGCCAGGGCGCTGAATTCGTGAATTCCGTGACTGTTCCCGGGGTCCCAGTTCTGGTGGTCCCAAGTCCGGTGGTCCCGAGTCCGGTGGTCCCGAGTCTGGTGATCCCAGTTCCGGTGGTCCCGGGTTTGGTGGTCTCGAGTCCGGTGGTCCGGAGGCGGAGGAGGAGGTAGACTTCCTGCCTCCCCAATGGCACGGAGGCTGTCCCCTCCAAGCAGCCCGCTGTCATCCCGGAGGCCGTCCCCTCCGAGCAGCCCGCTGTCATCCCTGAGATCGTCTCGGAGTCGCCCACCATCAGTCCTGCCACGGCCAAGAGAGTGGTCTTCCTTTTTTATGCAGTGGCGGTACTGCAGTCGTGGAGGAAGCACGGGTCGTCTGCCGATCCAGAGACTGTTCCTGAGCCTGTGTCTTCGGACAAGAGGGCCGCCGCTGAGAGTGTTCACGTCACGTCTGCCGAGCCTGTGTCTTCAGACAAGATGGCCGCCGCTGAGAGTGTTCATGTCACGTCTGCCAAGCCTGTATCTTCAGACAAGATGGCCGCCGCCGAGAGCGTTCACGTCACGTCTGCCGAGCTTGTGTTCCCTGACAAGATGGCCGCCGTCGAGCCTGTGTCTGTTCCTGAACCTGAGCCGGTGGTGTCTGTGCCTGAGTCTGTTCCTGAGCCTGTGCCTGTGGCTGTCCCTGAGCCTGTGCCTGTTCCTGAGCCGGAGCCAGTGTCTGTTCCTGAGCCGGAGCCAGTGTCTGTTCCTGAGCCGGAGCCAGTGTCTGTTCCTGAGCCGGAGCCAGTGTCTGTTCCTGAGCCGGAGCCAGTGTCTGTTCCTGAGCCGGAGCCAGTGTCTGTTCCTGAGCCGGAGCCAGTGTCTGTTCCTGAGCCGGAGCCAGTGTCTGTTCCTGAGCCGGAGCCAGTGTCTGTTCCTGAGCCGGAGCCAGTGTCTTTTCCTGAGCCGGAGCCAGTGTCTGTTCCTGAGCCGGAGCCAGTGTCTGTTCCTGAGCCGGAGCCAGTGTCTGTTCCTGAGCCGGAGCCAGTGTCTGTTCCTGAGCCTGTTCCTGAGCCTGTTCCTGAGCCTGTTCCTGAGCCTGTTCCTGAGCCTGTTCCTGAGCCTGTTCCTGAGCCTGTTCCTGAGCCTGTTCCTGAGCCTGTTCCTGAGCCTGTTCCTGAGCCTGTTCCTGAGCCTGTTCCTGAGCCTGTTCCTGAGCCTGTTCCTGAGCCTGTTCCTGAGCCTGTTCCTGAGCCTGTTCCTGAGCCTGTTCCTGAGCCTGTTCCTGAGCCTGTTCCTGAGCCTGTTCCTGAGCCTGTGCCTGTTCCTGAGCCGGTGGTGTCTGTTCCTGAGCCCTCAGTGACCGCGACACTGGCCATTATGGCCACAGCCATGTGGTGTGTGTGGGCTACGCACACACTTGGGCCGGTGGTGTCTGTTCCTGGGCCGGTGGTGTCTGTTCCTGAGCCGGTGGTGCCAGTTCCAGTGCCTGAGCCGGTGGTGCCAGAGCCGGTGGTGCCAGTTCCAGTGCCAGAGCCGGTGGTGCCAGTTCCAGTGCCAGAGCCGGTGGTGCCAGTTCCAGTGCCTGAGCCGGTGGTGCCAGTTCCAGTGCCTGAGCCGGTGGTGCCAGTTCCAGTGCCTGAGCCGGTGGTGCCAGTTCCAGTGCCTGAGCCGGTGGTGCCAGTTCCAGTGCCTGAGCCGGTGGTGCCAGTTCCAGTGCCTGAGCCGGTGGTGCCAGTTCCAGTGCCTGAGCCGGTGGTGCCAGTTCCAGTGCCTGAGCCATTGGTGTCTGTTCCAGTTCCTGCGCCGTGGCCGCCCGAGGGGTCTTCACCGCCGTGGCCGCCCGAGGGGTCTTCACCGCCGTGACCGCCCGAGGGGTCTTCACCGCCGTGGCCGCCCGAGGGGTCTTCACCGCCGTGGCCGCCCGAGGGGTCTTCACCGCCGTGGCTGCCCGAGGGGTCTTCACCGCCGTGGCCGCCCGAGGGGTCTTCACCGCCCTGGCCGCCCGAGGGAAAGTCTCCGCCCTGGCCGCCCGATGGACTGTTGTCTCCGCCCTGGCCGCCCGAGGGAAAGTCTCCGCCCTGGCCGCCTGATGGACTGTTGTCTCCGCCCTGGCCGCCCGAGGGAAAGTCTCCGCCCTGGCCGCCCGAGTGACTGTTGTCTCCGCCCTGGCCGCCCGAGGGAAAGTCTCCGCCCTGGCCGCCTGATGGACTGTTGTCTCCGCCCTGGCCGCCCGAGGGAAAGTCTCCCCCCTGGCCGCCGGATGGACTGTTTGCTTCGCCCTGTTCCCCTGATGTATTGTCTGTGTCACCCTGGCCCCCTTTGAGTCTGTTACCCCCTGTTTCTGTTTCCCTTCATGGACCTGGCCCCCCGTCCCTCCCCCTGATCCTCCACCGTGCCACCTCCCTCCTGAACTCTTGTTTTGTTCCGTGTCCTGTCTTGGAGTGTCTGGGAGCCACTCCGTAGAAGGGGGGTTATGTCACAGTGTCTGGTTTGTGTTCCTTGGGTCACCACTAGATGTCCTCCTTCCTCACGGTGTCCAGCACACTCTCGTACTACATTCCCCATGATTCTTGTCTTTTCATTGCACTCAGCTGTCCCTTATCACTCATCATTGCATACAGCTGTTTCTCGTCACATTGTTTGTACCTGTCTATAAATACCCTGTCTGTTTTAGTCCTTGTCACGGAGTCATTGTGGTATGTCACTTACACTTCTGTTTCCTGGTTTGAGTTTGTTTTGTTCCTTGTTTGTTTATTTTGTTATTGGACTGCTAACATGGATTTTGACCCCTGCATGGATGATGACGAATTGGATTGCCCTACGAATACAAGTGTTGTATTTGGATCCACCTGTTTCTCTCCCTTTCCTTGGTGTGTGGATCGTGACAAGAACACACATCTCCAACCCATATTTCTCCATGACTTGTCAACAGTCAATTTGGCCAGAGGGTATTATAGGATAGGGGGTGGAGCTTTAGATTCTAGAGAGCATTTCATTGGACAGAAGATTTGATGAGAAGCTGAAGTCCGCGGTGATGTCATAAAATCCGTGATCCATTTTAGCGGGAGAGAGAGATTGTAAGTTTTGAATGCTTATATCTTATAAATGCGAATTTTGTCATTGTTTTGGAAAACACCAGCTTATTCATAACCTTAAGGCTAACATATTCATACTAAAAGCTAAAAAACTTAAATTTTGATTTCAGGGGGCCTTTAGCACTACGACAATTTTTTCTTTTAAGAATGATATGGCTAGAATGTATTCACACCTCTACTATTGAATCCAACATATCATTAGCGCTCGGATTTGCTTCCATACATGGTGTTGTCCAGTACGACTTGCACTTTGTGAGGTAAACTAAACACTACTGGCTATATGAAAATGGGGAGGAGCCATTCAATATGTCCCGCCTTAGCTTCCTTAGCTTCAGGGGAAATTACGTCAACACATTATTTAAAGCTGCGTGTTCCAAGGCACTTCAGTCTTTCAGCCTTTAAGAACATGTCAATAATCTAAAAAAGAACCTTTTGTGCAATGGAAAGATTCCGTGGATGATAAAGGACATATATATGGACTATTGAAGCCAGTAAAGAACCTATATATATATACATATATATATATATATATATAAAACCCTATTCCTATCAAACATGTCACAGTTGAGGTGGCTGCAATGAGCGCACGACATTGGAGAATAAACAGAAAGTCTTTATTTAACGATTTAATAATGACCATGCAGGAGAATCATGGAAAAACACAACCACTTACAACAAAATGTTAGCGAGACCAAACGAAAAACTGAGGACACTAAGGGCTTAAATACACAGGGAGAGTAATCAAGGAAAAAATGGAACAGGTGTTCACTAATTAAGAACCAAGGAGACTAACTAGGGAACTAAGGCAAATGGGAACAAAAGCAGAGTAAGCTATACATGTGCCACCAATAAGGATAAGGAACATGTCCAACTTGGCAAAATGATGGTCACCTCACCATATCAAATAAGGTGAATAATATTTCATGAGACCATATTACCTTTTGTATCATATTACGTTCTGGTATTTATCACACATTTGATTAAATATATTTGTATGTTGTTCTTTTCAAAAACAAGCAGTTTCTAAGTGGTACTTGTCCCATTAATTCCAGCTTTCTAGAGTTCAGAATGTACAGTTTTGGTCTCTGACGTGCTGATTCAATGCTGTTGCAACGTTTGAGGCTGTATTGTCACAGCTATCTGTGATGAGTCCATCTGTCTCTCAGCTGTGGCCTGTGCTGTCATTATTTTGAGACTGTTCGTCTTGACCCATTAGACATTTTTGCACTTGCAGTTTGATCTCATTGGAAATCTGTTAGCTGCCTAAAATGAAAATGCATTAAAAATCTAAAGTAAGCACAACAAGATTTTGACATTTTCTGAAATGCTTGCTGAGCAAAAGTCCCCACCACATTATTACATTGTTGCCAGGTGATTATTAGGGTGTTGCTATGTGGTCTATATGATGTTTTAGCATGATTGATTGTTGCTAGGGTGTTGCTATATCATTTCTGGAAGTTCTTTTTATTATACTCCTATACGTATGTGGTTTGCAGGGTGCTCTTAGTGGTTTTAAAAATTTGTTTAAAAATTGGCAAAACTCTGCAGGACAGCGGCACTCCAGGACCAAAGTTGGCCGCCCCTGTGAGAGTGTTTCTCGCTGCTTGTTGTTAGAGTGTTGGTGATTGCTAGGCGTTTCTAGGTGGTTGCTGGCAATTCAATACAATACACGGAGATGATAATGGTATAATTGTAAAAAACTTGCACTTTGAAACATGTAACGACCCCTAAAGTTGAAATGTCTTTTTCTCATGGTATTGTTTCAAATCATTTTATCCATCCACCATGCACGTGTGACTTCCTGACTCATGCCTTGACGAACTCCAGCACATGCACACACAAACATGGCTTGGCTCAGTGTCAGACAGTAAATAATGGGCATCCCATAGGAGGTTACTTCACTCAGCGAGATTGTCAGGGTCATGGCAAGAGCCTTTACAGTGTGGGATTCATGTGTGGCATTGCTAGCGTTCCTCTGGCTGGAGGAATGTGTGTTCCCTGCATTCATTTTGTCATAAGATTTCCCCGGTGGAAGTGCAGAGGCAGTTCAGCTATAGAACAAGACACTAGTGGATGTGCTTTTGGACCTGGCAGATGTCAGTGAGTAAGAAAAGTACAGCTGAAAAATATTGGCTTTAAAGCTGTTGTTTTAAAATGTATCCCAGTTCAATATACAGCAACATCTAGGTAGATTTCAGCTTAATTTCATGCTTTTAGTGTCAGACACTGGTAACACATCTGCTACACTATAAGCAGCCAATATGATAACAGTATACATGTGGTTTGAATATGATATAGGCCTATATTAAAAAATATATATATTTTATCATGGTTGTGTTTACTAAGCGTACATTTACACGACAACAATGTCCTAAAAATGGAAAAGTTTTCTTTTGCGTTTTTCACGTCCAGACGCCAAAGTTGTAAAAATTATCACCGTTCACACGGATCAGCGAAAACGCTTAAAAATGCTGTATTATTCATGCCAGGCCTGTAGTTGGCGATGAAACTTTAAAGAAACACTATGCACCTATAGACTGAACATGTAATAAGCATGTGCATGATGGCACCGTTTTCACAAATTCACATTTTTATTGTTTACATGGAGATGATAACAGTATCGTTTTCAAAAACTTGGTCTTTGAAACCCGTTTTCAAATGTTTGCATGTTCAGGCCCTTAAAACTTGGTTGTCGTGTATATGAACAGCCAAACCACATATACATTTTTTCCGTTTTTAGCTGAAAAACGTTGTTGTGTAAACAGCCCCTATGACCCTTGAGCTTGACAGTGACATTGGCTCAACCGATGATGTAAGTTGAGCTGGGACTAACTGTTTGTCCAACCAATGACAGACAGGTGGAGTTTGTTGGGGGGGGGGGGGGGGTGACTCTGGAAACTGTCATTATTCTTGCAATTACATTTGGTGCAACTAATGGCACAGAAATTACACAGTCCACTGAAAAAACTGTGTGAGAATATATGTGTGTGTATGTGTGTGTCTAAAAAATGCATTTATCACTTACCTCTTCAACCTCAACATACGCTGATAATTGCTTTCTGACATCCATTAATGTCAGTAAGCTTTTGATGAGAGCTTGAGAGGGAAGTTCTCCACTTCCCCATTAAAGTAAACAGAATTTCGATTTTCATGTACAGGAGTGCCATGCCCCATCATAGAAAACTGCCTTCTTCTGACAATATAAACCAATTTTCAAGCTTCAGATCTGATATTTTTTAAAAAGTGTGCGCTGTAATTCAGCATCTTTCACACTTGCTTAGATTCTTTCTCAGTGCCATGCAAACATCTAACCTTCTATAAACCAAACGCCTCTCAGCTACATACATTTTGTCACTGCAATGGACTCTGTGACACGTCACTGAGACTCTTTTCAAATCGGGCCTTTCAACGAATTCCTGAGGACGTTATGAACGAGCGATAAGTTACATCTGCTTTAAAGGCCAATATCAAGCAGCGGAAAATGGCTGGCGAAGTGAAGCCGACGGGTAAAAGCTTAGCGCTCATTTCCATTCTTATGCGAGCTTTTACCCTGTTGAACCAGATGGAATAACAGCACGGATCGGAGGGTCATTATTCACAATGGAGTTCTATTAGGGCGCATCAGGGTCCACGGCTGAGCCGCAGCCGGCTGGTGTGAATAACACTTAACAGAGCCCGTATTTCCAGCGGGGGGAGAGGGGAAAAAATACCTGCGAGGTACTCTTTTGTAATCCGACGCAATTATCTGAGGCTTCACGTACATTAGAGCCGGAGAATAGTGCAGGTTAGAAGTAGGGGAGGTTAGAGGGGGTTATTGTGTATTTATAGCGCTGCGGCTGCTTGACAGGCCGGGTCTGCAATCCAATCACGGCTTAACGCTGTAATGAGGATGGGTGTTGGAGCGGCAGGGTTTTTAGGGAAAGTGAGTGTGTTTTTCTTTTTCCTTTTTTTTCCTCTAGTGATTTTGTGTTTAACCTGGAATAGCTACAGGTTACGGTTGTGAATACCCATGAGTGTCACTGTAATGGACAATAACATGTTAAAAGCACATGAGATATATTACATTAGCACTTTACGTGGCTCAGTTTGTATGTGGACTGCCCTCGGTGTATACGTCAGAACCAGACGATATACAGTCTATGGCCTATAATAGCAAAATACATATAAAATGTTCAAAAATAAGGAGTGACAGATTTTCTGGAGAGTGGTTGAAACTGTGAGACAACAGCTCTTTTCCTTTTTGAGTAACTTGGGTTTCAGATCAATTTTGGCCAGTTTGTGTGTATATTTTTCTCCATCAACAAAAATAGTTTCAAAAGAGCTATTTGCTTTTTTGCATATTGCCAAGCAACGCGCAGAAATTTCCCATCCTGCTCAAGTGTTCTGTAATCATTTCACTGAACTCCATTCCAGGTTTTTGTATATTTTCCACAGCCCACTCACTTGTAAGAGGAACCCACTCTTAGCGACGAGGATAAGAGAAAAAACGCGCTGAATTTGGATCACATACTATTTGTACTGATAATACCTAGAATATCAAAATCGACTGCTGGCGGTAGATCCTTTTCCTATTTAGCACCAAAACTTTGGAACAGTCTTCCTAACATTGTCCAGGAAGCAGACACACTCTATCAGTTCAAAGCTAGACTAAAGACACATCTCTTTGACCTAGCATTCACATAATACATTATAGACTTCTATAATTCAATGTTAGGCTGCATAGATTAGGTCAGACGGAACCGGGAACACTTCCCATAAATCCTGATGTACTCGTTACATCATAAGAAGAATGGTGTCTATGCTAATATTAGTCTCTCTGTTTATCCCGAGGTTTACCGCAGTCCACCGTATCCAGGCCGTATCCAGATCTGATGAAGGACCTGCGCCTGGACACGACGACAGCGCAGTCCTGAAGTGTCAACTAGTCTCTCCCCTGTGAAGGCCTCCTTCCCTCCCTTTACCTCTCTTCAGATAAAGTGTTGTCGGGATAATTCCAGTTCGCGTGGCTACTGAAGTGATAAAAATTCTGTATTATAAATTAAGGCCAGACAAGTTTGTTGAGGGTTGGTTTGTAGGGAAGGACTAAACGCTTGCGCACATATATTCAAACGCGCATACCAATAGACTAAACTCGTAATACGCATGTGCACGCCATCAGCGTTTTCACAGGTTTGCGTTTTTAAAAGTTTGCGCAGAGAGAACTTTCTCTTAAAACAGTGTCGTGTTAGCCTAAGTAACTAATGATCGTTGCGACGGAAGTGAATCATTTAAAACTAACTTTAGCTGGACAATAACTTTATTCTAGAGCTGCTATAAAGCCAAAACAATCTCTGTTACTTTAATGCCCTATTATCACTGTAAAGCTGCTTTGGAACAATCTACATTGTTAAAAGCGCTATATAAATGAAGATGACTTGACTTCTACGATTACCATATTTTTCTATGGCAGAAATAGTATGCTAGTATGCCATCCCGAGTGTAGCGTGTGTGAGCAGCAAGCTCATTGGCTTCAGATGCGACATGAACCATCAGCTTGTGCTGTGTAGTTAACGCTGTAAATGTCATAATCTCGCGTTAAGGACCAGCCTGCGGCATCTAGAGTTTCATGACAGAACTTGGCATTTGCAGGAAGCACAAATGCAATATAATAAGCCTAATTAGGGATACTACAAGTCCATTTCCAAAAACACACAATTTTTTATTTTTTTTTGAAAACTTAAAGGTATAGCGGAGGATTATTTACTTCCGGGTGGATAGCCTATACTATTGGTCCTCCTAATTGTCAATCATTCTGGTGAATCAATCAAACTTTTCAAAAAGTGGAGAGGGCGGGTCTTATCTAAAATTCGGAAAGATCCTCCGCTATACCTTTAAATAAATAACTGGAAACAGTATTTTCAGCCTGTGAAAATTAAAATATTAAATACCATTACAAAATGTTAAAACTGCGTTATTAGGTTCTCATTTATTTTATTTTATTTTTGTTTGTATTTTTTTGTGAAGTCATAATTTTGTTATAATACTGCTTTGATGTTTTCTGTTTGTGATGTTTACTGCCTTTCATAGTGTGTTTTAAATGAATCATATAGGAAACCAGATAGAGGCATCATGAACAATCCTTACAATAGACATTGGGGCAGTTCCCTCGGTCGAGACATTGAGAACTACTCCACTAAACCTAAAACAGATTTGAGAGAGAGCTCTAACAGAATCAGTTCTGTAAAGTAGCATGCATTTTGTGTTAAAAGATGTAGTATATTAATAAAATGGATGAAATGTGGATGTTCACAACAAAGCCAGTCTAACATTCTCCTCATTCTCACGCAATAAGCCAAATCAAATCCGTACAAAAGCAGCACCATCTTTTATGTTAATGTGATTTAAAAATGTTTGACATTAGAAAATCCATAGAAATCCGACATTCAATCCACAGGACATATCTTCACTGGTCAGGGCGCAGCACAGCAATCTATTACACGCATGTTCTGCACAGCCTATATCAGTATGTAATTTGTATTGCTCTAATTTCTGGGTGGTAAGAGACTACACATTTTCACAGCAGGTTACCCAGCATCCCTGCCTCATGCCCACGCACCCTGGTGACATCAGCCTCCATAGAGAAGAGAGATTGGTTCCACCTCATCACAAGGATCCTAAAAATACCGCAGCTTCTTTCACTGTATCAAAGACAACCATAGGAAAGTGAAGGGTGCCAGGCATTTTGACTTGAACAAACACGTACGCACACGATGGTCCTCGTGCTTTCTGTCTTTTCAAAAGAGAAACTTTTTAGCACCATGCTGCCTTTAGTTTGTACACCTTGCATTGTGTGGATCCGTGGCCTTGCAGCCATGCAAACACCGCGGCGGTATTCACTCCGTATTCCCGTTCTCTTGTAGCCGTGCCTAACAAAGACTGTCAGCAAGCAGTATTTGAATTCCCAGTCTCGCGTCCCTGCAAGGATGCCTGTGGCAACAGTGGCAAAGAAAACAACTAGGCCATGACACAACAACAACAGCACCAAATTATAATCCCTAGATATTCATGCAAATAAAAAGCGTTAGTTAGACTACTAATACAATCAAGAGAACATGTTATTTCTGCAGACACCTACTGTGTTCTGCTCTTTCTTTAGTTTTGTTTTGAGTTGTATAATGAGTGTGTGTGTGTGTATAACACAAACCAAATAACATACAGTCTTTGTTTAATGTATGAGGTGGCTGCCCTCATGTTGGGTTTTCATGTTTTATGGGGACTTCCCATAGACATAATGATTTGTATACTGTACAAACTGCATATTATATCCCATAAACCTAAACATACCCATAACAGAAAACCTTCTGCAATTTAACCTTTTCAAAAAACATCACTTAATATGATTTATAAGCTGTTTTCCTCATGGGGACCCACATGACAAGGATTTTGGATATTGCCATCTTTGTGTCCCCAAAACATAAGGCATACCTGACAAACACACACACTATATATATACATAATGTATGAGATTGAATTTGATGGCTGCTTTACATCACAGCTGATAGAGATGTGTTTCATTACATGGCAGCGTATTTCTCATTTTGACATCGGCTTTCTTCATTTGGCATCCGTTGATGAAGTGGTCATCATCCTTACTGGCATGTGCCATCAGTCAGTGGCTTTAGCATGAAGAAAGCCATTGTTCTGTTGCGTAACTGAATGTTTCATTCATATCACTTATTGCATTATTTATCACAGCTAAAGTTCACACACATGATGGCGTTACCTAACAAGTGGCGTGATGGATTTGCGATACCACGGCTCGCTCTGTTGTCATG
The DNA here is from genome assembly GCF_964197995.2 of Scardinius erythrophthalmus. Classification (NCBI taxonomy): domain Eukaryota; kingdom Metazoa; phylum Chordata; class Actinopteri; order Cypriniformes; family Leuciscidae; genus Scardinius; species Scardinius erythrophthalmus. Next base: position 27,384,278 of record NC_138233.1, on the reverse strand, counting down.
GTTAAATGTGATCAGATCAGCCCGTGAGAAACTTGTGTGTGACATTCCAACATTGGTGTGTGAATGCGTTTCTTTTCACTTGCATTGCAGCTGTAAGCATGACTTTTAGCTTTTGAATGGCATGATAATAAATCATTGAAATCAGTATCTAAATGAAATGCCTGAATGTTGGTCATCTAGTGAGGGTTATTTGCAGTGAGACACAGATGGACAGTTGGCCGTGGTGTGTATCTGTGCGCGTCAGGGCAGGTGTCAGCACCATGGCGAGAAGCTGCTCTCACTGTAATTGACAGGTGGTGTGTGTTACGGCTGAAGTGAAGTGACATCACTGGCATGAACGCAGCAGGTGTAAATGACACAGGACATGCGGAAAAGTGCCGGAACATTCTGCCCAGACCAGCAGGACAAAATATAATCAAGGAATTCATGGCTTCAGCTGCATGTTTAAGATGATTTTTGTAATGACAATTCTGTTAGGTCAGTACGCAAGCTTTTTTATCCTTCCCACTCTTTCATGGGATTCTGCAGGAAAAGGGGCCGTGACACTACAAACAGCCTTTCACTCCCGGATCTTCGGCAGATGTGTGATGCGTTCGTACTGATGCTCCTCCTGTGCAGCAGATTGAATGATGTCACTGCTGGCTACCGCAGTTTCCCAGAGCGTGCGATCACGATCACAGATGCGATTTCACATCTGCACAGCTCAGTTCTCTGGTAATTTGACACATACTGGCCTTAGAGCGCATCAAGTCCCATCCAATTTGCTTGAAATGTGTAAACAATTAAAACATTTACGTTTAAGTGCCTAGCATACGCTTTCCTACTAAAGCAGCTTATAAATTGCATGAGTGCACGGCGAGGCACATGTTTCATGAACGTTTGCTTGTGAGAGGAATGATCTGTTCTGACAATGCAAGCAGAATGAATTATTGCAGAAGCTCTTACAAGATCAGTATCCCTGTAGTTTTTAAATAGAATTTTTCAAAATAGAAAAAAAATCATGTTTTTTTTTTTTTTTCTCAAACTGCATGAACAAATTATGTACAAACAACTTTTTGACCACTAACACCAGGCAGCATATCTAGAAATAGGAGTCAGGGTGGGGCACAGAGTTATAAGCTTGAGTAATAATGTTCCTGCTGAAGTTGATGCCTGTTTCCCAAAACTACATTAGTGCCCAAAATGTTGCCCTGTGTGGAGCACCTTTATGTAACAGATGGATAGCTTTACTTTTTAATACAAACCCTGCAGGAAGAAAATGACTTTTTGCTTTGTGTGAGTCATGGCCAGTGTGGACAGCTCGTCGTGAAACTGCTGTGGATGTTCTCTGAACAGCACATGGACCATTGGCAGATATGATGTGCATTATTGATGAGGCACGGAGCAGGTGTACTTTTGGGTTTTGGAATTTGTGTTTCAGTGCTTTTGGTGCAAACAGTGACATATCTGATGACTGTTATTAAGTTACGTGGTTGCAAAGATTCAAACCATAGACTGTAAAAAAAGATGGACGACGCCCCTCCGCTCTCTTCCATTGATGAGAACTGAAGCCGCCAGAGTTCCGATATGGCGCTGACATATTGGAACGTGAGTCTGCGCAGTAGCGATTTCGGGACCAGACCTGCGCAGTAGTGAGCAGGAAGTAAAGCCGCGAAGTCAACGCTCCGCCCTCACTCTCGCAGGGAAAGTGCATTCTGCACACTTTTTAAAAAATTGATTGCAGTACGACAAGAGGCTTGTTAAAATAAAGTAAATACAATCTCCTCAGTCCTCCGAAGATCCTGAAAAAATGTCCGTTGGTGCTTCAGTGACTACTTCGCTCAGAGAACCTGTCAATCACAGCTGTCAATCATGATGTTACACCATCGCATCACGTAACTAACTAAAAACCAACTTATTTTTGAAACAGACACTTGAACTTACATCAGCGTGATAAAAACGACAGCAAATGAAAGAAACCACCTTTGGAAAAAGATATTTAAAGTGTAATTTAATTGTTTAGTTGATCTCGCGTCTCGTTGAATAACATGTGGAGGCGGGGCTTATGACCTATACTAGGACCAGCCACCGGGGGGCGATCGAGACGTTTTGGCTTCACTTTTCAGGGCTTGTGCGGCACGCTTGATTCAAACAGGTCCAATGGCTTTCATAACGTTAATGTCGTTAGGGTTAGGGTTAGGTAGGGTTGATGTCATCGGCTGTAGAGGTGAAGACAACGACTCCCATGATTCCGCCAAATCAATGCGTCATCAACCTACGCCTTTGTTTTGAATAATCAACCTCTAGTGGTGAAAAATGACATAGTGTCCTTTAAATGCTTGTGATTGGCTACACTGGTCAACGCTGCAAAAACACATCGTAAATAGAAACCTTTGATGCTCCCCAGAGCGCAAACACAGATACGCACTGGATTGTTTGCCATTGGCAAGCGCCACTTACGTTTTCTTCAGACAAGAATGTAGTTTTATCACCAGTTCTTAAATGCTGTAGTCCCTGGAAATAATTTCCATCAAATACCAAAAATAATCAGAAAACCTAATGATTTTAATAACACTGCAGGAGGCGTGAGAGACAATCTCCTGCATTTCATCTATGAAGAGGTGAGCAGATTTGAGAGTCGAAGTGCAAAGCCCCGTGCCTCAACATCATCAATTCTCTCAATTCTCTCTTTCTCTCTCTCTCTCTTCCTCTCTGTCGCCAGCACATTAAAGTCAAGCCCTAATCACTGTGGGGACTTAGCCAATGATGTGCTTATCAAACGGCATATTTCAAAAAGGGATCTTAAAAGGCCCGAGGGCAAAAATGCAATAAGAAAGCATTTGTAGTTGGATGAAAGGGAGAAAACGACAGAGTGAAAAAGAACGAGAGAGAGAAAGAGTTGAATACGGATCTTGCATCAGAAATGGATGGAGCTTATTAGCATATGCCATTTAACGGGGCGCAAGGATAGAGGGATAGACAATGAGAATGAGCACTAGATCCTTTTCTTTCTTTTTTTTCTTCTTTTTCCCCCCCTCTCTACACTCCCCTAAAAAAGGTCCAAAAAGAATAAGAGAACAAACACTTATTTTAACAGGCAGAGGCCTTGAAGTGGAGGCTCATGGGAGAATTGGTGAGGTGGCTTTATTGTGAGTCGACGAGTGGGGAAAAGAGCGATGCATCATCTTGCTTTTTCTGTCTCCATGGCTGTCATTCTCGCTTTCTCCAAAACTGAGCGAGGCCTCCATGTCAGCCGGTCGACTTTGATATAAGCAAAAGCAACTAAGTCTCTACGAAAGCCAGCAAAGGGAAAGCATTATCAACACATCCAGCGCTCTTGAAAGAGCTTGTTTCTGCTCTAAAGTTGGGTGCGAGGGACACATTGTCCCAAAGTCGGCTTTTAAACTTGTAGTGGGACGGCGCTTTGAATTCCCGCTCCCCTACGGAGTCTTCAAATGCTGCTAGCGCTCGACTAGCGCAGCCCTGTGTGATGCCTGTTGAAATGAAACTCACACCGTTGTGAAATGACCACGAATGTGGGGATAGGGGTTTGTTATCACAGATGCTTCAGAGCAGATTGACGTGTGGGTGTTCTGGCTTTGAGTTAGGGTTCGTTTACATGACCACAATGTACTAAAAACAGAAAAGTTTTTCCTTTGCGTTTTTCGCGTACAGATGACAGCGTTGTCAAAATGATCCCCGTTTACACGGATCAGTGAAAACAGCTAAAAATGCTGTATTGTGCTGCTAGGCTAGTTGGTGATATAACTTTGTATGTTGAGACTGAACACGTACACATGTGCATGACACTGACATGACATTTTTGTAGTAATTTTCATGGAGACGATAACAGTATAGTTTTTTAAAAACTTGCACTTTTTTTACACCTGTTTTCAAAAGTTTTCAGGCCCCCAAAAGACAGTTGTCGTGTAAATGAACCACCAAAAACATAAAAAGTTGTACGTTTTGATTTGAAAACGGTGTCAGATAAACGACCCCTTTGTCTGTAGTGACGAAATGAAAAGAGGTAAGCCAAGCAAAATAATACTAGAATGAAACTATGTAAAACATAGGTCTTTATTTGCTTGCTGTATTTCGCTAGCTTGGATGTGTAGTTCATGCAAAAGTAAACATAATTACGTATTCACGTCATTCCAGACCTGCAAGAAGAACATTTCCAAGTTCAGTTATTACACTCATGAGAACCAACACTATTTTGGCTTCAAATACCCATGTTTGAATTTTTGTGTGAAATAATCCTTTAACCAGAAATATTTATTTCGTCAACTGGAAAGATTATGGTTGAACAGCATTTTTGTCTATATTATAACAAGACCAGCACCAAACCAGCATTACCACCAGGGTGTGTTTCACGTACAATGACGTAACTTGCTGCTAACTACCATAATAACGCAATGCATTGTTGGAGAAAGTCATTACTGTTTCTCAAAATCCAATTTTGAACCCTGTTGGCTCAACGATATAGCACTGTTGCTAATGACATGCGCATGTGGTTGAGTAGTAACTTCTGCAAATTAACTGATTCAGGATCGAATAAATGTCTGATTAAAATTCTGTAAATAAGTTAACAAACATGGCAATAAAGGACATTTTGCTCTCTGTTGTTTTGCTTTATTTTCAGATGCTTTATTATTTAGTCATTGCTTCCCTCTACGCCATTATCCGGGTTACTAAAGCACATTTGCACATGCATACTCTTCAAAAAACGGCACTTGCATTCTCTTGACAAGCTAAAAGATGTTAAATGAAAAGTGTAGATTTTACTGCATGTTAGCTTGCGAATTTTGCCATGTCATGTCAATGTCATGCTAAGAAACTGTGCTTCTAACCACAAGTGGAGAGCTGTGTCTCTTATCACACAACTTTGCAATGCCTTTGGCAAATGTTCATTAGAACTATGGTTTTGGGAAACAACAAATCGTTGAACTATGTTGGTAACAATGGAACTTGCAATAGTTGCCTAACGATGCTTTCGGGAAACACACAGGTTGAATCCGAAATCGCCCCCTAAACCCTCATTCACTATTCCCTACGTTAGTCCACTAATACTGTTCACTTGAAGGAGTGAATGACAACGTGAATTTCGGACAGCTGTTGAGTGTACATCGGATTGAATGAGTGCACTCAATAATGTCCACTATGGTTTCGGTCCCTATATTTGAGGGTATAGGGGGCAATTTCGGATTCAGCCACAGTGAACCAGAATGGAAATTTATGCTGGTCTAAACTGGTCTTTTTAGCGGGGGAGGGTTTCTTGTTTGAGACCCCCAGGAGACTATGAATGTCCATTAAAGTGACCCTGTAAAATAATAGGTGTGTATGAACAAGCGAACAGCTTTTCCTTTTTTGTGGTTCATTGACATCAGATTCAGGCAACGTCTGTCTCACTGAAGACATTTGTAGAGAGTCAATTTGGGATTATGAGACCAATTACCCTAATTACTTTCCTTTGTGTTGTTCTTTCCCTTCGACTCGCTCTGTCTCACGGTTGTTATCCCTCTTTTAGATGCGTTCGAATCTGGTGCTGTTCTGTGGCTTCATCTTTTGGGCTGATATTGCCTCATAGTTTGGGAAAGTCCCCCTATACAAACACAAGCCAAGTTTTCCATCCCAGAGCAGCTGACACACCCTAGAAGTATGAGATTTAAACATATCAAGCTTCAATTGGCCCAGCTTTCAATGTGGCGTTATAACATCTGATGAAAAAAAAAAAAAACTAAAAACTTTAAGTTCTTTCTCATCTGTTCACTAATGTTATGTTATGTTTATCCACAGTAGTAAGATAATCAGCCTTTATGGTCTTTGGCTTTTCACTATGATAAACAAGGAAAGAAATGTATAGACATGCTACACATTTACATACACCCACAACTTCTGTCACATTAAATCTGTTCTTGTATCTCGCATCTCATAAAACTTGTATCTTGCTTGACATGACAGTTTAACTGAGCTGTAACGAGCAAACAAAGTGTGTTCGGATGCCAGGATGGAAAGAAAATAGTTTTTTTTTTCATTTGATCTTTTTGGTGGCAGAGAAATTAGTATGAGCAGATTATTATTTTTCTTTTACAAAGGCACTGATGTGGGAAGGTAAAACATACAATCGAGCAAAAGCTGCCTCGCTCTTAAAAGCGACTTCGATACTGAGACTTTTTTCCCCCCTGACAAACTCAATAGACACGGAAGCCCATTACAAGGGCGTCTTATTAGTGTCGACTGATTTTACAAGATTGCTATCTATGTATAATTAAGCCCCAAGCGCATCCAGTCACATTCGTACATGCTATCTTTTGATAACATATTCTCATGACGCCCAGAAGCTCTTTTGATAAGTAATAAAGAGAGACAATCTGATCTGCCGTATCAACTCCATGATTGGCTTCTCAGTTTGCCGAACTTCTGAACAAAAGAACGCATCAGTACATATATTTTTGATGTCAAGTTTTTATTTATTAATTTTAATTCGTGGCAATTTTCTTTTTTCTTTTCTTGCTCTAGGTTATATTGCAGTTTTGATCTTTTTTGTTCTGAAGGACGTGACTTGTTCAAATGAGATATATATATATATATATATATAAATCTGAAATACACTTTTTGTTAGTGAAACTTTGTCATTATTAATCTGAGGTACTGAAATTATTCAGTACGTGCTATATCACATATCCTTTTATTATGAATTTATGCTGTCAGTCTATGATAATATTTTTTAGGAATTTACATTTTGTAACTTGAGACCATGAACTAAAGGCTTTTAATGACATTACAGTAAATTGTTTTTTAATATGCAATGGTGTGTGTGTGTGTGTGTGTGTGTGTGTGTGTGTGTGTGTGTGTGTGTGTTCACTCTCTAAAGAAAAATTCATCGAGACCTGTTGCTAAGCGATGAAAAGCACGACAGGGATTCAACGTATATATTTATATATTTATGTTTTATTTATAGTTCTGTTCTTGAAGGATATCTTGTACACCAAATATCCCATTGGCAGTTAAGCGCATTCAATGTGTTTAGAAGCCATAAACAGTCACTTTTTCGAACAAACACAAATACAAAATAAAAATAACAACAAAATAATGGACCGCATGTAAATAACATACAAAAAAATCCCATGCCTACTCAGTAGGTAACTACAGCATTCCAACTCCTCAAGATGTAGATATGTACATTTCCATTACAAAAATATAGTTTATAGTTTTCTTTTTTGCTTACATCCCAAAGAAATGCAGTGCCCTCGTATCCTTTCCCTTGTTTACTTGAAATGACTTTCTGAATATAGAAAAAAAAAGAAACGAGAAAACAAAATCCCTTACACCTTAAGGCTAGATGCAATGCATCCACACGCTGATATCTGTCAAAACATCTGCAAGGCTTCACAAAAGGCACCAAAAAAATTGAAGATTTGTGGTTGATTCTTTTCTGATGTTTTCCCCTCCATTTACCAGGTTTTTGTTGTCACATTTGAGAAAGAGAAATATAGTACCAGTGGATGATATTTACAAAATAAGAGAAAACTAACATCACTCTTCCACATGCGTCAGAATACTTAAGTGCTTCTAGTCAAACAAAGTCAAGAACTTATCACAGCATTTTTACTACTTAATACAGAATGTATCTTATAAAATATGGCCCTGCTCAAGAAGAATACAATGCAAATATTCAAATCAATTGTCACAACAATGGTACTAAAAAGTAAAAACAAAAAGGAAACATGGCACATGTACAATATACTGTAGCTTATGTATATTATTCAAATGTCTTTTGTAACTGTACACCTGTCGAGTCAAGCTTCTGAGCCTGAAGCCCACAGGCTTCGATTACACCATCAACGTCCTTTAGCCGCTTTGTGTCGCAAGTACGTCTGTACACGCACAGTCTGAGGGAAAACTTGCCGAAGCCTGTTGCTTTTGTTTGTCGTTTAAAAGTCTTATATGCCTCGTTTTGAAAGGATAGGATTCGAAGGGAGAGAACGACACAAAAATCCCTTTTGTGTTTAAAAGTCTTTGCTGAGTCCTTGACTGCTTTGTAACTGAGCCATGTTGGGAGCATGGGCAGAAAAGTGCTTTTTGCAGAGGGGACTTAGAACTCACTGATGCTTTCTGTTCCTTTGAGTCAAGAGAGAGCCTTGGAGGACAAAAAAAAGTCTCAGCAGATGTCGCCTGTCCGAGGGGAAAGCGTGGCCTGCATGTCGGGCAGTGGGGTGGTGACAGGAGAACTGTAGATGTTGCTGACCACTGAGGTAGGGAAGGTGGTGGCCACCTGCGTCTGGAAGCTGCTGGTCGCCGAGGGGTAAGTGGTTGCGATGGAAGGGGAGGGGTAGGAGTTGTGGACCGGTGAGGAGTAGCAGGAGTTCACTGGGGATGGGAAGGAGGAGACCGGAGAGGGGTACGAAGTGATGGGAGAGGGGTAGCTGGACACTGGCGAGGCAGCTGAGATGGATACGTTGGCAATTGAGCTCTGCACTGCGCCGCCTTTCTCTGCCTTCTTGTCCTTCTGCCGCAGGTGGATCTTAGTGTGGCGCTTGCGCTCGTCGCTGCGGGCGAACTTGCGGCCGCAGATCTCGCAGGCGAAGGGCTTCTCGCCGGTGTGTGTGCGGATGTGGGTCGTCAGGTGGTCGCTGCGGCTGAAGTTGCGCATGCAGATCCGACACTGGAAGGGCTTCTGACCGGTGTGGATGCGAATGTGGCGTGTCAACTCGTCTGAGCGCGAGAAGCGCCGGTCGCAGGTCTCGACTGGACAAGCGTAGGGGCGCTCGTGGGGAGGTGTCTTGCTCGGCCGGTTAGGGTACTTGCGCATGCGACTGGGCTTGATGAGCTGAGACTGGTAGACGCTTTTCAGGTCCTGAGAGCCGGTTTGAGTCGCAAAGGCTTTGATGGTGGACAGCGGCGTCAGGGAAGGCTGTTGTCCAGCTTGCGTCTGGAAGGGCTTCTGGTCTTGGGCCACCAAACTGATTTCACTCTGCTGTTGGGGAAACAGGTAGTCTGGGATCATTGGCACAGGGAAGCTGGTGCTACAGGCCTTGCTGTTGTGGTATGTCGATGAAGAGTACTGCAGTGAGGTGCCCACTGTGGTGGAGAAGTTTGTGCCAGCATCAGGGAAGATATCTGGGCTGGAGTTGGTGTAGGTGGGCGCCGCTGAGTAGATGGGGTTGGGCTCGCTCTGGTGGACGGAGCAGCTCAGGCTGGCACTGGATGTGGATGACGAAGAGGAAGAGGGGATGGAAGACGAAGAAGATGAAGATGGGAGAGTTGCCTGAGAGTTCGAGGATGGAATGGAGGTGGGGGGTGGGTTGATGCCGACCAGCCCACTGACCAGGCTGAACAGTGGCTCAGCCCACAGACTGTTACTGCAGTTGGTGGCGGGTTCGAGGGTGAAGCGGCCCGTGTAAGAGATGGGGGGCAGCCGCTGGGTGGAGTAGGTCTGATCTGCCATAGATTTCTCGATGGCAATTTCTGAAAGCGTGTCTGCAAAAGCAATCACAAAACAGAGAGAGAGTGGATTAAAAACCATAGCACTGCTAGTTAACTCTAAACTGTCTTGAGCAAATTTGAGTGCTCATAAATGATCCCAGAGGTTTAGATGGGGGTGTCCTGCTGGCTGTCGAAACTGCATTTTCCCACAATCTCAGACAGAGCAGCAGGTGCTGATGGAGTGCAGGACTACCCCCCCACCCCCAACAAAACACACACACACACACACACACACACACACACACACACACACATTTGCCGATCTCCCTCGGAGACAAGAGCCAGCGCAAGCTAAACCATCTGCATGTGCGCTTCTCTCAGAGTCAGTGCTCTCTTTCTCATTACTGTCATCCCGATCTCCCTTCCCCTCACACACAGCTTATATTTATTCACTCTGCACTTTCAATGATTCATAAACTGGGTTTAAAATTAAGCTGTTCTGCAAATTTGAAATGCCTCATTCATTCAAATGATTTTACTGTGACTATTCTGTAATTGCTGCCAGCTTTTGTTACAATTTTATTTTAAACTTTACATCAGTGCATATTATTTTATTACAATAACTCTTAAACCAATAACTTTCCATTTAAACAAAGCCAGATAAAGCATGAAGACACATTTATTAACTATTCAAACAAGTGCTTCTTTTTTCTATCTTTTTTTTTTTTTTTTCATGCACAAGCAAACAATTCTCTGTATGAAACAAGCATGCAATTTAATCAAGAGGGATTTTCTGCTTACCTCCAGTAAGGTGATCAAAATGATCCCCGGGCTCCCCAGAGCCAAATCCTGTGCCTTCAGGTGCTGAGGCATTGAGGAAAGGGGTGCCTGCAGAGTTCAGCATGATCATCTCCTCCAGCTTGGGGTAGTTATCCATGGGGGAGTGAGGGAAGCTCAAGGGGTCGGAGATCTGCAGAGCGGGCAGGAGCATCTCTGTCTTGGCTGCAGCCATCTCTCTGGAGTGTGCTCGGAGAGGAGAGAAGTGTGCTGGAGAGATCAGCAGCTGACCCCTCTGGGACGACAAATGTGAAGATGCTGCGATGTCTGAATCTCCTTCTTCTCTGGTTGATCTCCTCACTCTCACAGTTTGTCCTCTTGTTTGCCTTCCCTTTTCTCCGTGTTGTTTGTCCAAAGAGGCAGAACAAATCCACTACGTCTCAGATGAAATAGCTGAGATTCTGAATGTCCCTTCTGATCATTCCCTTCTTCAAAATGTCACTTTTTCAGCAAATTAGATCGCTGTGTTGTTTCTGTTGTTGTTTTGAATTGACTTGTCACATTTATTTAATGTGTCAAAATGTATTTGGATATATATATATATATATATATAGCCTATATATATATATCGCGCAAGTGTTGCCCTTTCGGCTGTCTGCACTAGTGCTGAATCGCTTGGGCTCTCTAGGCTCTTTCTCAGCTCAGAGAATCCCCACTCCTTTATATATCCTCTTGCCGTGACGTAGATGTCCATATTTGGACTGGAGGAAGCCCATATTTAGGCACTGCAGTGGAGGACACATGACGTTTGCTACAGGAAAAAAGCAGATTGGGGAGCTTAAACATTAAGTCTGTGCATTAAATGGAGGGGAGATGCCTGTTCCTCCTCCACAGCAAATCATTGTGTAGTAAGTGCAGTGTCTCTCTGAGAGAAAGAGAAGCACATGTCTACATTTTTCTCCTCAAAAGTCTCGCTAAATGTTCGGGTTTCCCGTCTGCGCTGTAGCAGAGCCCTGGCCGGAAGATCCCGCTCCGCCATGCCATATAAGGTCGTGACTACATAAGGTTTGATTCCGGTGGGTTTCCACTTCCATGCCCTTATTTGGAGCTTCCTGATGTAGCGCTGATCGGCGCTCGGCAGTGAGAGGGAGGCTTGGGTGCAATTGAAGTCCAGCGCTCCGCACAATAACTAATGTCAGCACTATGCTGCCTCGCCCGTTCCAAGATTTATGAGGGAGAACTTTTTTCTCAATACTTAAACAACAGTGCGCTTTCAGTGCAAAAATGCATATTACGATATCTCAACATTAGCACAGGCAGTTTAATGCGTTCTGAAACTCGCCTTTTCTATTGCTGCGCTAGTTCTAAACAAACGCTCACGCTCCTGCAAGAAAAGCTTATTTATTCCGACGAACTGATCTCATTGCGAGCTGAATATAGCCTAGCCTATTCCTACGTGCAATAAGCAGTTTTCCATAGACGCTAAAACGAAAGCATACTTTGTGTTTTGATTTGTGCAACTCCATAATTTGGAAATTTAGGCACTGTTGCAAAACTATTATTATAAGTCGTTGTAATATGATTAATATAATGTTTCAATACACATCTATCTATCTATCTATCTATCTATCTATCTATCTATCTATCTATCTATCTATCTATCTATCTATCTATCTATCTATCTATCTATCTATCTATCTATCTATCTATCTATCTATCTATCTATCTATCTATCTATCTATCTATCTATCTATCTATCTATCTATCTATCTATCTATCTATCTATCTATCTATCTATCTATCTATCTATCTATCTATCTAGTGTGTAAGACTGCTGTGTTACACTGCTGATCTACTAACCAGCTGAAAAGTGCCCAAACTCAACTTTTTATTTATTTATTTATTTATTTATTTATTTATTTTTAGCATGACGTAGGTTATTAAATATCAAAATCTAAGAGTATATTATGGTGATACCCGATTAAGTATATCCCTATATGTATTATCTACAAATCTCTAGTTTTATTTATTTTGAATTAAACTCGATTGCTTGTTTTGATGAGGAAATCACACTTGGCTATTCGGTGCACGGCCAGCGCGTTGGCACTGATGGATGGAGGGTGCTGACAGAGGAGAGCGGAGATCTGTTTAATTGGGGGATGTCCCGGACTCGATACACAGGGATCCTCTCTGTCACTCAACTCCAGACACCCATGCAAATAAGCGCTGCAGTTTGCTCTCCGGACGCCGGTGGTGTACCGATGCTCTGTACATTGAGGAGAAGAGCAGGGAGTGCGCCGTGGCTTTGGCAGGGAGATCGATGTAACTTTGCTGACTCAATAGACTTAGTCAGAGCACACGCCATTTTAATTTAACGCGAACGTAAACGAGGCTGTGAGGGACCGACGAACAGTTAACTTGGTATGTTGTAGTTGGCTACTGTTGTCTAAAATTACACAAATTGCACAGAAATAAACCTTGAGACAGTACAGCATAGGCCTATTAAATGGGATACTTTCATAAATCATATAATGCCAGGGAATCAGAGTTTTACCTGTTTGTGACTTCGCAAATAACAGCTTTTTAAAGTTGGCTCAACTGAAAATGACATGAAGGACATAAGATTAGTGAACAGGTAGTCAGTGTGATATTTATTTAGGAGCTGTTTCCTCACAAAAGCAGTTTATTAAGAAGGTTTTGTGACGTCAGCCAAAAAGAAAAGTAGTTTCACAGGTGAAGCAGGTTTTTACATTGCGATGAAAGATTATGAAGACAGCCCTATGTCAAATTAGAAATCTTCTAAAAAGCCAAAAGAAAAACAACAACAACACATTATCACAACTTGAATATAATGAAAGAGAAAGAAAAGATCACAGATAGACAACTAATTTTTTGATGTAGGCTAGTAATTGCACCGGTGTCTCGAAGAGAGATGCAGGCGAATGTCATCCTTCTAATGATCAACATCTTTACCTCAGATAAGAAAACGGGGTGGCAGTTGGTGACTCACTTATAAGTTTAACAGGAGTAGTGGGAGGGTGTTCCCTTCCCAGGGAATGGGGGTGGAAGATGTGGGACATCCAGGACAGCCTGGGTAGCTTGTATAACCTGATGTGTTATTGCCTTGTGTGTGTGTGTGTGTGTATATATATACTCGAATAGAGGGGGTTTCTCCTTTTCCTTGTTATGAAAGACCGGCTCTCCTCGCACCTACGCCGAGGCCCACGCCTGTGTCTGTCCTCGCTCGCTCGGTCTATCTCCTGCTGGTTAATATTTCATTAAAATCTGCCAGCCAGCCTGGGTACAGAGAGAGAGAGAGAGAGAGAGAGAGAGAGAGAGAGAGAGAGAGAGAGAGAGAGAGAGAGATTCACACCCCCACGTTCCGAGGCAAATACCAGGCATCTGCTGGAATTAATCACTGGCTCTGGCTGGCAGCCTGATGGAGATGCTCTATCTCTCTCTCTTTCTTTCTCTCCTTCACCCACCTTTGACAACCCCCCCCCCCACCCCACCCCAAACCTGTGCCATCTCCATCATCAGCATAAAGGTGAGCCCGTCAGGGGTGGCAGAGGAGCAGACAGGATGACTGGCTGATAAATGAGTATTTGACAGTCTATTACATGATTTAGGGAGGATGGAGCAAAAGAGCAGCGTGTGTTATTCTAGCTTCAGGAGAAAAGTGAGTGGAGTTCATGGATGTTATGGTGGTACAGGTGCTCGAGATGAGGATGATGCTGATGATGGTGGTAAGAGAAGACTTTAGAAATTAAGTAATGGTCTCTCTTGATTTAGATTTGGCAAAGATAGTAAAGACTCTTGTGAATAGTTATGGTCTTGCTTGAATGGATATTGATCAAGGTGAGTGGCATCATGAGGCATGATGAGTGGCCTTATTAGACATACAGAGAAAGCAAATTTATCTTTGTTGCTCTTAATCAGACTGTAAACCCTATGTTTTTTTATCTTCCATTAATGTGGCGTCTTGCTGTATATAGCACTTGCAATAAATGTGTTTGCAAGAAGGAGATAATGTATTGATATGTTTGGCTCAATAACCTTTTAAAGGGTTTACTCAATCTGGGTTTTGCCTGGTTAGGCCTTTCAATACAGCAGAGTAAATCTGTATTGCTGTGACTCCCTAAAGGCTTTAGTCAAAGAGTAGTTAGCAAAACATGGCTTTAAATATAGATAGCAAACTGATCATTTTTTTAATTATTTATAATTATTTTTGAATTCATCTAAAAAGTGTAGAAAGCCAATGGGAAGTCAAAATTGATCCTACCTATACTCATACTTTCTAAATATATGTTTTTGGCCTATGGTGCATGATTCTTTATTATCCCCATCAAACAAAAAAGATTTGTCTACGTAATCTCAGAAGCCCAATGACACTCAGAAGTCTAAAACGAGAAGTTTTAAAGAAAAATGTTGGAGTATTTCAATATAAGGGAAGACAAGCTACGTTATACGTCATGCATTGGGTCAGAGAACTCCAGAAGCCAGTTGCCGGAAGCCAGTGATTATAGTTTATAAAGTTATAAATATGGATATTTTTCTTACAAAAAAAACTTTTATTAAACAGGGTTATTTATTAACCCCCTGGAGTCGTATGGATTACTTTTTTATGATGGATGGATGATTCAAAATCTCAGTTACTATTCATTCCCATTATAAAGCTTGGAAGAGCCAGGATATTTTTTTAATATAACTCTGATTATGTTTGGCTGAAAGAAGAAAGTCATATACACCTAGGATGGCTTGAGGGTGAATAAATTATGGGATAATTTTCATTTTTGGGTGAACTATTCCTTTAATCCATCAATTCTCAATGGATAAAATCAAATCTAAAAAAAATTCTCACTGAATATCATGTTTAATTTGGAATTACGCCACATTACACAAATGTAATGTGGATGTCATTTCATATTAACTTAAACCTCAAGTTTTAGTTTGAGTGTTTGGTGTACACTACTGTTCAAAAGATGTTTTTTTTAATCTGTTTTCAACATTTATAATAAAAGTTTACTGAGCAGAAAATCATCATATTAGAATGATTTCTGAGGGATCATGTGACACTGAAGACTGCAGTAATGAAGCTGAAAATTCAGCTCTGATCGCAGGAATAAATCATTTTTTAAAAATATATTAAAATAGAAAACAATTCTTTTAAACTGTAATAGTATTTCACATTGTTACTGTTTTTACTGTATATTTCGATCAAATAAATGCAGCCTTGGTGAGCTTGGCTTCTTTCAAAAACATTAAAAAGCGTGTCTCCAAGCGGTGTGTTTATATAAACCAAAAAGACATGCTATATTATGAGACATATACATTTGTATGTGTTCTAGATATGCTCCGTTAAATTATTCTGCCCCACCTAACCTGAGGATAATTGTTACACACTAATCTACATCAGCCACTAACCACTGCATGTTTGTCATGACTGTGAAGTAGGCCCTAAAGCGCGACTTACAGTGTGTCCTGACATCTGATGCACACATTTGTGTCATTAATATGACAAATGCCATGAAGCCACTGCCCTCTTGGGATTTTTAGCCAGCTGAAGGTTACAGGCGACAGGAAAACAATTACCAGAGCCCACGAGGCAGCGACAGAAAGCCAGCCTCTGAGACCTGCCCCCAACTGAGTCATTGCCTGCTTTTGTGCTATGTTTGATGTGTAGAACAAAAGGAGGTTCAGATATGTGTCAGAAGACCACTACCTGAGGCCTATCTGTTACATTTAAGGGAACTTCCTGAAAATAACTGCATCACATTTAGTTTGCTAATCTAAACAGATATTTGAAAAGATTAGAACAACCTAAAAGGTTCTAAAAGTCTAAAATAAGATGAAATCAAGTCACTTTTGAGCAGTTTTTCGCATGCATGAATGGTTATGCCACATGTACGAAGTATAAGATTGAACCATTTACCGTGGAATAAATGTCTAGCTAATGTTTGTAACTGGTGTGAAACAACAGAGAAGTGAAACGAATGACTTGCATGGTTTGGTACAGTTTTAATGGATCATTGCCTTGTTGTTTCTTATGCAATATTCTTTCCATCTGTGCTTGGGTAATACAGAGTGTAAACTGGGAGTGCAGTGTAGTGGCAAAACTGGCTGGCTGGATTTTTGTTTGAGAGGTTTAACTGGGTGTGATTCCACATTCATTTGAAGACAGACACTTCCAGATTCCTGCTAGGCTCATATTTCACTGTTCTCAGTTCAACATGAGCTACCACATTTCCCTTTTATAGTCTATTTAGAGATGAATGTCGTTCTCTAATAATACAAATCTATATTCTGAAGAAAAAGTGAGGTACTTTCCCATGCAAAACTCAGAGCTGATGCTAGTCTGTGTGTATTGGGTGGTAGATGAATGGCTGAGGAGTTCTGAGTGGTTGTTAGCACATTGCTATAAGATTGCTACAGTGTTCCAGTTGGTTGCTATAGGCCTTGATTAGTAGTTTCTTCAAGTCAAAAAGCACCCTGGTAAAATTTCATGTAATCTCAACTTAAATATTTTTAGTAAGTCAAAACTTGGCTAGATTTAACTAGCCAAATCAGTAAATGCTAACTTGTTAACTGGTAATACAAAGCTTTGATAGCATTAGCATAGGATAGCAATTGCTGAAAGAGTATGGCAATACAGAAATATTTAATATTAATCTGTTCTCAAATCAAGCTTATGCTCCACTCCAATAATATTGGTATTTCCATTAAGCCTAGGCTGATAAAACACTAACCCTAAGTGTGGGCAATAATACTGTAGCGATGCTTCCCTTGCCAACTACAACTCATTATTTAAATACAAATAATGAGAATACATTTGAAGAGTTTTTTTTTTTTTTTTTTAAATCCTTTAGAAGTTTACTT
Organism: Scardinius erythrophthalmus; assembly: GCF_964197995.2. Classification (NCBI taxonomy): domain Eukaryota; kingdom Metazoa; phylum Chordata; class Actinopteri; order Cypriniformes; family Leuciscidae; genus Scardinius; species Scardinius erythrophthalmus. Next base: position 27,367,220 of record NC_138233.1, on the reverse strand, counting down.
TTCCTCAAGATACATTGTGTGTATCAACCTGTTACTGTCTACCCAGTGGACAGAGTGTCAGATGAGGTTAGGCTGGAACGCTGGACCACGAGATCTTGTCGATTCAGGATTGCCTGCAGGTAACTCAGCAGCGTCTGCAAGCCACAAATGGGCGGTGTTCCAGAATCATACAATAATCATAACCATTGGAACACAGCATGTCATGAACGATGACAAGCAAGAGGTAGACGTGAACCCGAAATCCTCCCGACAAACAGCACAACAGCAGTGGTGAATCTGGCCAAAAGAGTGAATAAATCAGAAGGCCCTGTCAGAACAGCTCCAGTCTGGATCTCAAAGGTGGTTAGTGAAGTGGTTCACTATAGTTCAGAGAGATAATGTTGAGGCAAATGTTCACAGTAATGGTATACAGAAAAGCTTTGCAGGTCATCCGGTTCATTGGATATGTTACATCCCAAGTCATGACTATCTATCACAACCTTATTCTTTTTATGGACGAGACTCCCGACGAATCTCGTTTCACGCACAAAGTGCATGAAAGATGTGACTCGGGTTACATTAGATTCTTTTCCCACTGAGATTATTGCAGTGCATTGTGGGATTGCGCCTCACATTATTCACTGACTATATTTAAAATTGATGAATTGTCTGGGTTTTTTTCACAGAGCTTGTCGCAATGTATTGTGGGATTGCTTTATGTGTGAAGGACTCATATAGTGCAGAGCGGTATCCAAGAAGACAGCATAATTATACACTTCCTACTGTTTCGCTTCAGGAGCAAGTCTATAACGCCTTAAAATACTGTCTGGGAAGGCAGCTCTAGGTGTTGGAGCAGAGCACTAATTGACTAATACTGTTAGTATTGATCGAATGGTGAATTGGAGGCATTGGCCTGAGATGTTCAGAAATTCATCCTTGTGCAGATGGTTTGGTTTTTATGGGATGCTGGGAGGCATATATCATAATGCAGATTTGAGACAGCTGTTTGGGTTATGTCACTAATATCTCTCCTCTGCCTGCCCATACCACCGCTTCAAAAACTGATCAAGGTCTATTCCACAGCTGAGACACACTCTGGTTTTGATATTAAACTGTACGTTCATATTTTTGCATTAACAAACGCTATTTGCCATATGAAATTTACCATCCAACCCAACCCTCAGACAATTTCTATGTACACAAAGCCTATAGTTGAAGGCTAGAAGAGACATAAACAGCTACACTAGGATATGCTGTTGTTTTGAACTCATAAAACTAGGTTCTCTGTTAATGGGAAGAACGTGACTTGTGTTTTGATAGCACACTGAAAAGCTTCTACCCCGGGCTTGCTAGGGTACAAACTTAACAGCTCCTTCAAATAAATCTTTTGATGAAAGATGGGAACGTACACATTGCATCTCTTATGGCACACCTCTTCAGTGACCTATACATGAGCGTCATTGTGTTTTAAAAAGCAGTGGAAGCAGCCGGCGGGGTTAAATGAACTTTACATGACTTATTTCGTTTGATAACTTCATTCCTTCGTTCATCTTCCATTCTTGATCTCGAGACTGTGTGGGTCACTGGATTACCCTTGTGAAAAAGAAATACACTTTAGAGTACTTTTAAAAAGAGTTCTTATTGCAGAAATAAAACACTTGGGGGAAAAAAAGAATATACTTAATATCCTTAAACTTTGAATTGCATGCCATTTGCTATCAAATTAAAATGTATTATAGTTTAGATTTATATTAAATGCTTAAAGTGCTTTTTCTGAATCCAATTAAGTAGGAATTTAGTACATCTTTATAAATTACTTCTTTTGTCGGTGAAATATTTTTACAGTGTACTGACGAATGTACTGACAAGCATTTACAGTAAACTACAATATACACTGTAAAATAGTTGCTGCCTTAAATTTTTAAGTACAATCAACTTGGATGTTTAAGTCATTTCAACTTAAATTACAACTTGTTTTAATTTAATATTACTCATTTAAATATTACTTATTGTCTGGGTCAGTTCTTGTTTCATTTTCATGGACTCATGAATGAATTTTTCTGTTTCCTTTGTTCCATTTTCCCACTAATCATTGGTTACCATGGTTTTTCATTCGTTACTCACACCTGTTTCCTTTTAGTTCATTACCTTGTGTATATATTGGCGAATAAGTTCTTTCAGCTCATTGTCTGGTGTTGTTAGCACACTGTTGGGAGTGATTTTGCTTTTGTGGATTATCTTCTTGTTTGATTATGGTCTTGTTTTTGTATATTAAAGCGCTGCAATTAGATCCGCCTAAATAGCGATGGGGACATGAAGCTCACTGTTTCTTCTCAGATTTACCAGTAGCGTGTATCACGCCTGGCACACCATCAAATCAGTCATACTTGGTTAAGCCTCCAACAAATCAATCAACTATTTCCTTGAGCAAAATATGTCAGCAATGCCGAATGAATAGCACAACTACAGTGAAGGAAGAAAACAACTGAGGGCATTTCTTCCTTCATCTGAGTCACATGACCTGAGTTACCCTTTAACTCATTGTTAAATGCAGTGCATACAGACGCTTCTTTCTGTGGCCACAGGAAATTAACACAAGCTTTCGCCACACACAGTAGGTACCTCACACTCTTCATCCCATGTCTGCTGCTGTGTATGTATGTGGGTGTGTGGGTGTGTGTGTGTGTTTGCTTTGCACTCCATCGTTTGAGGAATATGAGTGAGGGAAAGACGCAGGATAGACAAAGACACACCCACATATGTGCATTTACACATACCTGTGTACCTAAACTTGTAGAAAAGCAATAGAATTGTCGTCTATTGAAAAAACTGAAGATCTGTCTTATTCTGTTTGATGATATCAAGGCCTGTAGCTTTAAAGACGTGATAAAGCTTGATTTGACATGTCCATTGTTTACTGATGAAATCCAACAGTGCACACAATAATATTTTATAATACACATACTGTGTTTAGAAATATACTCAAAAGGAAAAACCGGCTTTTGTTGAACAGCGTACAGTGTCAAACGATGTTAACAACTTTATTTGTGTGAACTACTAGACATTTGCTCGATCAAACATGTTTTTTTTTTCAAAGGTAGGTTTTCAAATATAATGCTGTGAGATGCAAAGTATGTTGAAAGACAGAAGCAAACACACTTTCTGCATTCTTTCACAGAATGTGTTGGTGAAGCCACATCACTGCACCGTATCTCAGCACAGTTGCCATGGCAAAGAAGTCCTACTGGTCTCCAAGGTACCCAAGCCTATTGTCTTTGCTTTCTTTATTTAGATGAAAACATGATTTATTGTAGAGGATACTAGTCTACTTTGCCATAAAATGGGCAGATACGGTTGTGTGTTATATGTACTAAAGTGCACAAATGTGACTTTACGTTAAAGTGCTTTTTCGACATCTTTATTTGCATCTTTATATGTAATTTCACAATTATTGATATTTTCTTAGAAAGGTTAAAGTGTACTACCACATGTACTAGCGGTTTTTAAACTCAGTTCCTGGAGGGCCACAGTCCTACAGAGTTTAGTTCCAACCCTGCTCCAACACACATGCCTGTAGTTTTCAAATAAGCCTAAAGGACTTGATTAGCTGGATAAGGTGTGTTTGATCAAACTATGCAGGTCTGTGGCCCTCCAGAAACTGAGTTTGACACCGATTTAAGGTCAACTAAAATATAAAGTAATTTTTATTGAGACATGTATGTTATATATTTAAGTAATTACACATTTGTAATGATTAAGTTGCAATTTAGTACACTTAAAGGGATAGTTCACTCAAAAATTTAAATTCTGGAATTAATTACTCACCCTCATGTTGTTCCAAACCCGTAAGACATTCGTTCGTCTTTGATACTCAAGTAAACATCTTTTTGATGAAATCTGAGAGATTTCTATCTCTCCATTGACAGCTACGCAACTACCACTTTGACGCTTCAAAAAGTTCATAAAGAGATCGTAAAACTAATTCATATGAATTCGGTTTAGTCCAAATTTTCTAAAGAGACACAATCGTTTTATATGATGAACAGATTGAATTTAGGCTTTTATTCACATATAAACATTCATCAACTCGCACATCAGTTGTGGTAAACGGAAGCTCAAGCATATTTGCTTGACGAATGAGAACCAATGAGGTTCATTCTCGTGTTACGCATCACGTTTGAGCTTCTGCAAGAACCAATGAGGTTCAATCTCGTGTTCTCACATCACGTGTCAAGCCGGTTCGGTTAAGCTTCTGTTTATTTTCACTGATCAATGTTTATATGTGATTAAAAGCCTAAATTCAATCTGTTCAAAATTTGGACTAGACCGCTCGATTCATATGGATTACTTTTACGATCTCTTTATGAACGTTTTGAAGCGTCAAAGTGGTAGTTGCATAGACTGTCAATGGATGGACAGAAATCTTTCAGATTTCATTAAAAATATCTACATTTGTGTTTAATTAAAACTAAATCCATTAAATGATCACATGACAGGAACCCCTAAAAGGGTAAATATATGAAGTTATAGATAGAACCCTTTCTTCTAAGAGTGTATAGCTTTAAATTTACCATCGAATAACACTGCAGTTAAAATTATAATCAATACGTATATATATATATATATATATATATATATATATATATATATATATATATATATATATATTTCCAGCAGTAATGGTCAACACGTCAAGTGGCAAACGTGACTACTAGTAGGTGACAGTTTCCATTGTGCACACTGCATGAGTGAATGCTAACCCTCCAGTGCTGTGGCCATTTTACTATGCAAAAACCCTCCCATGAGGTTTGCACCTGTGGTCTTAGCGTGGTGGAAAGTACAGTATACAGGCTGTTGTTTGTTCCACACCTGTTTTACATAAACCGATCATATATCCTGAATTCAGTTCACTTGATTACAATAACTATTCTACAATTAACTAACTTTAAGAACACACGGTTCACTTTTAAAACGTTAAACTGAGTTGTTGCTTATTGTATTAACTGCAATACATGTTACCAAAGGCAGCTCTTGTAGATTTAATCAAACTAAAAGCCTTTAAACACTAAATATGTGACACAGTATTTGTCTCCATATGAAAAACGGTACACATTTAAGCCTGTTGTTAGAAAAAGGCAGAAAGACTGCAATAAAGCAACACGGTTATGAGGCTAACCTCTAACCGCACTCGTATCCATTTTCCAGCACAGCTGTCATTTGTCGTCTAGCCCACAATTACCAGGCCTCACAAACAAGGACGTGATGTCACTTCCTGTGCTCCGTGATATCACAAACCCAGAAATGGAGAGTCTAATGCTGACGCGTGGAAAGCGGAAACAGCTCTGCCTTACACACAACACCGCAACAAGTCAGATCCTAAAAAACAGCCATGTGACCTTGCTTACAAGCAGACAAACCAAACGATAAAAGCACACTTATCTGATGAAAACATGGTTTGATCTATTGCCAACACTGCTGGTTTATGCTTTTCATCAGGAAACAGAAATAGGTCTGCGCTTGTCTGACTCAATTTACATGTTGAAAAAGTTACACCTCTAATAAAATCATGCTTTTATTCATAATCTAAATCATGTTGCAATGGAGCGCTCTGTTTATTCTGTCTCGGTTTCCTGAACAAGATTTCTGCTTGAATCTATGAATACTTACTGAAACATTACAAAGCTTGTGTTTGAAAGCACCAATGAAAAGTCTTTAGGCCAAATAATTTCGCAAATGCTATACCATTAGCTCTGTGACGAAAGGCCAAGTTGACTAACAGCTTTATGTATGGAAAATTTGACGTGACAGAGGTGTAATAGTCGTCTGACTGGTTGTGATTGGATTGCAGTGAAGTGCAGGACAAGTGCCTACATGCTCTCCGGTCCTCAGCAGGGCTGTCTCATTATTACAGAGAAATGCTAATCTCAAACCTGGCAGGTGACTGTATATATCCTGCTGTTTTAGCACATTACAATGGCTGGACATGAATGTTAAAAAGTTCAGTATTTACAAAATCACATTTGCTTTTGAGCGCGATTCATATCAGCATGCGCTTGACTAGTTGTTTCGCACCCTAAAGCTCTTTACTGGCAATAAAACGGCACAGCGTATAGGGCAATATCAGTCAATCTCTGTGGTGTGAATATAAATGTCCCCACCAGACCTAGCTATAGCCCCCTCTGAATTATATGGCAAATCCTTGTATAATTCTTGCTGAATAAACGCCCACCAATAATATCCCGCCGGCTCACGCTCTTTATTGGCATCATATTTCCCCCTCTGATTACGCAATAATTTGAGATAGAAGATTTATGATGGCTGGGAATTGGAGCTCAGTTGAGATGGAAACTACAAAGTTTTATCTAAAACCCTGTGTTTTAGTATTCCCTGAAAGCATGCTTGCTGAGTGTTGTTGATTAAAAAAAACTTGGATGTGCTGTTGTTACATTTGCTTGAGGAATTTTCTGGTCAGAAACATTAAACAATATTTTAGAATTTGGAACCAACAAAAAATGTACATGGTAGAACTGTAGTAAATATATTATTAACATATTCATGTACCATGGTAATGATCAAAAAAAGTAAAAAAATTTTTTTTTATAAAAAATAATAATGATTTCTTAAAAATTTTATTGTTTCTCCTAAACAGTAAATTAAGACCTTTGTTTGGTCCTTCTCAGATTTGTAATATTAAATGTGTCTCCTCTAGACAATCAGAACAGATCCAACCTGGTCTCACGACCGATTCGTACGAACTGTATGAGGTGGCTAATTCGTATGAATTCATACAACCTCACTTGTACGAATTTGTAAGATTTTTGCTAAATCGTACATATTTTACGAGTTTCCCAATTCGTATGAAAGACCTACACCTAACCCCGCCCCTAAACCTAACCGTCACTGGGCTTTAGACAAATCGTACGAATTCGTACGAGTGAGGTCGTACAAATTCATACGAATCAGCCACATGTTACTCACTCGTACGAATTCGTACAAATTGGTCGTGAGATAGCGTTGAACAGATCTTAACAATATCTCACCAAGACACCAAAGACAGAGATTTAAATGTTCATTAATCTCAATTCAAATGTCTCTCGTCAAATCCTCTAAAGTACATATGAATGCATGAACTGAGAAAAATATGTAGCTTAATTCCTATGGAAGTTGCTTTAGATAAAAGCATAACTGTATTTCACTCAAATACATCATTTTGTTTCAGAAGTGCTGGAAAGTAATGCAGGAATGGTATGGACTACATTTATGTTACTTTTAAGGTGTTTTTTTGGTCTTTTTTTGGAACTTAACAGGCCATGCTTACAACCCCAGACAGCAGCAATGTTTAGGCCCAGATCCGGCCCTTATCTGGTATGCGTTGACTCCACATGTACCAGATGTGGCCCGGATCTGGGCCGACACTATGTTGCTGTTTGGGACACATATTAATGTAGTCTTACTGTATCTCAACTATTTTTCCTCTGCGCAGAATTAGGAGGAACATCTGAGACTGAGATCTGAAACATAACTGAGAACTTCTGAGCAGAGGGGCCTGTAAGCAATACAATTAGCCTCTGGGAAGGTTTTATCATAACACAGTGCTAGTTAGGCAGTTGCTTATGTAGCTGAGTGTCTCTGAAAAGCAAAGCCAGCCACTTCATGAAAGGTCAGATGTTAATACAAAGCTGTGAACTCTGTGTGTTAAGGAATGAGAAATGCCAGAGGACTTGGGGGAGGCCAACTGGTCATTTACATAGTGAGGAATCGGATGCACAGGAAAGAATGAGAGCGCGAGTCAGAGTCGGAGGGAGGTGGGGGAGACTGGAGTGAATCCAGGGGAAATCCAGCTCCACATGGCAGAGCTCAGCCCGGGATACAGTCAAGCAAGCACATGGGGAATTTTATACAGTACACTGTTCATCAGCATAAAACAGCCGCCTCATAGACCAATAACAAATTAAAGTCCTCTATAAATATGAAACTACCATAACTATCTGAGCCCATATTAAATCTAAAATGGCTCTAGGAGTAATTTCGCTGTATGCCGTTTTGCTGGCTGAATTTGGTAACAGTGTTTAATAAAATTTGTGTGTTATAGCAGTGAGGCAATAGCCTCAATATTGCAATGGCTGTTTAGAGACTACTTTAACCAAGGTTATTTTTCATTGATGTGTAATACGGTGACATGATGGATACTCTGTCACAACGTGTTTATGAGGAGACTCTCAAGTGTAAAAGCAGAGTAAACAATCTAAGCTGAATTTGAGGTACCTTATCCCTTTAAGTGAGCTTGAGCTATTCCAAATGTCTTTATAATAGTAACATAGTATGCCATAAAATAAAAAGACACTTTTAGAAGATCCTTTAAAGAAAGAGGTGCACAGCAATTTTGTCATTATTCGTTCGAAATCTTGCCAGACGCTGCATATTTAAAGTTAGTCAAGTGACAGGTTTGTTATAGCTAATCTTCCTGTAGCTCAAACACTATACGGTTTTCCAGGGAATGCATGAAATGAGAAAAAATATGTAGCTTGAATGCTAAATGAAGTTGCTTTGGATGAAAGTATCTGCCAAATGTGAATATGTCAATGCTTAACTCTTTGACGGAATTTTCCGGCTTTCCACGTTTTCACTGTTATACGGTAGGGGGCGCTATTACACATCGTACTGAATCTCCTGATCAAAACACAAGTGAAGAAGAAGCAGAAACAAGCAATAATAAGACGATTATGTAAAATAACGCAATCATTAACATTAAACAGCATATAAATCAAAACTCCTTAGCGTTACTGAATCAACTGTCGACCCTGGATGAGGTATAGGATCCGATTCAGATGTAGTCTTCAACAAAAACAAGTTTTTCTCAGCTTTTTGCTCAAAATGTTGCTTTTTTTCCCAAATTTAAGTGTTGATAAAAACTGAATGCATGAAGCTAGAATACAACCGATTCTATATATTTAAAAGCAGAGAGTCTGTTGTTTGGACTGTGACAGTGGCATGTCAAATTTGAATATATACATCTAAGTGCTGTGGCAGAGTGTACGATTTTCAGTGAATAATAGTTTATGTTTTGGCGGGCTCTTCACTCAAATCCATCATATTGCATCAGAAGCGCTGGAATATAATAAAGGAATCATATGGACTTCATTTAAGCTACTTGTTTAGTCCTTTTTAGAACTTAATAGCCCATGTTTACAACACATATCTATTTTCTCCACGAAATACCTCCTTTTTTTTTGTTGTTCCGACAGATAAAAAAGGAAATCATACGGGTTTGGACTTTATGAGGGTGCATAAATGATGACTGAATTATCATTTTTGTGTGAACTATTCCTTTGTAAAATAACAAAGGCAGGAGGCTCTGAACATTGTGAGACCAGAGTCACCTCAGTCAGGTTCATTACTTCTATCCGCTCACTGCTGCTTGAAGACACAAATAGAGGAGTGTACATCTGGCTATTTATAGCGTGACTTTTGCTTTCTTTACTCACAGACAATGAGATCTAATCTGCTTTCTTAAAGGCTCCGCTGACCCAGTGGCCTTTATCCATGTATAGACAGCAGTTCAAAGGGAAGGAGGGATCTTGTCCTTTTTACCAATTAAAGTTAAATATGTGGAGATATACCCATTTAGATACCAAAACAAACTTTTTGAGTGCATGTGGCTCAATTGCTGCCTCTTGTGACAAATATCCAGTATGGAAAGTCTCGTCTCATTTAAGATGTCTACAATTAACTTGATTTAAAGCTAATTAATAGTCTAATGTTTCGTCTGTGACAACACAGAACTCATACAATTCTAATTTACATTTTCAGATCGATTTAAACACACAATGTACATAATTTCATGTAAGAGGAGACTGGGGATAGTTGTCAAGCCGTTTACCCCAGTTATACCTCAAGTCATTTTCTATATAGTCAGATACTTTAAAATTTATATTGAATGTTTCCGCTGTTACTTCCCAGGAGAGTTCATTTAACACATTGCAGTTTATTGACCCTGATTTGTGAAACTTTTCAAAGTAACAGTTGGATCAACTTAAAAAAATTACTTAAATTGGTAACACCTAAAGAAATTAAGTTTTCTCAACTTAAATTATCACATTTTTCACGATAAAACGTGATAATTTAAGTTGAGAAAACTTAATTTCTTTAGGTGTTACCAATTGAAGTAATTTTTTTAAGTTGATCCAACTGTTCACTTTTTACAGTGTACATAACTTTATATTTAAAGGCTTTTAAGCACCATTCAAACAGTGAAACAGATTCAACATAATAACATTTAAGTCAACATCCGAAAACACCAGAGAAAACACACATCTGGATTTGAACTTTTGACTCAAATCCATGATTGCTTGAGTCAACTTCCCCTATACACACACAATGTAGATTTGCAACAAATTTAGCATGATTCAATCCTCGTGATTCAATCCATTTCTATGAATGATTCTATGATTTTAACATGATTGATTATAAACATCAGTTGAAAATACTGTGTGTGTTGAAGTGCACCTATAGTATGCAGATAGTTACAAGCTCTTCAGTTCTCGGAGTGATCAGAGAAACTAACTAACGTGCCAAATCCAACCTCAACAAACAAATCTAAGACATGTTTTACACTTCCAGTGGTTAAAAACACCCAAACACCATTGTTTGAACTATTTATTTTAGTGTTTTGAAGCCCCTATATTTAGACACTGTGGCTTCAGAACAGCATGGAAAAGGTGACTGAATTTGTTTTTGCTGCAACATTTCCTGTGTGTCGCGAGGAGAGGAAAACCACATGCGCGGTGACGCTGCAGCTGAGAAGACAGAAAGGGCAAGTCAGAGGCGTGGAAAACTAGATAGCAGGAAGTAGAAAAAAAGACAGACAAACTGAATTCAGTGCTTGTTTTATTAATCCGCTTTATAAAGGACACTCCCTTATAAAATGAGAGGCCAGAATCAAACAGCACAAGGCAAATAATGTTTCAATGGATTCAGAGTTACGAAACAGCTCAAGACCAGTTTTATTAAATTTCTACACGAAACATATTTTGACATTGTACTTGTATTTCAAAATTCCTGCAAGTAATTACGTCAGTAATTTTTATTACAACAATAATCACACTGTTGACCCGTCCCTTAAACCTTATCCTATCCTTTAACCTACTCATGATACAACCAAATCTGATTGTTTGACTCATTAAACATCAAAATGATAGTTTGACTATCTACCTAACCTTACCTGTATCCCACCTTAATTGAAGTACATGTGTTTTACAATACAACTTCAACATAATAAGTGCATTGTACTCAACAAATAATAGTTCAGGACACTTAATATAAAGTGTGACCAGAAAGGACATTTTTCACTAAAGCTGGTTAGATTTATTCTTATAAAAAGAGAAACCTTCAGAACTCAAAGTGAAAAATCCAAAGTGCAAAAATGAAGAACAAAATCACAATGGGCATAGACATTTATGTAACACCTGTCATTTCACTAAAAACTAGCGCATTATACAATAACGTGCTTTGTTCAGAAAATGCGAGTCTAAAACTGTCGATCTTTTCAATCGATCAATACACAGTTTTGGTCTGGAAAATATTTATGGCTGGTAAATTAACTTTTAAAACTATGTCTTTAGTGGTTATAGAAACTGAATATTTAGTCATGCTGATTTATCACAGTAAACCATGATAAAATCCTTGAGACTTTCTCTGTCTCTTCAGTTATTAGGGAGCAAATCAGCTGACTTGGTGTCTCGCAGAGAAAGAAAAGCCAAGGAAAACCTAAAATAAATGTGTGTGTGTGTGTTTGTGCGTGTTTCAGGTAAACTCTACATTATGTGGACAAAATGTCCCCACAAAGATGGCAATATCCAAAATCCTTGGGGACATTTTTTGTCTATTTTTTAGCTTATAAATCATACCAAGTGATTTTTTTTTTGAAAATGCAGAAGGTTTTCTGTGATGGGTGTGTTTAGGTTTAGGAATATAAAGTTTAAGAATATACAGTTTGTGCTATATAAAAATCATTATGTCTATGGAAAGTCCCTATAAATCATGAAAACACAACCTTGCGTGTGTGTGTGTGTATCGACATGGTCTATAAGGATATGGTCTAATCAATCAGGAAGCAACAGAGGAGCACATCCTCATAGCCCAGGCAAAGGAAAGACACTTTCCAACAGCTCGTGTTTCTGCAACAGAAATGTTCCACATCTCATTAACCGCTGACCTCTTTTTTCAGGATATCCTCGTGATGAAGCAAGCCTCCTCTAAATCCACAGAAGCTCATAGAAGACTAGCATGTTGATCAGCATGGTCACTGTTCTCATTGCCTCATGACAGAGCCCATAAAAGCTATTTGAAGACATAAGAAACACTAAAAAGTGTGCATTTCATTACATGAGATAACAAGAAGTCTTCAGTCGTCTTTATAACAGTCTGAATACGGTTGCTATGGGGACCAAACCAAAGCTGCTTCCATATCAAGAAAAAGAGCCATTGAAAGAGTCCCAAACCTCTTATTCATTTCCTCATTCCGGGGTCATTGTAGGTTACCTGCTTTTTCATTGCGGCTGCAGTTGTTTTGGTGTTCATCTGCTTCTTTTCTTCTAAGCGTGTGCCCTGCGGACTCTGTCCACCCTAGTAAGGACAAGTCGTTCATCCTCGCATCAGGCCTCCGTATGGCTGGAGGTCCTAAGGTCACCTCGGCTCAGGTGAAGTGTTCCCGCTGCTCTGGGCAAGAGCTGGTCAATATGGCTGCTGTATTTCTGATGACACCTGACCACGCTACTGATAGCGAAGCAGGAGACAGTGATGCCCAGGGGAACGAGAGCAGCTGGATGGACCGCGTCAGGGCCGTGTTTAACGTCTAGTTCCAGCGACAGCCTCGCGTAAACACACACAGACACACACACGACCATGGCTGCTAGCGCAGGTCACTAGTACTCAATGCTGCCTGGAAAACTAAGAGAAGAGACATCAAGCTCAAGTCTTGAAAAAAGACTTCTCTAAAGAAACTGTGAGTGTTTTCTTGTGCAATAAATGTATTTTAAATTGTAATCATATTTCATAATATTACTGTTTGTACTGTATCGATCAAATAAATACAACCTTTCTTTTGAAATAAATCTTACCAACCCAATATTTTTGTATGGCAGCGTATCTTTACGCTGCCATACAAAAAAGTCGTACCTAAAAATTATTTTGGCTTTATTATTGTCCACTGGAAGAAATTTTATGTCTGGTCAATTAGAGAGAAAAAAAAAAAAGGTAAATAACACTGTAAAAAACGAAAATGTGTTAAAGAATATCTAAGTAAATACCTGTTAAATGGTCACTGTAAGTTACTTTAACATTTATGGTGACATTTTTTAATTACTTAAATGATAATTTTACTGTTAAATACTGTAAAAAATTTGTTTTTGGAAGTAAAAAAAAAATTATTATGGAATTTCCAAATCATTACATATAATTTACTTATCTTAATATATCTATATAATATTCAGCAAGAAAATTCACACACATTTACAGTAAATTATTTGTATATTATATATTGTATATTATATATTATATTATATATTGTATATGTATATTATACTAAATTAAGTATAAATATAAAGCACCATATAACTTAAGGTAAAACAAACCATCAAACCAGCAACAAACAGTAAAATGGCATTCCCAGAAGTGTTGGCCATGATTTATGGACACTTATGGTCCACTTGTCATTAACATGTATTAGCTATTATACAGTTGGTTATCAGGTCATTTTAGATTTTACACTTGGTACTTTATGTAGGTCAGAATATTAACATTATGCTATATGGGCTAATTAATTAAAAATAAATATACAGATGTAAGTTGCAACAACAAACAATGCTATTATTTTGAACTTTCTATTTATCAAAGAATTTTACTATATTTTTGATCAAATCAATGCAGCTTGGTGACCAAATACAAACACAAAACTTGCGGACCTGTTGCACATCTATTTATAGCTTCTGACGAGCGCGCATTCCAGTGATGTCATTGTCATAGGTTATCTAAGGTCAAGTTCACCGCTATGTTTGCACACATGCTTCACAACCGTTCACACACAAAGCTTTTTCCAATAGAGTTGAGCAGCGTAGCATAGAGAGTAGTTTTGAAAAGGAACTTCACATATTAAGTGTCAATTTTATCACAAAATACAAACAATAATGTCATTTTGGCACGACATATCAGATTGCTGTAGCTCCTCAGTTCAAGCGGCACGTAAAATGATCTTTTCCCTTTTTACTAGTTACAGCATGAAATAAACATGAATGAACATCAGAAGGTATACTAAAAGATACAGTATTAAATGTATCATGTCTCCTGAAATTGCTGTGTTTCAATTACACTTATACCTGTATCGTCAAAAAGACGTCAATAAAACAGCTTGTAAACAACGTCATGTACCGTTTCCTCAGAAAAGCCATTCAATGTCCATAAACTCGGTAGATGGCAAAAAAAAAAAAAAAAAGACCTATAGAAAGGAGCATGTTGCTAAATATATGAATTATTCATTATATTTTTACTTAAAGGGTTAGTTCACCCAAAAATGAAAATTCTGTCAGTAATTACTCACCCTCATGTTGTTCCAACCCCGTAAGACCTTCGTTCATCTTCGGAACACAAATTAAGATATTTTTGATTAAATCTGAGAGCTGATCACTCCTCCATAGGCTTCCAAGTGATTGAAACTTGCTGGCCCGGAAAAGTTATTAAAGAGATTGTTAATATAGTCCAAGTGACTCCAGTGGCTCAATCTTAAGTTTATCAAGCGACGAGAATACTTTTTGTGCGCAAAAAAAAAAAAATAAATAATGACTTTATTCTACTATTCATTTCCTTCTCTCTGAGCCTTGAGTTAGTTTACGTAGTGTTTTTGCGTAGCGCGTCTGCGTTGCACTTCACCACGTAGGCTCACTATTGGTCGACGCTTGTCATGTGTGTGATGCGTGATGACGTGCAACACAGACGCGCTACGCAAAAACACTACGAGGCCCAGAGAGAAGGAAATTAATAGTAGAATAAAGTCGTTATTTTTGTTTGTTTTTGCGCACAAAAAGTATTCTCATTTGACAACATTTATACATTGAGGAGGAGGCCAAACTATTCTTTGTTACTGTATATAGCTCTCAAGTTCAGTTCCCACTTTAAGTGAAACCTAGTTCCCAGGAAATCCACAAGATGAATGAAAACGTTGATGCTGAAAAAGAGCAGATGTAAACCCATGACAGGATGACTGAAATGTGCTTATTCTTATGTGGCACTTTAAAAAAAAAAAGATTTGGGCGCCTATTTTCCTCTAATAGGAGTCAATGGCTCCTTTTTTGTTGTTGTCTGGAGCCCTTCTAGGTGTCATTCGTGCCTGTAGCATAAACATGCAGGATGAGTTATTCATCAAAGTTTGATAAAGCTAGTGGTGGTTTGACTTGCTGTATTTGGGCCCCACATGACTCAGATGCATTATTTTTTATCTGTTCCCTGCTCTCATTTAAAGAAATAAATAAATCTTTCAAGTTCTTTAAAAGAAGCTCAAAAGTGATGCAGAATGAACAGTTTTCCAACCAAGACCTTATTTCGTATGCTGAAGTAGGCAGACACTTCAAATGACCTCTTTTATTTCATCTCCACCTGTGATTTTTTTTTAATGCATGCCATTACTTGCTGCTAACTCACGTTAGATGAAGCTCCAAAGCGGATTTTTTGATGTCTATAAAAGGGTGAGAGATTAATGCAGACAAACATCAACTGACTCACTTTATTAAAACTCAGACAAAACAAAAAGCGAGAGAAGACTGCAAGAGAGTAATATTAAAACGCAACGCAAGGAAACTTGCAGAAAACGGACGTAGATTGTAGTATGACCCCAGGTGTGAAAACATCAAAAATGATCAACGCAACAAAACGTGGGGCGTAATTTGTTTTTATAGAGACTTGTCTGGAAAAGCTGACTGACAGGGTGAGAGAGCGCTGATCTTCTCAAGGTTTAACACTTCATTGTCAGACAGGAAGATAAAGAGATCCAAATACCAGACTTGAAATCAAATATGTCAGATGAAGATATTTTGATGTGTGACACTATAACACAGTTGCTTTGTAGGTGTTGACCTTTGGGCAGGGACCATATGAGGAGGAGGAATCAATATAAAATGTAATATTTCATTTTAAATAAATAAATGTCAAGTGCATATAGCAAAAAGTGAGTCATGCAGAAACGGAAGATTTGCATATTGCAAAGTACAAAAACGAAATGGCAATCATTCTACATACTACACGCAAGTCATCATTATTTCTTTGAGTTGGGGAAAGGTGAGGTGCTTGTTAAAAGCAAGACCAGCTAGTGCCTCGGGTTCTTGTTCCACATCGGTTACAAACCCGAGTTTAAAAACGCACCAATACATACCAAACGAGATCTGATCTTGAAAGCTAAAGGGGGCAAAAAAAAAAAAAAAAAAATGGTGGTGTGTTTTGAACTTACCTGTGACAGCCATGAGTTTTGCAAAGAAAGTTGACGATATGCCTTATTTCTGCCGGAATACATTTTCCTCCCGGATCTGCACACACACAGCTCTCTAAGTAAAACGTCAAGGTGCATCTTTTATACTTTACTATTGATGTTCCTCACATCTCTGAGACTCTATCAGCAGAAAGCTCACCAGAACTACACCTTATTCACCTTATACCGCAAGAATAAAACACACCCTGCACATAAATGGATCATTGTCTTTTATCGGTCTATTGATTGATAGGTTCTGATAAAAGTCTTTCTTTTGCATCATTTTCCTGTGAACGTGAACAGCAACCCAAGCCTCCACGTCTTTGTTCCTATTTAAAAACACTGAGCCGAGAACAGCAAAATAAAAGGGAGTATAGCATTTGAAATATTGAAGAAGAAGAATACGGAGAAAAAAGCGGTGTTGTCAATAATTCATCAGCTTGATACAAAGGGACTTTGTGTTAGAGAGATTTATGGGCTATGACTAAGGAAAGTACATGTACGGAGGAACGTCGTGGACTTGGTATTTCTCACATTATGTGTACAATATACACCAAAACAAAGATGTTTTTAAAAATAATTGGAATGTCCAACAGGCAAGTCATTTATATATCAGCGGTAGACGATGTCATTAGCGTTCACGCAGAGTTTACCCCATGTTGACACTGTAGTTTCATAATCCCACATCGTTCTGAAAAGGTCAACCCATGAGTCACTGTCCACCAGAAATCCCACATCTTAAACAATGTGCTGTGTATTTTGGTTTTCTGTATACAAACAAGTCACATGTCGCCCACAATGAACAGCTAATCTTGTGTAGCGTATAGCTGTCAGTCCAGTAGTGCGGAGGGAAAGTGGAGAACACACCTACCCGGGGAAAGTTTGAGTACGTGTGTACACTGATTACATGCAATACCTGTGATAGTGAGAGTGTGTGGGTTAAATGTGACAGTATATATTAAAAAATGCTGACTACACATCTATCTATCTAACTGTTGCTGAGTATATACTTTAATCTATCGATCGATCGATCGATCTGTCTGTCTGTCTGTCTGTCTGTCTGTCGGTCGGTCGGTCGGTCGGTCGGTCGGTCGGTCGGTCGGTCTGTCTGTCTATATATATATATATATATATCTGTTGCTGAGTATATACTTGAATCTATCTATCTATCTATCTATCTATCTATCTATCTATCTATCTATCTATCTATCTATCTATCTATCTATCTATCTATCTATCTATCTATCTGTCTATCTGTCTGTCTGTCTGTCTGTCTATCTATATCTATCTATCTATATATCTATATCTATATATATATATCTGTTGCTGAGTATATACTTGAATCTATCTATCTATCTATCTATCTATCTATCTATCTATCTATCTATCTATCTATCTATCTATCTATCTATCTATCTATATATATATATATATATATCTGTTGCTGAGTATATACTTGAATCTATCTATCTATCTATCTATCTATCTATCTATCTATCTATCTATCTATCTATCTATCTATCTATCTATCTATCTATCTATCTATCTATCTATCTATCTATCTATCTATCTATCTATCTATCTATCTATCTATCTATCTATCTATCTATCTATCTGTCTGTCTGTCTATCTGTCTGTCTGTCTATCTATATCTATCTATCTATATATCTATATCTATATATATATCTGTTGCTGAGTATATACTTGAATCTATCTATCTATCTATCTATCTATATATCTATCTTTCTATCTATCTATCTATCTATCTATCTATCTATCTATCTATCTATCTATCTATCTATCTATCTATCTATCTATCTATCTATCTATCTATCTATCTATCTATCTATCTATCTATCTATCTATCTATCTATCTATCTATCTATCTATCTATCTATCTATCTGTCTGTCTGTCTGTCTATATATCTATATATATATATATATATCTGTTGCTGAGTATATACTTGAATCTATCTATCTATCTATCTATCTATCTATCTATCTATCTATCTATCTATCTATCTGTCTGTCTGTCTGTCTGTCTGTCTGTCTGTCTGTCTGTATCTATCTATCTATCTATCTATCTATCTATCTATCTATCTATCTATCTATCTATCTATCTATCTATCTATATATCTATCTATCTATCTATCTATCTATCTATCTATCTATCTATCTATCTATCTATCTATCTATCTATCTATCTATCTATCTATCTATCTATCTATCTATCTATCTATCTATCTATCTATCTATCTATCTATCTATCTATCTATCTATCTATCTATCTATCTATCTATCTATCTATCTATCTATCTATCTATCTATCTATATCTGCCCCCTCCCCCTCCCTTTTTTCACTGCAGTGGTAATGATGAACACTCAGATGTTGATTGGTCTCAAGCAAAGCATCTCTGCTAATAGCCAGAAAGTGTTTTTTATGAGGTTATATAAATTGGATGCTTTTAATGGCTTATTTTCCGCTGTCAATGATCTATTAAATTACTCATTCCATCCTATTTCTGTTTTCCCTTTAATTGTAGCACAATGTACATTTTCTACAATGTCATTTCTGCCCCAGGAGCACGGTAACAAGCTGTGAAATGAATCATGACTTGTGTAGTTTAGGCAGAAGTGGGGATTGTGTTGGGCAGGCTGGGTGTCAGTGACAAAGTCTCATGCTGGGTGAGACTCTCCTCTCTGGTATTGGGGACAGTTTTCGGTAACTTCTAAACTGAGGCCATTATCCCAGTTTCTTATGTAATAGTTTGAATTAATGGCAAATAAGACGGTTCTAGACCAGTGTCTTCTGATTTAGGCATTAAATTGTAAGTCAAGCCACCTGTGCTGCCTGCATTGAGGGTAACGTGCCTTGTGTTGTGTGTTAGTAGAAAGAGCACCCCCTATTGGTAAGAAGACAAGTGTTAGTTTTTTTATCTGCCATTTTAGACTGTTCATTGCTATGCATGGTGTAATGATACCTACTAAATGTGTTGCTCCATAACTGAATACATTTTGTCACGAAAAATTAACAGAGCAAATCAGTGAGATTAAATGACCAAAGAAGCTGCTTTTATCGGAGTAATGCAGGTGTTGCACTGATACAACTGATCATGTTTCTGGGTGGGTGTGCTAATTGTAGGAAACCTCACGATGGACTCCAGATGCATGTTTAATAATATAAAATAATGTGGGTCTCCATGTGTGTTTCTAGCGCTTCACAGATGTTACTGATAACACCTGTAAGTGCTAAATAAAGCCGAGCACATGGCCGGAAAGAAATGCTTCTAGCTTCAGTAATACATTTAAATGGCATATAAAAAGGCTTATAAAATGCATATAGTCCTAAATGCTAAATGCAAAAACACCTGTTTTTATATCACTGTAGGCCTACAGCATATAGGCAAATACCTAGGAAAATATTAGACTTAATTTACTACATTTAATATTTTTAATTCATATTATTTTAATATGTTTTCAAATTGAAACCCTTAAAAGCTACGTTGTATTTTTATGCATTTGGGAAATGCTTTCCAACAAAACTTACATAGCATTCAATAGGCTATATAGGCTATAGGCTATATTGTGACTATAGTTCATAACAATATCTGTAATTGCCAACACCGGCTAATCGGAAAGATATGCCTCTACCTACATTTTTGCAAAACTCAAAACACGTATAAAAGAGCTTGAAGATTTGTAGAAACAAGCTTGGCATGGTTGCTTCAGCAAATGTGTTTTAATCTGACGTTTGCTTTTGTTAACACTATGAGTTAGATTTAGGGTTTAGTGATGCCTTAAATTTTTAAGTACAATCAACTTGGATGTTTAAGTAATTTTAACTTAATTTACATGTAACTGACTTAAAAAGAGTCTAATCTTGTATAACTTGTTTTAAAAAAAAGTTGAAAATTGCTGAACTTATTTTGATGAGTTAAAGCACTGTAAAAACATATAACTTACGATCATATAATTTTTTACAGTAAATATTATAAATTGTCGCCAGATTCACATGAATCTTTCAGATAAAAGTGATAACACTTTTGGCGCACATTTCACTTTGAAAGTATCGCGAAAAGTGCAAGGAAATTTCGCAATTAGTGCAATTTAGTAATTAGTGCAACGTAATATAATAATGCTTTCAGTTGTTTAAATAATGTGCACATTCAACATGTTACATCTGATTACAATCCTGGTAAGATTTATAGTCTAGACCAAGAGCTGTCGATGAAACCCAACCTCTCATTCTTACCACCTCCATTTTCTTGCTAGTCTAATTACCTCATATATTGCGATGGTTTAATTAGTAAAGAGTAGTATCTGGCTTAGTGCTGGGCCAGCGACTGGGGTTAATGCTTATCTTAGCTCACAGCTCCTCTACTTCTCAGGCACGGTAATGATGCTCTTGCACTGATATGACCCAGAGGATAACCCAATTAATATGCATGGACCTCAGGGGCAGTGTCCTCTCTAGACAAAACACCATAACTTGATCACTAGGAACACAGAAAACGTGCCTTTGTACGAATTAATTATGTTGTTTGTTAAAAAGTTGCCGTCGAGCCTTTCTTCTCTGACAGCTCTGTGTTTTCTAGCCAGAGGAAGTACGTTGAGCCTTTTATCATTAGTGACTTGATTCGACTTCAAAGCGTAGTGCTAACTTTAACCTCTGCTAGACGACCAAGAAAGCGATCTACATTTGGCGAAATTACACTCTGTACAGCTCTCTCCATTCCTTGACTGACTGAATGGAAAGCAGTCAGGGTGGAATGAAGACATTTCTTATGTGAACCTTTTGTCCTGAGGGACCGACTCACTAACGTCCGTCTCATCTCCCTGTCCTTTGCGCTTAGTTGCCGTGGAAACCCAGAGGTAACTACTCCAAGGCTCGGAAACAGGAGCGGGATATTGACTTGGCGTCGGAATGTTCTGCACAAAATCATCAGTCACATCACCTTCCTCCAAACTCAAACTCAATGGGCTCCATTATTCTTCTGCTCTTCACAGCACACGGCTTGCTTGAAAATAAGTCACCCACTGGTATTTTTCTCGTAAAAAAGCTCCGGGTTCTGGCACCACATGACTGAAGGAAATGGAAACCGTAAAACGTTCATCCTTTCCAGGAGTTATTTTGTAGAGCTTGAGGGGAAGACGTACATGTTTTATTGATTTAACACAGAAGCACATATACTTGAGTTTCATTGTAACTTGTCCTCTACCGTGCCATCACAGAAAGATGTGTGTTTATGAGTAAGCGTCCAGAGCCTCTCCCCCAGCCTACTGTCGGTTCTGCTTCAGCGGTGCAGGCGAGGGCAGCTGAACTACCGTAATCGCTGCATCAATTACATGCATCTGCGCTCTTGTTACTCAATATGTATGAGATTAGAGGTTTGAGTTCAATTGCCTTATTCATGTTTGTGAGGGAACAATGTCAGGAGAAATTACACAGTGCACTACTTTTTTTTCATACTTTTGTTCTCCTGCTCATGTCTAGTTTGTATGAACACAATTATACTTTCTTTTCACCTGCTGGAGAAGCTGTTGGGTCTTAATGATATGGACCGCTATGGTCTTAAATGTTGCTTCATTATGTTGCATGTGCTCATTTGTCATGCGGGGTATTATGCTGATGCCGGCTTTAAGGTTTAAAATATGCATGTATCTTTGACGTGTATTAATTATGGCATCTTACATCATGCATTCTAGTTATATGATGTTGTCTGTATTCTTTGAACTCGATCCATGAAAAAGTAATAGGGTTTTTTTCCCGTCTAGATGATCAAATGCTAAAAGAGGTGTGTTTAACTCCTAAATAGGCAAGGGTGGAAATGATTTGCAAAAATTATTTCATGTCACTTTTTATATTATCTGGTCTCATCCATCCATGCTCCATTCTGCTTATTAATCTCCTGTGTAAAATATGTTGCAAGTGTGACGTATCCCAAAGTGTCCTAAAAATTAGGAACCTAAATTCCTTGTATTTTTACACTGGCTCATCTTCAGCCTTAGGGGTAAGTAACTCTAGCTTGAGGTTTACTGTCCTGCAGAGTTTAGCTCCAGCCCTAATCGAACCACCTACTGGTTACACTAAAATCCACTTTAGACATTCTACTAACTATAAGTAACAACTACATGTCAGCTAATGCTCTCTAATTTGCAACTAGACGTCGATACTCTCATTAGAGTATTAGTAGACTGGTAGGGTTAGGGTTAGTAGAATAAGTTGACATGCACTTGCAAAGTTACTTATAGTCAGCAGAAGGTCTGTTGGGGAGCATCAAAATAAAGAGTTAGCAGATATTAAGCAGAGAGTTAACTAATACTCTAATGAGAGTTAGTTGACATGTACTGTAGTTGCAAATTTACTTATAGTCAGTAGAATGTCTAAAGTGGACTATTGATTAAAGTGTTACCTAATTTCCCACAAAGTAAGAATGCACTTTACTATGGGCAGCTGTGTTGGTTTTAGTCAAGCCTGACTGACGTTTACACAACACTGTTTTCAAGAAAAAACTGAAAAATGTGTATGCGCTTTGGCCGTTTACACGACAACAGTGTTTCGGGGGCCTGAAAATGCAAACGTTTGAAAACATGTTTCAAAGTGCAGTTTTTGAAAACGATACCGTCATTGCCTCGGTGTAAACTACAAAAACTCAAATTTGTAAAAATTAGTTATGTCATGCGTACTATGTGTTCAATCTATTGCGGGTAGCGTTTCTTTACCAAGTGACATCGCCAACTACTGGCCTGGCAGGAATAATACAGCGTTTTTAATCGTTTTTGCGGATTGTGTGAACGGAGATCATTTTGAAAACGTTGTCGTCCATATGTGAATTTGTTTTAGTAAAAGTACCCTTAATGATCACAGAAAACTTGAAGTCATGTGACCCACATACTCAAAACAGACCCAACTATAAATCATAACAGTATCTTCCATGTAGAACTTTAACATCCTTAGAACCTTTCCATAAAAGGTTCTTTATAGTGGAAAAAAGATTCTTTAGATTATTAAAAGGTTCTCACACACACACACACACACACACACACACGGCTCACTGAAAGGTTCTTTGTGAAACCAAAAATGGTTCTTCTATGGCATCACCACGAAAATCCCCTTGTGTACATCTATTATCCAAAGTGATTTTTGTTGCATTCAAATTATACATCGTAACAGTTCATTCATTTCCTGGGAATTAAACCCAAGACTTGCCATTGCGCTACTCACAGATTGAGCTACAGGAACATCATTCCCAGATTCTGCAAAAAAATAAATAAATAAAAAAAAAATTATATATATGAGTTTGTTGTATGGTTTTGAGGAGTTTAAAAAGTTCTTGATCTTGCATTATACGTTCTTTAGATCAGCATATTGCTTTCTGGGTTGTTTAAAGTACCAGTATTTAGATGGTTTTCTAAATAACTATACAATGTTCTTTGTGGAACTTCAGCATGTTTTCCTATAATATTAGGTCCTAACTGAAAGCCTCAAAATTGAATAGTTTTTTTGATTGACATGGGCCAAACATGTTAGTCCATGGATGTTGTCCATGGAGGTTTTCCAGGATCAGGCTGTAAAATTAAAAGGTTAAATTCTATAGATTTGAATCCGTATCCCATCCCTTAATTCCTGATGTCAAGAAAGAACAATTTCCAGAGCCCATGTTTCACCTCTTTTACCCGATTTCCCTCATCTTCTCCAGCCGAATGTCTTCAGCCTTGTTTCTGTTTCAGCAAGCTTTACCTCTTGAGCTGCACATTTTGCGCTTGTTGTCGGGTTGCTGGTTGCACATGGACTCACGGGAGATGCCAGTGAGTGATCTGAGGTGACAGCCCTGCACGGCGGCAAGTGAGCGAAAATTTATGCCCCCCCCCCCCCTCCACATATACACTTTTCTGTGACAGTGTCCCATGGGCTCCAGTCACTGGAGTCATGGGAAATGGTGAGACCCCAGGGTTCATAATGTAATTATATGAAAGAGAGAAAGAGAGAGAGAGCAGGGTCTGATAGCACAAGTCACATTACTTAAAACCAAACACACAGTCTTGCCCCCACCCCATCACTCACAAATATAAACACACGGATAAACACACAGAGCTGTCCGTGGAGAGGATTGGTGGAAGGAATTACATTAACATGGCTGTGAGCTGAGGGGGGTTTGATACTCATGTAACCTGATTGCGGCAGGAGAAGCGTGAGGGATGGGGATGCTGTCCTCTACCCTGCGGAAATGTTTATCCAAATGAGAGTGGAGAGAACGGCAGCGCACTCATACTGAGGCCAAGATGCCTTCTTCTGCCACTGCATTGTCTTCGCCTGCTGGGACAAATGTTTCCTGTCTTTCTGCTATTTGAACCATTCTTTTTCATAGGTTTCTACAGGAATTGTGATTTTTGCACTGTGTGTCATGATGAAGATGGTGATGGTAAAACGAAGCTGGTGACGATGGTTATATCTGTCGTGGTGATTATGATGGTGATAACAGTGGTGGTGATTATGATTATGATAGTTAATGGTGGTGATGAAAATAACACTGTTGATAACAGTTGTGGGGATTTAAAGTGGTGATGATGGTGATTACAGTAGTGATGGTGGTGATGATGAAGATGAAGCTGGTCAAAGCAGGGATTTTCAGGATAGTGTTGAACATGACAGTGATTATGGTGATAACGGTGGTGGTGAATATGATGGTAATAAAAGTGATGATGATGGTGATAACTGCTATCGAAGACATGATGAACAGCATGATGGTGACAAGGTGACGCTTGTGATGACAGTGGTATTGATTTTGATGCCATAACTACAGTGATTTTGACAGTGATGCTGTCTGTCTGTGATCATCAGTTATGATGACTGTGATGATGATGATGATGATAATGTGATGATGTAAATATAACAGTGGTATTGACTGATCCGATAAGTGATGATGATAACACTGATATTGATGTGATAACAGCGGTGATGATGATGATTCTATATTGATGATTATGTGATGATGTTTGTGATAACCATTACGATAGTGATAACAGTGTCAGTGATAATGATTGTGTAGAGGGCGATAACAGTAGTAATCGTGATTGTAGTCAAAAAGATGAGAGAAGTTGTGACAGCAATGATGAAAAGAAAACACTTCTCCAAGGTATGTTATCATGAACTGTCTACACTTTAAAGGGGTGGTTTAATGCCCTTTTCACAAGATGTAAAATAAGTCTTTGATGTCCCCAGAGTGTGTATGAGAAGTTTTAGTTCAAAATACCCCACAGATATTTTTATATAGCATGTTAAAATTGTTATTTTTTGAGGGTGAGCAAAAACACACCGTTTTTGTGTCTGTCCCTTTAAATGCAAATGAGCTGCTGCTCCCAGCACAGAGGGCGGAGCTTCAACAGCTTGTGTCCTTTTACCTCACACAGATATGCACTGAAAATTTCGAAAACTTTTAGCCTTTTATGTTCAAACCGGAGTCAAACAATGATGGAGAGACTCAAGAAGAAGTAACAACATGTAGAATGCAACAGGACATTTCTGAATGGTTAGTTGATGAATTTATGTAGCTTATGTGTAGTTATCTTCTAGTCATTAGTATATTCTGTCATGATAATCTATAAATCGTATTCCCGGGGGCGGGGTTTATGTAAATTTTAGGGTTGGTGATGTCACTAACCTGGGAGGAATGTCGTGTAGTCCCTACCAGCCGTTTGTTGTAGTCCTTAAAAAACTATTTCTTTAAAAGCAAATATCTCCCTTTGCTTTGAACTTTGAGCATTGTAACTTTGCAGATGTCGTTTATGCTCAAACAGCAACATTACACACTAACTAAAGTTAAAAAAGTGAATTCATAATCAACCACTCCTTTAATTTACACCACTACACACACTATAAATTAGCTTTACTGCTTTTTGAAGAGAAGAGCTGAGAAAAATTCCATCTAGATCCACAAATAGATCTCATTGACCATAAGGTAGGAATGGACTATCCTACTACAGCTGGCCCAAGGCTGTTCCAAACCACTGAAACCCACATTACCACATCAGTCGCTACAGCTACTACTGCTATAGTACATTATCCAATACAATGCTGCATTATACATTCTACTCAACACGTACAGAGCTGTCCATATTAAACAACACCAGATATTTAACAAGGCTTTTATAAAACAGAGATGGTATAATTATCTAGTGCTCATCCAGACACAAAACACTTTTAAGCTGCTTTTCAAAAGCCCCATCCGTTTCCCATCATCTGAAGCCTTGAAAAACCAGACAGCGAAAACTCACTGACACATTGAACACTGTCTATTTCTCGGGGACAGTTTGCTGCCTTCAGTCTGTGAAAGTGGTGGACAGCCACAGACAGCAGACAGCACTGGAACAATGGAGGCCAATATTCCAGCAGCCAATTTTAGGCATCTCATATAAAACTTCATCCCGTTTTGTGGCATCAGAAATATTGTCTGTCTGTCTGTCTGTCTGTCTGTCTGTCTGTCTGTGTCTATCCATCTATCTATAAAATGTGTTACAATATTCGTCAATCATCTTGGAGCAGGAATCTCAGTGAGCAAAGAATAACATTACATTAAATCACAGATAAAAAAAAGGCAGGGGAAAAAGAGAGAAAGAGATAAACTGGATGGGAATCTCACATCAAAGAGAGGATACTTTCACTTTTCCCAAGGCAAGCCTGCAGCTTAACCTGCTGCTTTTCCTCACTGAGAGAGTTCATTCCTCGTGCAGTGAGAAGAGGGAGAGGGGGAAGGGGGGAGAAAACCAAGGAGAAGAAGAAACATCACCACACTTCACTGAGTGAAAGCATTCGTTGGTACTACAGAGTTCAGTGTTTTTCAGTGTGTTAATGGGGAAAAAAAGAAATGAAAAGCTCACTTTTCAAATCAGAGTTACAGGAAAATATGCCTTGTTGTTAATCCACATGCTTGAGTCGTGATGCTCGTGGATGATCTGAGGTCAGATTTGGACTCGGTTGATGATGATATATGATGATGATAAAAGTGGTGGTGGTGATTATGTTGTTGATATAAAGTGATGGTGATGATGATGGTCAAAGTGGCAAAGCCCACTGCTTTTATGATGGTGGTGAGAATGATGTTGATCATATGATGAAGATGATAAACAGGTGGTGATTTTGATGGTAATAAAAGTGAATATTATGATGACAATGACAATTATGATAATTGTGATGATGGTGGTGATACCAGTGTTTTTATGTTCATTATGGTGATTATAGTGATGGTGATCATAATGGTGACAATGTAATGATGTTGGTGATAACAGTGATGAAGATCATCCTCACTGAGTGAGTTCATAGTCTAGCGTTTCTAACACATTGGGCCCTATCTTGCACCCAGCGCAATTGACTTTGTACACCAACGCATGTATCATTCCTATTTTGCACCTGCGCAAAGCGCGCTTTTCCCTCCACAGAAGCACGTCGCTAAACTAGGGAATGAACTTGCGCTCCCTGGGCGATTCAGCGCAAAAAATTAGGCGTGTTCCGGCGCAAACGTTCCTTCATGCTATTTTGCAGGTTTAGAAAACAATTGCGCCACTAACCAGGAAAAAATAGTTTAAAGTCAGTGGCGCGTTGCGCATGTTATTCATAAGCTATTTTAAGGGCGCATGCTTGGCCATAATCAATGTAGCGTGTGCACAACGCGCATACACTTTGATTCTCTCATCTACACAGAAGCAGCAGTTTTCATTTTTGCAAATCATACATTATTACGATATTACGATATTACGATAGATAGACAATTTATTATAAAAGCATACATCTAGCTTACACATTTACCCAAATTATCATACGCCTTTTTAACCGAAGTTAATTTGGGTGGGTTTCTTCATCCCCAACGTCCCTGACGAGAACGTTGCTCTCCTTGGCTGTGAATCGCTCCTGGCGCACGCCTGGCAAATCCGCCGTTATAATAGGAATCTGCTTCAGAAAAATCGCACCTGCTCTTAAAGGGAATGTGAGATGACGCTCTGATTGGTTTATTTCACGTTACGCCCAAACCACACCTATGAGTAATGAAGCTACTTCAGACCAGCCCATTTTAGATTTGCGCATGGCGCAAGAGTCATTTATCCCGCTGGGAAAATGGCAACAGCGCCAAGACCCGCCCACAAAGTTACTTGCGCTTTGCGCTTTGACACTTGCGTTTCAGATCGTTAAAATAGGGCCCAAAGAGTTGTGGTGCTCATCTGGATGATGTGAGTTCAAATTTGCCATGCATCATTTCATTCATCTTTCTCTGATGTACTGAAATAATAATGACCACATTTTAAAATTAAATCAGGCTTTAAAGCTTAATGTCATTTTTTATGTCAAGCAAAATTTAAATAATAATCAATGACTAATTAAAAAAACCCATGAAATGTAAAAGTTTGTTACTTACTTTCATGTTTTAAAGCTTTGAATGCGTTATGCTTAGTGCACTTAAAACTATACAAAATAAACTTCTAATAAATTTTTGTGTTTACAATTTTAGTCTTTCTCTTCCTCTTCTATCTATCATATATATGATTTTTACCAGCCATTTTCTCTGCACTGCAATCTGAGCCAGTATACCTGATCCACACCATTACTGACACTCAAAGGCAATTACTGTGTGTCCAGCCTGTCTGTGCTATGGGATCTTTTCAACCCCCCTTGCTCTTTCTCAGTCTAAACCTGTTGTTTCTTGTATTGGACCTCGTCTAACAGTTTTCACCTCCCTGTTGACAGGTCTGAAGCATGGGAGTTTGCAGTGCATGTGCATGTATATATGTTGGTGTTTGCCTGCATGTGTGGGTTTGTGGACAGGGAATGTGGTCTACAGCCTATATAGGCAGTTACTTTCCAAGATTGCACCCAAACTGTCAAGTGATTGATTTGAAAAGCTGTATATAAGCAACAACTCCATGCATGCATGACACAAACAGACAAGCGCCTGGGAGACTCTATTCACAGCTGGTAATCAATAAATTAATTATTTTGTATATTGTCCAGTTTAATTTCCTAGTGGGAAGCTGTATTCGTGGAGCTTGATGAATCCAGGAATATGAATGCAACTTCACTGACCTTAAACCTTTATTCCAATTAGTGTTGCACGATGTATCGATACTTCAAAAGTATCGCGATACTCGGAAATTAAAAACGTCACGATACCTAAATTTATCAGTATCGATACTTAAAAAAAAAGCCTCCCTATGGACGTCTGTGTTTTTTTCCTGACGCACGCAGCAAAGAACCTGCTGCTGTCAGTCTCATGTGACAAAACACTACAGAGATGGCTGCATGTGCGAGCATAATCGTTTATATACTGTCTATGAGCACAAGTGGTCCACGACTCGTAGAAAAAGATGACGCGAGGAGGAGTGACATATGGAAGTAAGTTGCCTACTTTGCTCTGTTGCACGGTGCACCGATACTTCAAAAGAAAACCGGAAATGAAATACGTCACGATTCCTTAATTTATTAGTAGGCTATCGCTTCTAAGAATGACCGCGTTCCAGATTTGTAAAGGCCTGACACACACTGGCTGCGTGTCGTGTCCGTTTTTATTTCGGCTCCCATGATGTTAACTGCCTGCGTGACACACGCGTCTGGGTGCAGCTCGAGACGCGCGGAAAACGCGTGCATTCTAGAAATCTATTTTTCACGCGACACGCACACGTGTTGGAAGCGTTTCCAGGCAAAATAGAATAGGAAAAGATGTTTCTATGTCATTTTGACACGAATACATATTAATCAATGACATTTTGATGTTTGAAAGATTTGACAAATACAATATAAAATGTAATTTAAAACATATGATCGATTTTCAAATATTGCACCTCTCAATACTGAACGAATTATTCTGTAGCCTATTTTGCAGTCAACACTGCCGACGTTGTCTTTGCTGCTATATATATTTATGTTTAACATGAAGTATAGGCCTTCCACAACTCTCTCCCCACGTCAAATATATCACAAATAAGGCTTATCATACCAATATTAAACATTGTTTAATATAATCGCTGTTCATATTTTTATTCAAAGTTCAGAATCAAGATAAAGCTCTTGTGTTTATGATAAATGAGATAATGCTGCTAAATGTATATATTTTTTTACCTTGAATGTCATTGCTCTAATTTATTTTTTATATTTTGATATTTCATATTTTGTTCAAATGTTTAATATATCTGCTGTTCATATGTTCATTAATTAGTGTGTTATATGATTAAATGTTGTCCCGGTTTTAAAATAAAGCACAGCAATGATATTTGAGAGTGTTTCTCCCTTTTCAGGAAAAGTATCGAAAAAGTATCGAAATCGCAATACTTGACTTGGTATCGGTATCGAAACAATAATTTTGGTATCGTGACAACACTAATTCCAATACTATTCTGCTTGTGGCCTTGTCCTCTATCAGAGCTTCAAGAATGAGTGCAGCTAAACAGACAACTCTGAAAAGAGTGTACATCAGCGCTTTAAATGTGCACACTATCTATAAATTCATCCCCTGCCAATTAGCCTCACTATATAATTTTAATTACAAATTTGAATAAGCACAAACAGTAAGAGCCAGTGAGTAAGAACTAGCATCGCTTGTAAGATCTTAATTAAGAGAGGGTTTTGATGAATCTATTTCCAGCCAAAGCATTGATCAGACACAAAGAACAAGCATGATGTTCAGACATTAAGGATGATTATCTGTCATTATTTATGCTTCGCATGTTTTAAATTTAGTTGTTTTAGGAATTTATTTATTTAGTAAAAAAAATTTGTCAGTTCTGAGGGTATGACGAACAAGTAGCTAAAGGAAGCATCAATACAATTATTGTTCATACTTAGTTCCTAGAGTAGAACTTAACTCTAACTTTATTGCATATCTCATCCTACAGTCTTTATGTGCGTGTGTGATATATGAGAGAGAGAGAGAGAGAGAGAGAGAGAGAGAGAGAGAGAGAGAGAGAGAGAGAGAGAGAGAGAGAGAGAGAGAGAGAGAGAGAGGACGGACGGACGGACGGACGGACGGACGGACGGACGGACGGATGCATGGATGGACGGACGGATGGATGGATGCATGGATGGATGGATGCATGGATGGATGGATGGATGGATGGATGGATGGATGGATGCATGGATGGATGGATGGATGGATGGATGGATGGATGGATGGATGGATGGATGGATGGATGGATGGATGGATGCATGGATGGATGGATGGATGGATGGATGCATGGATGGATGGATGCATGGATGGATGGATGGATGGATGGATGGATGGATGGATGGATGGATGCATGGATGGATGGATGGATGGATGGATGCATGGATGGATGGATGCATGGATGGATGGATGGATGGATGGATGGATGGATGGATGGATGCATGGATGGATGGATGGATGGATGGATGGATGGATGCATGGATGGATGGATGCATGGATGGATGGATGGATGGATGGATGGATAGATGGATGGATAGAAATGCTTCAAGCCAGACTTTTTATATTCCATGTCGATTTTATGATACTTCTGAATTGTTTTCTAAATTACATTCATTCATCTGTAATTTAGGCTGTAATGGACAAGACAGCAAGATGTCTGTTTTATTTATTTATTTATTTATTTATTTATTTATTATGAACTTTAAGAATCAAACTACTGGTAAAATAATTTATTATAATGTAATTTTCAGGTTCATAAATTGATAATGGCAATAAGAATATAAAATCAGTTCAAATTAGGATAGTAATAATATCATAGTAATATTACTGCTGTAATATTATCAGTAAATTATTATCATGCCCACATACAATCAAATTGATATAAACTAGAATGTGTATAATATCACAACAATGGAGAGACTTGCAATCAGCCACAGGATTTAATCAGGCGAGATAATAGAGCGATCTATTTTTGATTGCTATAGTTATCCCTTCACAGCAAGAGGTTAGCATTACGAGAAAATTCCCCTACGTCACAGTATTCCCTAGTCATCCGCAGAGAAGCAGAAATAGAGCGGGGGTTAAGTGTACCATCTGGGAGTAATTAATACTTAATTAGTGTGTGAGGTGTTGAATACTCGTTAGGGGGGACATTTGGGAGCACCTTCAATCTCCTAAAAATATCCCGCGTTCTGCCAAAAAACGACTACGCGCAAACAGCCTCGGAGCCTCTCGGTGACATTTAAACACGTGAAGTGTCCACAAGAAAACTGAATCATATTTTTCAGCACCTCAGGTGTGATTCAGTTTCATCCAAAAAACTTTTTGGCAATGCTGTTTATGCATTTTGTAACTCAAGCATATCTAGATTCATTGCCTATGTACATGTGCAAAGTATCCGATGAGTCAAATTAAGTGTTCACACGTTCAAAATAGACAGAGCGATTACAGATGAGTCATGGCACATTTGGAAAATGTTAGGGAATTGGAATGATACATTTGTGAAGATTTGTTTGTTTGATGGGATAGAAATAACATCATTTCTGCTTCTATAGAATAGAGCTTCTTGAGTGCAGAGATGGTCTTATTATTAGAAGACTTAAGGGTCCGTTCGTCCAGAGTTGTGCGACAGTCGGATACCATAGATATTAATGCGATTGTCTATGACTTCTCTTATAAAACAGCTTTTTTGTGTGTGTGTGTGTGTGTGTGTGTAAACTCTAAAAATGAATCCAAATGAATGTTTAAAGTCCCCCTGTGGTGAAAATCAAGCTTTTAATGTTGTTTATATGTCTATGTGGTGTTTTTAATATGCTTTAAGACCAACCATGTGCAAATTCATTAGTCAACACCATTGTTGAGTATGTACTCCATAAAACTGCAGTGAACCAAAGACAGTCTCAAAAACGCAGTTTGGAATCGCTGGTGTTTCTGACGTCACAAATCACCTTGTAACCAATCTGGTCAACCTGTGATCATCAACGAGGGGATCTCTGAGCTAATTTGCATATTCATAGAACCACCTATACTAAATGAGGGAAGGGTGTAGAGTTACATTCAAACTATTTTAAGGTATTAAGACAAAAAAACATTTAAGTGAGGATAGGAGCAGGCTTCACTCAATGCATATATTATTAAACTTTAAGAGTGCTGGCCTGGATAATTAGAATGCATAAAGTAGGAGAGAGGCCGCACTATGCATAAATATACTTTTATTTGCACAGATGCGTTTCGGCGCATGCCTTCTTCAGTGTGCACTCTCCTGCTTTATTTTTTTTAAACATTTCAATGTCATTTTGGTGATCAAAGATGAGTTTTAAGGGATAAAATGATTGACTGCAGGGGGACTTTAAGAGCAAAATGTTGAAGATTAGTCAATGAGCTGTCGATTTATTAAATGATAAGCTATTTCCTCACTAAAGCGATTTATTCAGAGTAGTGAAGCCTCTCCTCCATTGACATCCATTAAAAAAGTCTCCTTCCCTGCGTACCGCAGCATTAGCAGGCGTTACGCTTTTTTCAGCTAAGGTTGCAGGCTTGCCTTCAAGTGGCTTTAATCGAGTGTATATCAGTTGTAAACTTGTTACTGCAGCGCATTATGGGATTGAATGAGTGCACTTGATAACGTCCAATATGGTTTCAGACACTACTACAATTGGCTGTTCCCACAAATAGTGCCCTATTTAAGGGTATAAGGGGCGATTTCGGACACAGCCCATGACAACGAGTGAAAAGTGAGAAGATAGGGAACAAAGGCACACAGAAAACAAGAAAACGCACACATAACATAACATTGAAAATTTCAAACGCATGATTTTCAGGCTATTTCAATCTTTGAAGCTTGGAATTACATGCATCTCATTGGCTTTTTGCCTTCATTATATTTGACAGTTGAGTTAAATAAACATATACGGTAAAGTGACAACTAAAGGTGATATATGAAACTTATAGAAACAAAAATTGAATTAAAGGAAGTTGGGAAGCCTGTGCCATGGACAGGAATTTAAAAAAATACATTTTGCACCATCAATTCCTTTTGGTAACATGGTTTTTCTTTCAAAGTTCCTGTTGTTGACCACAGTAACTCAGTACACTAAAAGACAGGTCTTTCAGTGCTAGACAGAGAGATAGCAAACCTGTCAACTTCACATGCGATCGGCACTCAAATCGCTTCATAATGAAAGCAAAGACGTTCTGCGCTTCCATCAGTTTCTCAGGCTTTTGCATAAGCCCCTCAGATCATCTCTCAGTTCAAAGAGGAAAAGAGGCAAACGGCTCAAGACAGCTTTTAGCCTCTCTGTTTCAACAGCTGTGTGCCTCTGCATCTGTTGGGATGCACGTTTCGGGTTTTCACTGCGCTCTTTTGGTTTTCCTTTCTTTCCCCGCCAAGAGTCAAAATCCCTTTCATAAGAGCCGCAGGCGAGCAACTACCTCCGCTGGTGAGAGACACTTAGTAAAACAATACAAGACAACCTTTTATTATCACGGTACCCATTACTTTTTAACGAGGATAATCCTAACATGCTACTACTCATGAATAATGTAAGGAGGAGAGCTCACGCTGGAGTGACAGGAGAACAGGAGGGAAAGTTACAAAGAGCGAGTTTATGACTTCAGCTACAGCACTTATAATTAAGATCGCTTCATGGAAAGTACCTTTTAATTGCACCATCATTGATCCACGGGAAAGGTGAGGCAAAAGCCTTTGATAACTAGTTAATAACACACTGACATGAACACTGGTATCGTCAGCCACGGCTCGTGCCCTTTATAGTGCTCTTTGAATCGGCGATGAAATGGAAATGCGCACTGATAACTCTCTCTTTTAGTCGTCTGTCATAAGAGACGGTTACAGCGTACAGAGGTGCCTGGGTTCACCTCGCACTCATTAAAATCCAATACAAAACAATTACTGTTTCACCGACTAGATTCAGAGGTAAATTACATTGTAAATGGATGAGATTATGAAGGTAAAGGTCTGGAGGGGAAAATGTTTGTTTATCGACTTGCGCTGTCACCATCTCAGAAGGGATACGGTGCCTGAAACTGATTTTGTGATGATTTTGGAGTGCTGTACGAGACCTTTGCAACCATAAATACAGAAGATGTTGTTTTCATAAATGATTTAAGGCCCGATGGCTCTGAAACCAATGAGTCATCAGGTGAGCTGAGATACCGGTGTTAAGTGAGGACGTGAGGATGAAAGGAAACATTGGTGCTGTGTTGAGTGTGGAGAGCCTCGGGCTGGATGTTGCGTTTCGAAGAACTGCTTCCCGCTGCTGCTTTGGGCACATTAACTAGCATTCCAGCCGCATCCGAGAACCGCATCTTTCTTTCTAAAGCTGTGCAAAGGTGGCACAGAAGAGGCATCTGAAATGGCATACACTATGTTTACACACGTTTAATGGGTCACAGAAGCATAATATACATTTCTAATTCATTGCAATTGCAGAAAACAATGCATCACACGCTGATTGTCATGACAATTACTTTATTTTGATGGTCTAGTTTAGACATTCTGTTGACTATATGTAATGTTGCACCTACATGTCAACTAACTCTCATTAGAGTAATAGGCCCTGTTTACACCTGGTATTAAGATGCGTTTTGGTCACGCATTAAGTGGACGGCGCTAAATACAGGTGTAAACAGGGTCTAAAACATTTTTGAGCTTGTCCACTTTCAACCATTTCCAGAGGTAGTCGAAGACGCATTTGACTGGATTGCTTTCGTAGTGCAAACGCTTGTGTGGTCAAATGCATTTAAACAGCCACAAAAGACTGTCAGCTCTCCTCCTACTGACTTAATGCTTAAACATTATGGGAAGCGCTCTAGCCAGACGGGATTTAAACTTTGTCAGCGGAAGACCCAAGTTTGGTTTGAAGGCCAAAAATGTACCAAGCACAATGTTCTCTTATCATTCCTGATTTCCAACACACTTTACACACAACACACTTAACGTTACTTATAGTCAACATAATGTCTAAAGGAGACCATCAAACTACAGTAAGTGTTACCGTAAAGTTTAATGCAGCTCTAATGTTGGTGTTTGTTCATATTTCTTTTTGAAGAAGGTTGTGTGGTTGAAAAGATATGGTCTAATTCATTGGCCAAGTTAGCAAAACAGCAGACATTTTTGATTCCGTACCTCTTATCGCACACACCTTCAAGTAGAGCAAAATTGACCCATGTTAGTTATCTGGAACAAATTCATCTTCTCACATCCTCATGAACCTCTCTCCGAGGAACACAGACCAACCACACAAGGTAATTTCCTCCCGGACTCATCATTATTCATGCATTCCTAATTTAGTTTAAATTCAACTCTTTTTTAATAATGTAATAAAGGGTCAGAATATCTGGACAAATTATTCTATTCATTTTTGAATTATTACAATTTGAGGTGATCAAACTAACATAGACAGTTTTGTAACTTCGTGTTCAAATCGTCTAATAATTATCCACTAATAATTATTACACTACTATTGAGTTGTGACACGTCTGCTCATTGTATGAATATTTTCCAATTTGAAGATCTTACCATAACCATGAAATAACACAAATGGAAGGTGCAGGATGCTTTTTAACAGTATTCAAAGGGTTCATATCAGTATTATTTTAGTATCATGGAGAGCCTACTTTATTTATTAATATTTTGAATTAGTAATTAAAATAAATTCTACTAAATATATTACATCAAAGAGGTTCAGCTGACGAAAAAGTTGGGGAATCCCTGCATTGCATGTAAATGTGACATGGCATAAATTTGTACATAAATGTTTGAAAGACAAAAGCCTTCCAAAGACGGTTAAAAGACTCATTGAGTGATAAATCAAATAATAATTAATGTGTTTGTCAGGAGCTCATTAGATATGCAGTGTTGCAATGTTGAGAAAACACTTGTTAAAAGTGAAATGATGTGTGTAAATCTGTGTGGGGTCTCAGTTTTCAGAGGCTGTTCTGTGTGAGCGATTCCACAAGCCTGGAAGACCTTCTGAACTTATATAAGCAGTCGGCTTTTATAGAAAGGAAAATGTAAAAGATAAAAAAAGAAGTATAGGCAGAATCAATGTTTTTACTGTCTTTACCGATTTACTGTCATTGTGAGATAACATTCAATCGTGTAATCAAAAAAGAAAAAATGAACTGTAGTCTTAGTTTTTTAAGACATAATATAATCTAATTACAAGTACTTAATTTTTGGAAATTGATTACGTACGTATAATCCAGATTACATGTAATTATTTACTACCCAGCACTGAATAGAATAACACTGTCAAGTTGGAAACTTTTCCATCAATATCTGCTCAATTTCACCCATTAAAATGTAAATTTTTGCAAGAAGTTTGCAGGAGGCATAATTTATCTAGTGTGTCTACAAAGCTAATTTTATGCTAAGTCTTTCTAAGATCACGAGAAATATGAATTCATACAACATCAGAAGTTATCATCCTTTTTGCACTTGACTTATAAGACACCATAATGCAAGATGACAAAGTGTTTTCATGCCAATATATTAAATTAACTTAAATGTGTTATTATAAGACACTTTGGGAAGGGGTACAATAAGCCAACGTCCACAGAAAGCCACTCATCACCATCTAGCACACGACTATCTTTGGCCTGATAAAACATTTGAGCGACTCATTGGAGCGTGTCTTTCCCTCGGGGCACCAAGAGTCCCCAGTGTGGAATGAGATCATTAAAATAATCAAATTACGGCCACTACGGGGAAAAAAATCACCAATGGCTAAAGTTGTTTAAGAGTATTATAAATAATGGCACTAATGCTGCAGAGAATGAGAGTGATTTGGAGAGCTTAAACAGACCTTGAGCGGTCTACACTTCACATAATAGGCTCGATTCAATCGCTCCCATACTAACGTAAGCGCGTCGTCATAAAAGATGTCGGCACATTGCAAAGACAAATGTACAAAGTCACGTTACCAAGGTCAGTACTCGCCTGCCTTCATGTTCAACGTCAACGATTGCAAGGTTCAAAAAGATTAAAACATGTCTTTGCAGCCAAATGAATAAATATCAAGCAAATAATAATGGCAATGTTTTGTTCACGCAAAACAAACATCTTGACTCTAATTATGAATCGTTTAATTTCCCTTTCCTTCGGTGCCTATAAAATAATATCTCCTTTGAGGCCGTGTGTTATGAAAACGCCGTTTAATTTAAAGGAGTATTAAAACAGCAGTAATTACTTTATCCTCTCATTTGATGATCTTTATTGTTGGCTGAAAAAACAATCTTTCAATTCTCAAGAGAGAATGAAAATAAGAGAGCCTCCTCATCAACTTTGCACCAGCATCATGAACACGAGCAGAAACTGTTCTCATTTGAACCAATAATCTCCTTGTCAATGTCACTTATCAAAAAGCTTCCAAATTATTTACGGCAAATGCAAGTTTCGTGTCGGATCTGTCAAAAGCGTGCCATCAGTTAGGAACAGTTGATTTTCTTTTCTTTAATGAATCTAATGTTGCCTTTTTCTTTCCATCCTTTCGGTTAATTGGATTATAATGTCTGACTGCTTTAATGTTGGGAAGAATGAACAACGAACGCTCATATCTATAATAAAAGTTTTCTCTTGGTCCCCGAAGATTAAACCAACTTCTTTATTTGTTCAAAATCTCACTCTTGACATGGAATGATAGGAAATGAAAGGGTGACAAGTGATTACTGAAGCATACATTCTTTTGTTCTGCTTTGATAGTGCAAAGTCTGCAGAAATAATGAGGACAGGGGGTGGGGGAACAAAAAATAAAGACGTAAAAAAAAAAATAAAGACTCATTTTGCAATGACTCATTTTGAGATGTTGTCCAAAACGATCAGTCTGCCCTAAATATAGAGGGATGTGAGAACATTGCAATAGTGGAAGTCGTTGTGGCAGAAATGGCGAGAACACGTTCAACGCTCCACACATCTGCACCTGCCATCGATGTACAGTACGATGTTTCATTGGACAGCTGAATATCTGTGAATGAAAGGCTTGTTAACGTTGTTCTTTAGTAACTTCTTGAGCCTAAATAACATTCTCATCATGTTCTCATCAAGTACTCATCGTGAAGATGCTCTGATGTATACAAGGCTAACAGGGAACATTCTGGAAAGGTTCTCCCAAATTATGAACAAACGTTCTTCCAGTAACGTTAATAGAATGCTCGTTCAAAGTTATCTTTTATAATGTTCTCAGAACGATAGCACAAAAACTGTATTTATACATCGTTCATTGAAGTTTTAAATGTTCAGAAAATATTCAGAAATAATGAAAACCGTATATGAGCATTATTAGCACAAAGTTTTGTTGTTGTTAGCTGGGCAGCACAGCGATCTATATACAACACATGCCGGTTACGCTTGGTCGAGTGTTCATTGGCTGTTAGGATGATTGTTTGTGAAGAGAAAAGAATCATTGAATTTCATTTGAGTTTGAGAGGCAAAAGATTGTTTATAGCATTGAAAATTTAAAGGAGTTTCTGGTGGAGTGAATTCACTAAACAAGTTATCCAGTCAAATTACTAACAAAAATAAACACATTTTTGGGTCATACTTAAAGGCTAACTCTCGCCAAAATGCAACCTAGGGTCTTTTTGTTAATCTACCCGAGGCAAACTTTCGTTTAAAAGCATAATTTAAATGGAAACGCCACTTTTAAGTTTGATCGTATTTTCGCTTTCGGTCGAATTGCCGTTTGAATGGGAGTGAATGGGGCACGAATATGATAACATCAAAAATCACTATTTTTAAAACACTAAGAAGGCTCGACGCAACATGAAACTTTGCTCGAAGTATCACCAGAGGCTCTACACATGAACTCGAGCATTGAGAACATTGTTTGTGTACACAGAGTTTACTAAAAAGAACGATTTTGAACAACTCACTGTACAGTAGCTGTGTCCGCCGGCATTTTGTCAGTCAAAAATAGTCGATCTCCGAATGTGAATGAAGTGACTCTGAATTTTAGTATTGTTTCTTATATGAGGATCATTTTTAAATACAAGGTCAATATTAAGTTTCACCGTGAATTTATATGGAACTAAGCTTTAGGATCTTTCCATCTTTACTCTCCTCCCTGTTACGTTGCATTGGGAGATCGACTATTTTTGACTGATAAAATTCCGGCGGACACAGCTAAAAGTGAGTTGTTCAAAATCGTTCTTTTTAGTAAACTCTGTGTACACAAACAATGTTCTCAATGCTCGAGTTCATGTGTAGAGCCTCTGGTGATACTTAAAGCAAAGTTTCATGTTGTGTCAAGCCTTCTTAGTGTTTTAAAAATAGCTATTTTTGATGCTATCATAGTCGTGCCCCATTTACTCCCATTCAAAAGGCAATTTGATCGAAAATACAATCAAACTTAAAAGTAGCATTTTCATTCTAATTATGCTTTTAAGTGAAAGTTTGCCTCGGGTAGATTAACAAAATGACTGTATAGGTTGCATTTTGCCGAGAGTTACCCTTTAAGATTAGGGCCCAATTCTCACTACTAACTAACTATTAACTATGACTTTTGCCTCAACACACTCCTAATTACTCCTAATAGTTAGTAAGGTAGTTGTTAAGTTTACCTTTGTGTAAGATTAAGGGATGTAGAATATGGTCATGCAGAATAAGGCATTATTATGTGCTTTATACATGTAAGTACTGATAAACAGCCAATATCATAGTAATATGCATGATAATAAGCAACTAATGGTGAGAATTGGACCCTAAACTAAAATGTAACCAATTTTTGTTTTTGTTCAGTTTTTTCAACTACATCTAAAAAACATGAGACAAAAATGCAAAAAATATCAATAAAATTGTGTCTCACGGTAAACAAACTAAATTTTACAAAATGGTTAAATGAGTAAAGAAATGTAATTCATTTGATGGTTTTTAAGATTAGTCTTGTTTAACATTATGAAATCCTCCGAAACGAGTTTGCAGCAGAATTCACAAACAGAGCGAAATGTTTTTATTTCTCATTAAGTACATGAGTAAACTGCATTTAATGCGATTGAAAACATGTCATTGATATGACAATTGAATACAATAGTCAAAACATTAATGACACGATTTTAATATGCATAAATAGGAATACATACAAATTTGTGCGTCAGTAAAGTTGTTCATACGTAAATATTTTACATTTTAGTCCTGTCAGTACGTAAATATTTTATGCTCTAGTGCTGTCAATACGTCAGTATTATACGTTTTAGTGTGTATAAAACGTAAGTAAATGAATGTGTGGTAGAACTATACGTAAAAATACACAGGTATTCTCATGAGATCACATTGCTTTGTCAACATTCTTAAGTGAGGAAGTGAGCTCCTCTAGTTATCGTAAAGTACTTCAGGCTTCACGTCAGACGTGCTGGAAGCGTCTCACCTGATGAAAGCAACAACCCGAGGACAAGAAAGAGAGGAAGTTTGCATTTAGTCTAACTAGACAACGGCAATGAGAGACAAACCTCTTCCATTTTTCACTGTCAAAAAGACCTGATTCAGGCCGTACAGACAAAAGCAATGCAGCGCTGTAAGGTTCTAACAGAGTATTGTGTTAAACAGAAAGAATCAGAGAAGTGACACTGTGTGTGCGTGAGTATGTAAAGCTGGTTTGAAGCACCAGGAGGTATTTCATAATGAGCAGGGCGGCTGAGCAAACCGCTGCGTCCTGTGAAAGAATTAGGTGCGCGAGGCATCAGAGCGGCGCAGTACTGTCATTAACGCAGTTCCAAAATCACCATTTTCACTGTATTAGTACCCTTTAGTTACACACATATTTTCTTTTTCTTTCCAACATCGCCGACAATATGAATACAAGAGCAAGGAGCGCACGACTTGTCATTTCCACTGCAATTTCAGAACCATTTCAAGAGAGAGTGTGTGTGTGTGTGTGTGTGTATGGCCGCTAGCAAACGTATATTCCATCCGAACCCAGTATGAATAAATGACTTCCTTACAAAGGGCCAACTGAAGAACGAAACACCAGAGTCTGAAAATCAAGGCGGAATCGGTCTGGTTTGAAATAACGAAGCCCATTTGCGTTTCATCTTGCAGTCCCCTGCTGTTTCCCACCAGGCAGATTTAATAATTTGGTGGGAAATGACATTAGTATTTATTTATTATTTCCTTGCGCTGACCACTTGTTAACGTAGATGTGTACTGCTGCTGCATGCTTTCACACACACACACACACACACACACACACACACACACACACACACACACACACTTAAAACACCTGTTTATAAATTGTGCTTTTGGCTCCTGCATCTTTAAAGGTGCGCAGAGGTACGTCCACACACACACACACACACACACCGCTAAGATGACTGTGGGAAAAGGGGTGGGAGCCGAAGCCCTTGTGCTCCGCTAAGTGGAAAACTCGATCTTCTTACCTCAGCAGCTTCATACAGGGGAGAGCATGAGGACATATGTGCAATAGAGAGGTCTTCTGTTGTTGATTAGCAGTATGCATAGGAAAAGCCAGAAGACTTCTCTTAATAAAACATCAAGCTCTTACTGAAACTGGTGCATGGCCAGAATTCGCTTGGAACGTTTATGCGGTCAGTGAATCCACTATAAATCACACTTTGGTCCTGCTGTATGTCAAAGACTTAGCCTTGCAGTTTCAGCTTT
Organism: Scardinius erythrophthalmus; assembly: GCF_964197995.2. Lineage (NCBI taxonomy): Eukaryota > Metazoa > Chordata > Actinopteri > Cypriniformes > Leuciscidae > Scardinius > Scardinius erythrophthalmus. The sequence goes on along the minus strand of NC_138233.1, from coordinate 27,324,169 downwards.
GAGGATGTTAAAATTATTCCACTTGATAGTGTATTAAAAAATAATGGGTTTAAAAAGTAGATTAAGGAAATATCTTATTAAATAAAAACTAAAAATGAAAGATTAAATGAATAATTTATTCGCCCTGATGTTGACAGACTTTATCCACTTGGCAGACACTTTAATCCAAAACACCTTGTATCGCATTCAAGAGCTCATGTATTCCTTGGGAAATTAACTCATGACCTTGGTATCATTCAATACTGTTTGGCATACATGAAATTTCTCTATGGAACTTTTTTTTGCCACTTTTCTATTCAGTGAAAGTGACAAAAATGACAAAAAAAGCACCATAAACAGAGGTATCTAAGGCCCTATTTACACCTTGTATTATAAGATGCGCTTTGGTCGATCGGATCACAAGTAGACTAGGGAGACACATACCCGTTTACACCTGGTGTTTTAATGCGTCTTTTTTGTCCACTTTCAACCATTTCTGTCCTGATTTTTTCGAGGGAAGGTCTATGGGCGGGTAAATGTATGGGCTTTTTCAGATCTTTCGATCTAATGGACAAAATAAGCTCATGCAATTTACACATGTATGCACCCAGAGACGACAGGAAAACATACAGTTTTGCAGCTATCAGAGCAGAAACGAACAATGCAAGACAGCCGAACGCTGTGAGTGTGTGTTAGAAATCTGGAATGATGAGAGAACATTGTGCTTGGTATGTTTTTTCGTCTTCAAACCAAACTTGGGTCTTCAGATGACAGTTTAAAACCAGTCTGGCTAGCATGATTCCCACTAATGTTTGTGCGTTAGGTCAGTAGGAGGAGAGCTGACAGTCTTTTGTGGCTGTTTGAACGCATTCAACCACATGAGCATTTACACTATGAAAGCAATCCGGTCAAATGAGTCTTCGATTTCCTCTGGAAATGGTTGAAAGTGGACAAGCTCAAAACATTTTAGACCCCATTTACACCTGTATTTAGTCGTCCACTTGTGATCCGATCAACCAAAACACATCTTACTACCAGGTGTAAACAGGGCCTAAATTATCTACTAAGAAAGTGTGCCCTCTTTCAAAGCTCTTAATTTGAATTTACATTCAGGATCTAATTTGTTGCATCAGGTTAAAAAGTCAATGACAACTGTGATGAAACATGAGACATGAGAACTAACACCTTGACAGCTGATAAAAAATAAAGGATCGGGCTTAGGCTAGCCGATACCGATCAGTGTAAAAAAAAAAAAACTTAATCAGCCCGGCTTGGGACATCCCTAATATTTAGTAAATATTCTCCTACACTGACCAGTTTGTAAGATGTGTGATGTAAATAAACATGCAGGTTCATATGATATCAAACATATTATGTCTGCAAGGAATTTTTTAATCCAACAGAGAAAATACGCTTATATTCTTTTTTTCCCCTCTTAACTGGATTCTTACAGGTCTACACCACCCCTTTCACCACCACCCCTTTCAATTTTTAATCTCGATTGAAATTCCAGTCTGATCCAGCTCAATTAGATTGATTGCTGTGTTTACACAAATGTTTTTTTGAGCCAAGAATTGAGCCATCAATCTACTACTATCAGATTATTTGGGTGCATATAAACGTAACTACTGAAGTCAGACCTGATGATGTGTCATCATATTTAGAGCTCGATTGCATTTGTCCCCATTCATTATCATTGTATGAAAAAGAGCAGCCAGGATGTTCTGAAAAATAACTCCTTTTGTGTTTCAGAAAGAAGACCATACAAGTTCGGGGGAACATGAGGGATAATGACGGAGTAACAGTCAATGGAAAGTCATGGTGACTTTGTCTTGGCTGTGTTCCATCAACATCATTACCACCTTCTCTAAAAGTCAAGACCAGTCATCACAGACTTCACCGTCCTCTTTCCTCTTCGTCTGACCTTTATGTTCCTCTCCCAGTCCATTTTCCCTTTTCTTTCTTTGTCTGGCCATCTTAAGTTTAGTAGCCAAGGAATCCCTTATAGTGAAGTCAACTATAGCAGTCGTCCTCATGTACATCCACTTTTTTCTCTGTCTCAGCATTTGTGTGTGTGTCTCATTCAGGGACTGTGGATGCAGGTATGAAAATGTTTATGCAGCACAATAACGTTCCTCTTAATTGCATTGAGTGTTCTTCAACACCTGAGATCCATAAACCTCCATCGTCATCATTCATTACCCATCACTCTCATAGATTCTCAAAGCTGAAGTGTGGATTTTTTTTTTACGATGTTAAAATACCTTCTTCTATCCCAGTTTAATATGCAGAGATGATTAAAATTTGTCATTCATAAGCCCTATTCGGATGGGACTAGTCTTCTAAAGTCTTATCACAAAGCGTGATTGTGTGTACCAATTCAGACTGGAATTACATGTGTTTATTACACAAGTGGGAGTGTGTTTTCTAGAAGTGGATGCTAAAGAACTGATGTATATATATCTTTCATTATTTTTTTTTTTTTTTTTTATCATTAAAAACCTTATTACAATCATGCCAACTCTAGGAATGGAATTAAACAGCATTTTATTGATAGGAATGGGATGTACATAGGCATTGTCTTGGCGGACTAGATCTGCTATGCTGCGGCTGCTGCTGGCATAAGTGAAGGCTACTTCCGAACATACTGTGAATAGGATATGAGCTGCTACAAAGAAAGTAGGGAGAATCCCCAAGCAGATCTAGGCAGGTGGTGCTGGGGAAGGAGGAGGGCTAGGAAAATTCCCATGGTGCGCTGAACTGAGTCGAGACAGTTCAGAGCGGAAATAAATAGGTTATGTAGATAGAACAAACAGATCGATTGGCTTAATCAGTCGGCTTTAAAGTGCCCCTATTATGCTTTATCAGATATTACCTTTCATGCAGTGTGTAATATACAGTGGGGAGAACAAGTATTTGATACATTGCCGATTTTGCAGGTTTTCCCACTTACAAAGCATGTAGAAGTCTGTAATTTTTATCATAGGTACTCTTCAACTGTGAGAGACGGAATCTAACACAAAAATCCAGAAAATCACATTGTATGATTTTTAAGTAATTAATTTCCCTTTTATTGCATGACATAAGTATTTGATCACCTACCAACCAGTAAGAATTTCGGCTCTCACAGACCTGTTAGTTTTACTTTAAGAAGCCCTCCTGTTCTCCACTCATTACCTGTATTAACTGCACCTGTTTGAACTCGTTACCTGTATAAAAGACACCTGTCCACACACTCAATCAAACAGACTCCAACCTCTCCACAATGGCCAAGACCAGAGAGCGGTGTAAGGACATCAGGGATAAAATTGTAGACCTGCACAAGGCTGGGATGGGCTACAGGACAATAGGCAAGCAGCTTGGTGAGAAGGCAACAACTGTTGGCGCAATTATTAGAAAATGGAAGAAGTTCAAGATGACGGTCAATCTCCCTCGGTCTGGGGCACCATGCAAGATCTCAACTCGTGAGGACAGGACGACTGCACCGTATTGAGGGGAGGATGGATGGGGCCATGTATCGCGAGATCTTGACCAACAACCTCCTTCCCTCAGTAAGAGCATTGAAGATGGGTCGTGGCTGGGTCTTCCAGCATGACAACGACCCGAAACACACAACTAAGGAGTGGCTCCGTAAGAAGCATCTCAAGGTCCTGGAGTGGCCTAGCCAGTCTCCAGACCTGAACCCAATAGAACATCTTTGGAGGGAGCTGAAAGTCCGTATGCCCAGCGACAGCCCCGAAATCTGAAGGATCTGGAGAAGGTCTGTATGGAGGAGTGGGCCAAAATCCCTGCTGCAGTGTGTGCAAACCTGGTCAAGAACTACAGGAAACGCTTGATCTCTGTAATTGCAAACAAAGGTTTCTGTACCAAATATTAAGTTCTGCTTTTCTGATGTATCAAATACTTATGTCATGCAATAAAATGCAAATTAATTACTTAAAAATCATACAATGTGATTTTCTGGATTTTTGTTTTAGATTCCGCCACTCACAGTTGAAGAGTACCTATGATAAAAAATACAGACTTCTACATGCTTTGTAAGTGGGAAAACCTGCAAAATCAGCAGTGTATCAAATACTTTTTCTCCCCACTGTAGCTGTTTGTGAATATAAAAGGTTTGCAAAGTTTTAAAGATCAAATTGCACTATAAATAAAGTTGTCTCCCCCAAAAATTTCTAAATTCTGAACTGCTGAAACAAGTCGTCAGTAATTCCAGTCTTACATCCGTAATTTGCATACGTAACAATGTAACAAATTTGCATAATGCCCTCCTGTGGTCTTCATTGGCTGCCCACAAACAATGTCTACTTTGACTCTCAAACACTGTATCTGGTTCATGTGTTCATGTCGAGAAGACGCCGTTTTCTGCTCTGCAAAAGTAAATTCTCTTTGTAAACACTTCCAAAGGATGAAGATTTAAAGAGTCAGTGGTTGAAATTACCATACAACAGCAGTATAACCTTTTTTGACGATTGCTTCTCAAATATCTGGGAGGTCTAAATGGGATTAACAAAATGCCTACTTTTTTGGACCAACTTGCTGCTCAGAATCACAACCTGTAAGTATGATTAATTATTGATATATATTGTTTTCTACCTGATGTTTAAAATATGTAGTTTTGTGTTTTATATTGTGTAGGTCTCCGGCTAACCGGCTAACTCATGTTATTAATGTCTTACTGACATACTTCTGCTATAATCAGCTGTGTATAATCGCTATTAACTAAAACTACTACTTTGGATAATGATAAAGGATGGAGCAAGATTTGTTTTACAATTTTTAATGTTACATCAGTCATTCACGTTAGTGCTCGGCAAATGTAGGCACTGTTATTGATACAGTTCATGATACAGTTCCCACATGTGCATTGCAATACATAAGAAATATACACATCAGTTTGTTGATGGATATAAACTTGTTAATGCTGATGGTGAGGAATTACAGTTACAACACTGAGAAACATCCTGCTCAAATCATTAATGCCATGGAGGCTTGTGTTGACTAATTTAACTAGTTCTTCCAATGTTTCATCATCGCACTTGCACTCGGATTGATATTATAAAATACACACCATCGTTACTGTCTTTATAGTGTGTACAATTTCTGAGCTTTAGGAAGCTTCTGGAGCTGAAATTCAGTTATGGTAATGGACGTTTTATTTTCTGAAATGCGCTCCGAACAGTAGAACAATCACAACAGACTGGGCCATCTGACCAATCAGAGCAGAGTAGCTCTCGGAAAGGAGGGGTTTAGAGAGACTGAATCCTCGAACAAGTCGTTTGAGAATCTTTGAAAAATGTGGTGATGCTGCAATGTATATTATGAGAAAATGAAAGGGTTTTTTTTATTATTTTTTTTACCTGTGATGCATGTAAACCTGTTGTAGGGGACCTCCAAAACAAAATTAGGAACCTTTAAAATAGCATAATATGGCACTTTAAGGGTTGCTCAGAAGAGTTTCATCACTGAACTATGTATTTAAATATATGTTATGTGAGTTTATAGAAATGGCAGCTTATAATAAACCCACATAAATGTATCTTACCCATTGCTGATATTAAAATAGCCAGTCTTCGAAGTTTCTGTGATTTGGCTTTCCTTAATTTATTTTATTATATTACTTTTTAGTTGGAGCAGTCCATTTTTAAATGTACGACAAGATTAAAGTGCAAACAGCAGTTCAGGTTAGTCAGAAAACACATAAGGAGAAGCATTGTGATAATATAATATCAGCCATCACAGATATTCACATAGATATAGGATTAGATATCTCAGAAGACCAGTGAGTTTGCCGAAAAACAGTAGGTAATCTGCTCTGGCTTTTGTTCAGAGGTTGTGTGTGAAAAACAAAGACTTGGCAGATTCGGACGGGATTCAAGTCACAAAGTATGTCTGTGAAACACAAATTTCTCTGATGTCTTCAGGGTAAACTAGTCCTATCCCAATAGGAAAGACTGAAAAACTTCCAGAAAAACTGCAAATGCTGTACCAGAAAAACTGGTAAGTGATATTTTGTGTGGCCTTATGAGCCTTCTATAAAATGGGTGGAAGAATTTCATCAGCATTAAGCAAGTAGGATTCCTGTAGCTGTTAAACATGATGCTAATAAATGCAAAAATCTTGGGTTTGCTTCCCAGAGATTGGATACACTGAACAAAAAATATTTATTTAGCTTGAATGCAATGTAAGTCACTTGCAAATGTACATTAAATAAGGGACCAAAGCCATATGTAGAGACCAGAATATCAAGATTAATACTTTGCCTTTACCAATAACTTTTGTGTTTCTTGATGCTAATGAATAGGTGTTACAAGTAAAAATCTATGCATTTTTATTCATAATAACCAATATTTAAGGTTGGTGTAGCCTATTAGTAAAAGATCTAGGCTGGTAACTGAAAGGTTGTAGGTTCAAATCTTTTAATAATGATCTATCACCAATGTGGCCTTGGGTAAGACGATTAACCCCAGGCTGCCCCTTGTAAAAAGTCTACTGTTACACATTTGGGATTAATATGTCAAGTAAATGTAGATTATCTACCACACAAGAGAATTAATGTTGTGCTTCACAACAATGTTAAGTCAGTCATCAGCCTTCAACATCTTATGTCAAGTTCATGACCATGACTAATTAACATTTTCTAGGACTTATTAAGGACTCTTCAAATAAGTGTTGCCTTGGAAACAATGACATCATGGGCCTGTCATGCCTTTATACTGGCTGAGACTATGTGATTATGAGTGTCAGGCTCCTCTATACAATGGGTGGATCAGTGCCACACTCCGACAATCAGAATTATTACAGCAGAATGACAAGCCACGGTACAGCCATTCAGCATTGTCGAAAGTAGTTATTTTGCTTTGAACCCCTTGTGAGCAAGTTTATATATAGTACAGCACATATGCGACATGTTACAGAAGTGGAGCGGTAATTAGTGAACAATGAATGACTGTCTCGTTCACTGGTCAGATGACAAGCGCTGCTTAGCGAGACAGACGGACGCTCGGGGAGTGACGGGGATGGGACTTTGGTGTCATGTAGAGCAGATAAGACTCGTGGGAGATGACATGGAGGTGGCTGACAGCAGTCTCTCAGTGGCCATCTCAAGAACAAACTCGCTAAACAACCCTGAATTAGTACTTCAGTGTAGGAATTGAATCATTTTTGTCAGCATAAGCACATCTTCTTTTGGTGTAATTTAAGCTTTGCATAGTTTTTGCAAAACCTGTCCAAATAATGTTGCGCTAGTAGGCCTGTAAACCGAATTGAATTATATATTGCAATTCACTTAATGGCCGACCATTTTAACTCTTTCCCCACCATTGACATGATTTTCCATCATTTATGACACAACTCTTCCCGCTTTGTTTTTACGGAATTTTCCGGCAATCCATGTTTTCACCGTTTTACGGTAGGGGGCGGGGTGGGTTGCGCTATTATGGATTATCTGAAATAATACAGAATCTCCAGATCCAAAAACAAGTGAAAAAGAAGCAGAACCATTCCTTATGCACATGTAAAATAACATTAAACAGCTTATAAATCAAAACCACTTAAGGTTACAGAATGAAATCTAAACCCAGGACGACGTATAGGACATTGCAAGCTTTGGGGGTGTTGATGGATTCCATCTTTGTTTTGATCATCGTTCTAAATCTGATCTGTGAAGTCTTTGAGAAAAACATAATTCCTCTGCTTTTTAATCAAAAGTTTCCTAGTTTCCTAAAAGTTTTTATCAGAGGTGTCAAAAGTATTCACATTCATTACTCAGGTAGAAGTATAGATACTAGGGTTTAAAAAGACTTCTGTAGAAGATGAAGTATCAACTCAAGCTTTTTACTCAAGTAAAAGTATAAAAATACTTGTTTCAAAACTACTTAAAGTATAAAAGTAAAAGTAATGTAAGAAAAAAAAATGTAATTCTCTCTCTCTCTCTCTCTCTCTCTCTCTCTCTCTCTCTCTCTCTCTGACGCGATTTGCCCCAATTTGTCCCTCGCTTACCGCATCTAGGTTTCCTTCGGAGGACTTTTGGCGCTGCGCACAACCAAATGTGACTACAGCCTCTCACAAGTTAGAAAGACACCACAACGCCAATCAGTTTAGCGATGTGTATTCAGGAGGCGGGAGTCAGATCTAAACCGTTTGTGTAATTGGCCAATTTTTATTTTTTTTTTTTAACGACGACAAGCCGGAATGAAAACAAGCCGAAATTAAATAGGAGTAACGAGGCTATTTTTAAAATGTAAGGAGTAGAAAGTACAGATAATTGCGTCAAAATGTAAGGAGTAGAAGTAAAGTTGTCTGAAAAATAATTACTCCAGTAAAGTATACTGTAGATACCCCAAATTTCTACTTAAGTAAGGTAACGAAGTATTTGTACTTCGTTACTTGACACCTCTGCTTTTTATTTAGGGTGTTTTTATTTTATTTTCTATTATTTAGTTAATGTTAATTGCATTATTTTAGTGTCATGCATGTAACCCTGATTGTGTTTTGATTTTGTGTGTGTGAGACCCTGTGCACCATCTATATATTATTGGCCATGTTTTATGGGCAGGCCACTTACAAAGAACTCGGATTCATCATGTATACTTGAGTACACTATGGTGGGTTATCAGCAACATTTCAAGGTACAATTATATGCACTATACAAGCACCAATATGCCATTCTGTAATATACCTGAAACATTGTCACTGTATTTTTTAGGGTGAAGTTAACAGGATATTTTTTTACAGTGTTGATAATGGTAGCATCAAATGATCAAATAGAACAATATGCAAACAATTCATCCAAAAAAACATGACTATCAGCAGTTACAATTTATTCTTTACAGTGATTTTTAGTTTGTGTGTGCGTGTGTGTGTGTGTTCGGACACATGCACAGGAATCCATGGCTCATTATCACCTGCTCGTTGTAGTATGTGTGCGTGTGTCTGTGAGTGTGTGTGTGTGTGTGTGTGTGTGTGTGTTGGTAAGGTAATTTGAGAGTGCATGGAGTGTTAGAAGACTGCAACTGTGATTTGTTTCTCTAAACTCGGTTTACTCTGCACTAATCGATACCATTGTGCCAAGCTCTCTGCATAACAATACGGCCCCCTTACCTAATCACAAAACACGTATACATCTCCTCCTTCTAGTGTAAAAATATGAGCACTCATCACGCTCAAGATGTTTGCCATTTCGCCACCCGTTCGCAGTTCCTGCAAATTCCGTGTTCAACCTCCCCAACAGCGCGCGAGCCTCCAATCACCAGCCCCGGACTTCTATTCAAACCACACCTGCATAATTGCCACATCTGACCTTTTCCAACCTGTCTCAGGCAAGCGTGAAAGCACAATTGAGCCACGGTATAAATAGCAGCTCATTTCATGCTGCTGAGGCATAAAACAAAGCTTGATTTTCATACCCACTTCATCTCACCAACCCTGAAACGAGCCACCATACTCGTTTCCTAAAACCGATCCAAAGCAAGATCGCATCAACAGCGCTAGAGCCAAGAGTCACGGGATGTTAAAAGATGTCGATCTCTGGTGTAAATACGACCTTGTTGTCGTTATGTTGTCAAACTGTTTCTTTTCAGAGGGATTGCAGAATCAATTCAACAGCATAATTCGATTCTTGCCAACCCTTGTGAATTGGTAATGGCTCTCTGGTTGACTGACTTCGATTACTGACAGCCGTTCTCTAAGTAGGGCAGGAAAAAAAAAGTTTTGATATTGAAAGCGGCTCATAAGCTTAATCCATAATTATCCTTAAAGCTCTCCTCTGTCTAGGAGCTGCTGTGCCCCTGTATTGATTCGCCGGAGATTTATTTAGTGTGTGAGTGAGCATTAGAACACAGATTTGCAAACAATGTATACATGCATAACAACATGCAAAGCATGCAAGACGCGTCTTCTTAACTATCTCACCGCATACATCACCGCTAAACGGCATCTCGGCGCATTCAAAAAACATGACCCCGATGTGTTGCGGATTACGCTTTTGTGTTCTTGAGGCACGATTACAGAAGCTTGCGCTTTTGATCTCATTACAACAGATTTACAGGATGTTTTATAAGCTTAATAATTCATCGGATCAGATTTGATCATTCCAAGGAAGATCATTCCTTTGAGAAGGGCTTTCCACATGTGAGACAGCTTGATATAAATCTGCTTGGCACCTGCTGCTACGGGAAACCCAGAAACAAAGGACAGAGACGGCGCTGGCCTAACACAAGAGCATCGGTTTTAACGCACTACAGACAGCTGCGATTCAATGGCATGGAAAGAGTGTCTTTTCATGTGAAGTAGAATAGACGACATGAAGCAAATCTTACACAATCACTGAACATAGCAAAGCAGAATAAGAGTATTCTTGAAACTCTTGAAACTGAAGTAGAGGAGTGTGGGTGGACGGGGGTGGGTGTTAATAGGGAATTAATGAGAGGAGAGCACACTGGATGAAGGGATGAACATGGAGCTATGGAGGAAAGATGCTGGATTAGATGAGCGGGGGTGTTTTATGTGGGAAGGAATCTCCTGTTAGAAAAGCAATGGGACAGGGATCCCCCTGAAACTGGAGCCCACACAGAGATAGCCACACGCAGTGTCTTAAATATGCAGTTCTTCTGTGGACAAGCAGGAGCGCTAGAGCTGTGCTGATGTTTAGGGTGAGAGTTTTGTTCAAGAAGTATTACACTACTTTGTCTTAAACTAAGGACATGAATGATACTGCAAATCATTGAGGAAAGGTGTGCTATTACTTTTCTAAACGATCAGATTTACAATTGCCCAGAACACGATAGCAACTGCCCAAAAACATCCTAGAAACCAGCCAGAACATCCTTACAACTGCCCAGAACATCCTAGCAACTGCTCAGAACACCATAACAACTGCATAGCAACACCTGAGCAACTGCATGGCCACTCCCTGGTATTCTGTCTGGACTACTATCGTCAAAGATGGTTGGCAATTAGCAAACAGTTTGGATTGGCGGTATGGTTCTGTTCTGGGCATCCATCCAGCCTAGCATGGATAAGAGCAGCAATAACCCTAAAGTAACTCCTTAGGGTAAACAGAACAGAACCAACATAAATGTATTGCACATATCATTAATGTTCAATATTTTAATAAACAACATAATTTGAGAAAAGATTCTAAATTCGAAGAGGAATATCAGAAGGCCAAGTCCGACTGGATGGGAGGAGCTGGGGATGGAGGAGGGTAAATTAGCTCCTGAATAGACCATATATGGGTGTGATAGGGGTCATATTCCTATAGTTAAACGTTGATCAGCTGAGAGTACGAGCTTGACTGACGTGACCTGCCAGAACTAACCATAAGCTTGATCTTTGGTCAAGCACCACTTCATTGTAATTAAATATTTATATGATATTAGAAACATGCATAAGGCTTTGAGCAATATACATACATTTATCAACCTACAGTATATTAACCTGTAGAAGTACCAGGACTAAATGTAAATGCATGTTATCTTTAAACCCTGGGAAGAAGGCTGCACTGAGAATTCATATTAGGCACTAAAGTGTTGCATAATGCAGATGCTGAAGAAATGCCCATGGGATAGACATCTAGGCTATATTAAATTAGAAAAACAATGTATTTGTTTGCTTTCACCTTTTATTTGTTTCAAAGGTCAAAATATCTGATTACCATTCATGTGAATGGGTGCATATGAATAGGTGAAAATATTGAAAAGATCTACACTACCAGTCAAAAGTTTGGAATGATTAGGGTTTAAAGAAAAACATATTATGCTTACCAAGGCTGCATTTATTTGATCAGAAATGCAGTTTAAAAAAAAGTAATATTGTGAAATATTATTACATACTCATTACTGTCGCTATACCCATCAATAGACATGGTACTTACTTGAGAAAAAAAAAACAGCGCTACAACAACCATAATGAAATGACTCTTCACAATAGCTAATGCTTTACAATAAACTATGTTCAAGAGCTACATAAGGCAATTTATCCATTTAATAAAATACCTTACTCACCTGTTGAATGTTAAAAACGCCATCTCCCCATCCCTTTTACAACATTTCAAATCCTCAGTTCACGCCATCTCTAAAAAACGAACTTATGTTGGTTCTTGTTTTATTGCAAGCTCTGTCACATTCTCTTTTTGCCAACAGAGTCTCCTCTGTTCAGCGTTTGTTTAAAGCAGGTGATTCCCGGAGGTTTGAGATTTAACTGCTCCATGTCAACCATTCTCGCTCATTATGACAACTATGCCACTCCATACAAAGTAGCCGGAGCAACTTTTCTCTATTTTCAGACTGTTTTCAGACAGGTTTCCCTCCAAACAGATAGTCCCGGCCCAACTCACACCATTAGTTGAGTCAAACAGAGAAATGTTTTTTTTTTTTTACTTTTTCAAAATATACTTGGCCTTTATTGGACAGTACACTGGACTCGGGGACGAGTATTGGGAAAGGACCTCCAGTTAGAAGTCAAACTCAAGTGCACCATATGTCACCATATGTCATTTTTTTTTTAATGAGAATTAACGTATAAATGGTTTACTTATAGTTGACTCTGCATGCTACACTGACATAGAAGCATTTAAACACTGACAATGTGGCATTCCTCTCGTTTTTGTTGCATTTGTGTATGTTTTTTGCACTGTTTCTGGCCTTTGTAAACTGAAGTTGCACAGCTGGCAGTCTGGGGAGGCAACACAGCACTCATCAGAGCAACAAGTCCTCAAGTCTCCCACTCAGGAGCGAAGCGTGCCGCGCTTCTCCAGGTGTCTCCTCTGGGCAGATGGGCTGCGCTACTGCCATTTTTAGAACAGCAATTACTCAACATCTGCCACAGTGAAGGAACCTCAAATTATACCGTGGAACCCAGCAGGGGGCTGTAGGTAGGAGCTGTGGGTTTTCAACATGGGAGGGCGGACAGGGACCAACCTACCAGGTGTTCCCCACACTGAATGTCTCAAGGGGGAGATGGAGGAAAAAGTTGGGGAGGTATACAGTTGAGCTCATTTAGAGCCTCAACATAACATTAACTGCAAAGCACCCAGCCTGGCCAACACAGTTTGAAGCGTTAAGTAATGCGTTTGCATCATAAATGAATACATAAATGATAAATAGGACCACATATTGGCGAGTTTCAGCTTTTAAACTCCTAAATATAGAATAGTCATATAGCTCCTGTGGTCTGCCTCTCTGCCTCTTCTCATCTATATTCATGCCTTTCCATATTGGAAAGGTCTGTGCATCTCAAGCAAAGCTGTGAAAAGCACTCCTGCTGCAATTACTGATTAATTACAGGGAATTAAAGCAATTAAGGCTTTTGAAATATACAATTAACCATCACAATTCCTGCTACAGGCCTGAGATTATAAAGCATTCATTTTTCGTACTACTGTCAAGTTAGTTTCAGACACTGCCGAGCTGGTCAAAAAACTTTCAAAAATGTGGATTTGTTGCATTTGCATGTTCATTGTTTAAATATAAGTGCTTTTGCACACAGAATAATGCCTGTCAAATGTTCTTCGACATCGGATCAACCCAAAACTGAGTTACTTGTTGGCTGGTTACCAAAAAAAGGAAAGTGAAATAAACAAACAAATAAACAAACAAATAAAAAGACAACAGAAATACGAATATGCAAACGCTCGCTCCATTCACAAGTAAACAAATAAACATAACAATAGTTGTCAAATCACAAATCAGATTTCCTCAAACCTCAAGGAAAGAGCGATACTTTTTGACAGATGAGGCACTAAGGTTCAATAAAAGGTAAGAACGTGGCTCCTCTCCCAGGTACAGCGATGATGGTATGACTGATTGAAAAACAAAGAAAGGAATTTGACGATTTGAGAAAGTGAGAGAAGGTCTTAGGGGTGCGCGTCTCGGCGCCGCTCTCCTGCATTACTCCAAACGGGGCATGTTGCCTGGAGCCTTGCCTACGGACATCGGCATGGGCACGCACACGCGTTCTCCTGTTTTGAATGCCTTTCTTCGATGTGTTTTATTTACAAGCAGCATGGCGCACATTTGCATGACAACAACAACAAGATGTCTCAAAAGATTTCTATTAAACTTTTCAATGTGTCATCTGTCTCCACACGTTTCTCTGCACTTAACTTTAGGTGCCAAGTCATTTCGAACTGAATTCGTAATATCAAGCGCGTAGGACTTGATTTGAAAAGTGTGTTTGGGGACAGGGAGGCACATGAAGTATGAATATTAGTAGTGAGATAAAGGTGGCTTGGCTTGCAGTCTGAGGTTTGAAATCTACCGTGAAACTTATCTAAAATTATTTAATAGAACTATTTCACAACAAGATTCTTCTGTACAATATTATAGCTTTATTTAAAATCATTCATAATTACATGCAGTTCTGACCTCAAATGAATTGATTGTCTAAAAGGATGGAAGGTTAGTAAAAACTTAAAAAAAAAGTGATCATTTTAAAACACTACAGTTAAAACATTTAGGGTTCATAATATTTTTCATGTTTCTATTAAAAGATTTTTAGGCTGCATTTATCTGATAAAAATACACATTAATAATGTGAAGTACTGAATAAAACAATTACATATTATTTAGAATAACGGTTTTCTATTTGAATGTCTTTTAAAATGTCATTTATTCCTGTGATCAAAGCTGAATTTTCAGCATCATTACTCCAGTCCTCAGTGTCACATGATCCTTCAGAAATCATTCTAATATGCTGATTTGATGCTCAAGAAACATTTCTGAGTATTATCAATGAAAACAGTAGAGCTGCTTAACCTTTCTGTGATTGTAAGGATTCTTTGATGAATAGAAGGTTCAAAAGAACAGAATTTATTTGAGACATCTTTGGTGACAATATACATTTATGTTCCCTTTTGAAAAAAAAAAATGTTTGTGGTGCAGAAGTGTGTCATTTCACCAAGTGGTATTGCAAAAAAATAAATAAATAAAAATAATAATTTCAAACAGGTTTCCAGAACACGCCCCTCAAGCTGCCATTGGTCAGAAAAGAGATAACCCTGCCCCCAAACTCACGTCATTGGTTGAAGCAATGCAAGAGAAAGTATTTTAAAGGGGGGGTAAATTGCTCATTTTCACTCAATCTCCTGTTCATCTTGAGTACCTATAGAGTAGTATTGCATCCTTCATATCTCCAAAAAGTCTTTAGTTTTATTATATTTATAAAAGAAAGATAGGCTGTACCGAGTCTTTCCGGAAAAAAACGAGCGGCTGGAGGCGGGCCTTGTGGGCGAACCTAAAGCTGTGCTAATGCGCCGAGCTAACAACACACAGAGACATTTGAAGCAGTTTTACTCACAGCCCGGTTCCAACGCACGACCGACCGAGAACCTTTATCATTGCGACTGCTCGATCCTTAAGCATTAGACGATCTGCAAATCCGTCGATCTGGGCTTTGTTTATAAAACAATCATCGTCGAAATGCAGGGAACAAACAGTCTTACACAACTCCGTTGATGATGCTCTGAAAAAACAAACTCCATCCACTGGTCCCTTAACGCTGGGTTCTTTGGGAATCTGTGCAGGGTTGTCTTGCCCTGGCAACCAAAAACCCACTTCTTTGGTGACACTGACTTCCAAAAGCCGAGCAGAGCGCTTTGATGGCGAACTGCTTTCGCTCTCTTGCTCTGGTCTACGAGTGCGCGCGCGCCCGCGCTATTCCGGGAGAAGAGCCCTTAGGACCCTTATAAGGAAATTCTGCCCCAGCTGACGTCACGCAGACCCATACTCGAAAAAAACTTTCCGAAACTTGTGACAAACCGGAAGGAAAATTTTTGGCACAGAAATACTCCTTCAAACGTACAATTTAATTTTTGAAACTTTGTCCATGTTTAGCATGGGAATCCAACTCTTTAACAGTGTAAAAAACTCAGTATGCATGAAATAGCATTTCACCCCCCCTTTAACATAAAAATCATATATTTCAGCTTTAAAAGCACTATACGTTTGCATATAGATGTATAAAAAATAAAATAAAAGTAAAAATCCCTGAAATCCCTTTCCATTATTGTAAATATAAGGCAGATAAATTGTGCAATGTGTTTCTTTTTTTTTTTTTTTTTTTTTTTGGGCAGTGCAGTTCTGCTTGCGCTGGTGTTGTTGAACAAATTCTGCCTCTTCCCACTGCTGGAGCCTTGGGACTAAAGGCCTGAAAGAGGAGCTTACGCTGTCTTACCGGTGTCATGAATCTTTCATAAAACTGTCACCGGAAAGATGGAGCGCTCGATGTAGCCATAATTCCCAGTGCCGACACAGTCCCAGTAGAAAGTGTGTTACTGAGGCAGGTGGATGCTCTGAGTCTGTTGTGTTAATTGAGATTGGCTGTAATCAAATTTTACATCAAGTCACTATATGAGTGTTATGGCAATTTCAGTGTCGAGTTAATATTGAAAAACGACTTACTATATCCCTTCTTTGCTCTTAGTTCTTCTCTCTGCTCCTGTTCTGAGCCTTTCTCTGTGTTCTCTTAAATGTGATGAATTATCCAGTCCTCTCTTCAGGAAACTCTGTCTGCCTTGCTAAAATAAGAGAGATTGCCTTCTTTTGCATGCTTAGATAAATGATCAAATATTCATATCTATACATAGTTAGCTTGTGCTTTTTGGTTCTATTTTCTATCTCTGGAACATTTCTCTGCACTTTATTGTTTTTTTTATTCATGAAGAGCACAGCAAGTGTCCTTATATCAGCATTATGAGTCATTTAAAGGCTCTGCTTGGGAATTAACTCCGCAAACTTTAACATTTTCACTCATGTACACACACACACACGCATATGCGCACACTCATTGACAACCCAAAAAAGACTTCTGACAACATAGTGGCGGCTCAACCATCTTTGCATCTTGCAACGTGTCAAAACTCATCAGTGATGGATGTTAAATTAATGCATTTACTGTCACTGGTAACATTTGTGACCAAAATTTTGTTTTGAATTTGAAGTTAAAATTCTGCATGTGAAAGTTTTTTCACATGGCTTAGCCTATGTAAAAATTGACATAACCAGAGTTGTTCAATTCCAGTATTTGATACATAGAATATTTACATTTTAGCATTGCTTTTTCTTTCCTCATATAAATCATGATCCCTACAGTTAATATATCAGTGGTCACATTTTTGACAAGTGGAGAAACCCAGAGCACCAGTTTAAGGGTACATTTACATGACAACGATGTATTAAAAAAAGGAAAAGTTTTTCCTTTTACCGTTTTTCGCGTACAGATGAAATGTGAATGATCCCCGTTCACATGGATCCGCAAAAATCGACTAAAAATGCTGTATAATTCATGCCAGGCCAGCAGTTGGCGATGTCACTTTGTAAAGAAACACTACACGACTGAACATGTAATACGCATGTGCATAATGTCACCGTTTTCACGAATTTTTGTGAGATGACAGCATTATCGTTTTCAAAAACTTTGAAACCCATTTTCAAACGTTTGCGTTTTCAGGCTGGCAAAACGCAGTTGACGTGTAAATGAACGGCCAAAACACATAAAACATGTTTTAGTTGAAAACAGTGTGTAAACGGCCCCTAACTGTGTAACTAACTGCTACACAATATAAAATTGTACATTTCAAAGTACTGAAATGAACTATCATTTTCTATTTTCCTCACGATTGCCTGCTATAACTTCCTGTAGGTTTTTACTTACTATTTTAATACTGTATATGACCAAGCAGTTGTGGTTTCCCACCAGTTAGAGTGATCAAGAATAAACCATGTCGATATTCCAACAAGTAAAATACTGCAATTAACCACCTGTTATGAGTTTGGGGTAGTCAATAACACAATAAGTTAATTTGTTTACTTTAAGCATCCTCTAATTGTAATACATAGTTAGGTAAATGAGAGCAATATAGTTTTATCTTTATCATTAATTAATCATCTTGTTTACAAAGACTCATTAACAAACTTTGAATGGAAAAAAAGCAGCCTATTCCAGAATTATTTGTGCTTTTCCTTCACTTTCCACTTCCCCCTGGAACACTTCAGAAGATAATGACGAAATGCTGTCTGCTCCAGCTCTAGTAATGACATCTAATGTGTTGAGCTGGGATAATGTGCATTACAAGTTGCATTTGCGTTGAGTTTGGAATATGCCTCCACGCTTTAATACCGCGCTGCAGTGAGAATCCATTATGGTAATGCAGCACCTGAGGGAAGCAATGGGAGAGATCAGTCTTCAAGTGCTTATTACCAAAGATGACTGTGTTTAATGAAAGCCTCCCTGTGTGAGAAGGTAAGCCTTTCCCTTTCTCTTTCTTTCTCTCTCTCTCCCCCCCTCTTCTTTTCCATTTGTCCCTTCAAACTCAACTCTTCCAAAGTGGATTCTCTCTGCCACCCATCCAGTGTTGGGGAAACTACTGTAAAGCTGTAGCAAGCTACAAACTGTACTGTACTCTTTTGAAAAATTAGCTACATTTGAGAGACATTTAAAAAAAAAATACACTGGTAAACTGTCTGATGAATATATATCATTTAACCAGAGCCATATTTTTTCTTGTACAAAAATAATGACTTTTTTTAAATTAACCTCAATTAGAGTTAGAGCTTGAAACTTGAACATATGATTTTACACTAAATACAATAGAAAACACTCTAATGTATCTAGCTGAAAGCATAGTAATAATTAGCAGCATTTAACTAAGGCCGTTTTCACAGCTGAAAGTCCACACCAAGGTCCGAACCATGTTTTGATAAATTTTATACATTTGGTAAGTTTTGGTTTGGTTTCACATTGCAATTATGCGAACTTTACATGACATACTTGCATCCTGTCGTCATCATCTATGTGGGCTGCATCTTGACATTGATTGGTTTGTAAATGGACGTGCGTCTGACGTCAGTGTGATGTCAATTCATCGGGTGACTTTGACAAGAATGAATGAACAGACGCATATCGTTGCCAATATACTGTTATTATTACGGCATTACTCCCTGCAGCACCAACTATACTCGAGGCTAGTTCAAATTCGCCAAATGAACGTCCTCGTTGTGCGAACATTTCATCGTCGCCGGCGGGAAAGGAGGAGAAGTCTCAAGCAATCCTGCGGGAACCACCGGAACTTCCTGTAAATGGTCTGAAAGTCCGAACCATACAGAAAATGCTTTCACACTAGAACCTTTGTTCAGTTTAATCCGGACCGAGACTAACTCTTTTCGTCTGACCAAATTTCGTCTGTTTTGGATCCGGATTTTGATTTGAATCAAACTGAACAGTCCGAAAATCTGGACCAAACAAGGTAGGTGTGAAAAGGCCCTAAATATTCTACTTAAAAAAAAAAAAAACTCCCAGTATTCACTGAAACACCATTTGGAAAACAGTTGAACTACGGCAAAGTCCCTTTAATGCAAATATATTCACTCAGCAGCAATATTGCTAATGTTCTCAGGCAGCTATTTTCAAAAAACACACCAAAACTGCAGGTCAAGATTACATTTAAATAACATCACTCAAAAATCCACATGGGCTCTTTGGAAAAACGTGCCTCTACACATCTGCAAAACTCCAAAAAAAAAAACTCCGTTTCCAGCTAAAATATACATAGGTGGCAGTAAAACACCAACAACTTTTATTCCTTTTCATACAAATTTTGATTACAGGTTTAATGATTACTGATTAATAGAGCCTTATTTTCACACGGTTCCTTGCACAATACTATTCTGACCTCAAAACACTTTTACCATAGTACATGATTTGTAAACGAATACATTTTGACGCATCACATAACCAGCATCATTTGTTTGGCTTTTCTGACGTACTGTAGTAAACTTGCTCTGTACCTCACCTGGTACACTTTCAGCACTTTCCTTCGAGTCCTGTGTAACACGAGTTACGATAAAAGAGCTCAAAAATGTTTAGAAGCAGCTAAAATGGCGTGGTTGATGTGTTTTTCATCTCATATTTACTTTCGTTAACACTGCCGGTTAGATTTAGGGCAGGATTTAGTGTAGGTGGTGAATTAATTTCAAATGTTAAAAGCATTAATCTTTTTAGCGCCACTCACTGGACATTTAATTTCTGAACTGCCCTGATACTTACAACAACCAAGATAATACAAAGTTGCCACTGAATGTACTTTTCGCATAACTCACTGGACATTTTCAAAGTATTACAAAACGTGCAAGAAGCAATGTAATGTCAATTTAAACTGTATTTTTCAGGCTGGTTCAGCTAATGCACACTCACGTTCTATAATAAACAAACAGAAAATTGTCTCTTTTAAAAGAAAAGGCATGACAAATATGTACAGTTATCACATTTCTCCCATTCATATAGGTACAAGTGGTTCATCTCCTTCCCTCATAATGTCTCAGACCACTCTACTGAAGTATGAAGCATGTTGGTAGCATTTTGAGATAGTTTATACACTGCACTCATCATCATTCAGCGGCTTCCATTGCTCTTTCTCGTCCTCCTCTCATGTCTCACCATCTTTCTCTTTACCTCCCCTCTCTCATTTGTCAACACCAAGCAGTGACAGCTTATGTAACAGCTCCAAACTTAGCTTCCTATTTGAACGGCACGTTACGCTTCTGTTTTTTCTTCCATTACATGACTCATTTTAGTTATTACCCTTTGACAAAGAGAACACGATGAGGGGAGGGCTGATCTGGCAGAAGCAAGAGAGAAAGATCGAGAATAAGAGGAAAAAGAAGAGAAAATAAGGGTTTAATTATTTAGTCTCTCTGCAGAGTGAGTCTGACCCAGATGAGGCTTTTGCCGCTATTCATAGGCCAGATGTGCATGATGGGTCCTTCATGGGGGCTGCCCTAGGACAAGGAAACGGCGGCCGACAAGACCAACATTATGAGCGGGTAACATGAGGGAAGCAATCGTGAGTGAGAGAATGAGGGATGTGAAAGAAGCAAAAAATGGAAAGGGCAGGAACCCTGAGCTCTTAGTCTCTTCTCTACCCTGTAAATGTCCTGATCTTCCACAAGGCTGAATCCATGATCAGTCACACAAGTTTTTATGTTAAATTTCATTATTTATGCTTTAAATTCTCAGTCAGTTTTAACATAGTGAACACTGATAGGAACTTTTTTAATAGGGTTGCTTATAAGAACTCTAAACAGCCCTGATTGGACCCTGATCTGAAGTGTAACCAAAATAACTTCTCCATGTTAATATATTGTGAAATGTCATTTATTCCTGTGATCAAAGCTGAATTTTCAGCATCATTACTCCAGTCTTCAGTGTCACATGATCCTTCAGAAATCATTCTAATATGCTGATTTGATAATCAAGAAAAAAATCGTAATAATATCAATGTAGAAAACATTTTTTCAAGATTTTTTGATGACTAGAAAGTTTAAAAGAACAATGTTAATTTGAAATAGAAATCTTTGGTAAGATTATAATGGTCTTTAAAACATCTGTCACTTTTCATCAATTTAATGCTTCCTTGATGAATAAACTTAAACCCTAAACTTTGGAAACGCACTGTTTGTCTTCAAAATATCTTTAATTATCCTGACCATGCACCACATAAAAGTTAGGAAAATGTTTTCATTTCAATGTTTTTTCTCTCGCAAAAGTATTTTGTTCCCCCAAGAAACTTTAGGAGCCCCTTTAGAAAGCAAATGTTTTGCGAGCAAACGCAAAGTTTCTCGGGGAACGCAAAGGTTTTACGAGCGAATGCAAAGTTTCTCGGGGAACGCAAAGGTTTTGCGAGCGAATGTAAAATTTCTCGGGGGAACGCAAATGTTTTACGAGGGAATGCAAAGTTTTTTTGGGAGAACGCAAAAAGATTTTGCGAAATTGCGAGTGAATGCAAAGTTTCTCGGGGGAACGCAAAACATTTCAGAGTGAACGCAAGTATTGACTTCTTATTTTTCCTCTCATCCTCTCATATTTTTTCCCCTTCACCATGACCTTTTAGGGGCTCCGTAGCATTCACTAGCAAAATAACTAAAATAGTTCCCTTTGAAGAGCGGTAACTCTACATTGCGTAACAACGCTGCAGGAACTCCTCCCTTCTCCACTTTTGTTGAAATCTTATAGGCTAACGCCAGCTTGGAACAGCTGGCCAATTGTCGCGAAGTATGCAAATACTGACAGGCTCACGGACATTATAAAATGCACTAACGCAACAATTGCGTCAGAATCTCTTTCTTCACGCTGCCATCGTGGAAGCTACACCTTCCTTGATCTTTTTCTCTAAGCATCCGATGGTTTCAACCTGTCAGATTTTTGCGGGCCTCATCAACCCGCCCGACGAACATGAGTTCTGCGTCACCGCCGTTGACACTGTGTTTAACCCTCATGCTTGAGTGCTTATTGTGTTGTGTCTGCCCTGGATCAGTGCTGCCTTCGCTTCCATTGCGTTTGGATATGCAAATTTGGATAACAATGTCTCGTTCCCGCCTCTCAGGGAACCGAGGTTACGATAGTAACCGGAGACGTTTTCCTCCCACATCATATTATTTCCATCAAAAAAAATGTTAGGGAGCAAACGCCAAAGTATTGCAATATTTTTATCCTCCCATCTCATTTTTTTGACCATAACCATGTCCCTTTAGGCGCTCCATATGTAAACCATATTTCAATTTATATAAAAAAAATTTCCACACAGAACCCCTAATGTGCTCAACTGTTTCAAGTTTGTGTTTGATGAAGCTGCGCACAAACAAATTTTGTTAAGTGAACTTCCAGAGATATCCCCTGCTCAGTGTGTAGGGAGCAGGGTACACCGCGTAGGGACTATGTGAATTGGACAGTGTTACATTAAGGAAAAGTAGAAGGGCACTTCCATATACAGTGAAATTCCCCTGAGAGTTCCACACTTTTATCTTTAATATCCTCAGGGCAGACAACAAACTTTAGAGAGCAAGAGAAAAAAATGTAGTAGGACTAAAGAGAATGTGCAACAACGCAGTTATCCCCTTGACTTTATTCTCTCATTGTTATATTACATATAAATAAGTCTAAGAAATTCTCAAAGTGATTAAGTAGGTCAGATTATTCTCTGTGCTATTCCTGCATCCTGAGCTTTACATATGAGTGCAAACAGCGAGGATGTTGGCTTTCTAATAAATGCTTTGAGGCAGGAATTTCTCAATCCAACACAACCAAAAATACAACTACAGTTTTGCTGGAATGTCAGAAGCCGGGAGAGGAAATGCTTTTGTTGTCGTCTGACTGAACCTCCAGCAACAAACATTACAGGAAAAATGCACAACTTTGTCCTCTTCCTCTCCTAATTGCCCTTTTTTTAATACCGTACACTGCGCTGGGCTCTCTCCACACACATCTCCTCATTCCCCTCATTCCTCCAACAGATTCCATCTGCTCCAGCGCACGGGTGAATCAGCGCTCCGCACGGCCACAGCCACTAAACTTCCGATAAAATCAATGTTTAATTCACATCGCTCGAGGCCATTGACAGAAAATGTGGAAGCCTTTCATCTACAAAGGGATACACAGAGGCTCCTAGCTCGCAGAATTAGTGCAATCGTCACGAGTTGTCCCATTTATTTCACCGAGCGTGAGCTCTCGCTGACACTAAGAAGATCTGAGGGGCCCCGGAATGAGACGCGTCCCGCTCGCCCCTTGAACTGCTGGAGTGTATGTGAATTGGGTGCAAAATGCACCTTTTAGTACTCAGACCGACAGACTTTTACACATAATGTTGCTTTATAGTGGATGTTATATTTGAGGCTGTTGTCAGGGGGGACAAACTGGGAATGTTGTCCCGGGACCTGTGTTGAGGAGGCCCCATTATTCGTTTTTACACTGGTGACAGCTAACAGGGAACATTTTTGAACTTTGGTTCTCTCAAACATATGAACAAACGTTCTTCCTGTAACTTTAATAGAGGAATCTTTATCAAAATTACCTGGTCTTTAATAATGTTCTCAGAACATTGGCATTAAAACTGTTTATCCATAATAAGTTATACATTCATGGGATGTTTTTTCCTGAAACATTTTATTTGGATGCTCGTCCACATTTTTTAATGTTACTTGTTTCAGAATGTTCAGAGAACATTTAAAAGCTACGCTATACCATAATGTTCGAAAAATTATAAAATGGAATTTTCTTAAAGGGTTAGTTCACCCAAAAATGAAAATGATGTCATTAATGACTCACCCTCATGTCGTTCCAAGCCCGTAAGACTTCCGTTCATCTTCGGAACACAGTTTAAGATATTTTAGATTTAGTCCGAGAGCTTTCTGTTCCTCCATTGAAAGTCAATGGACGGCATACTGTCCATGTCCAGAAAGGCAATACAGACATCATCAAAGTAGTCCATGTGACATCAGTGGCTCAATCTTAAGTTTATCAAGCGACAAGAATACTTTTTGTGCGCAAAAAGTAAACAAAAATAACGACTTTATTCCACTATTCATTTCCTTCTCTCTGGGCCTCGGGTGAGTTCACGTAGTGTTTTTGCGTAGCGCGTCTGTGTTGTACGTCACACGCATCACACATGACCAGCGTCGGCCAATAGTGAGCCTACGTGTGACGTACAACCCTTTAACGTTTGCATAACCAATAAAAACATTTTAATTTTTTTTTTTTAAACTGGATGTTTTGAACGTTCAGAGAACATTCAAAAATAATGATGATCACCTTCGGGTTGTTCCAAACCTGTATGAGCTTCTTAGTTCTGTTGAACACAAAAGAAGATATTTTAAAGAATGTTGGTAACCAGAGAGTTGACGACACCCATTGACTTCCATAGTATTTTCTTTTCTCTCTGCTTACCAACATTCTTTAAAATATCTTCTTTTGTGTTCAACAGAAGAAAGAAACTCATACATGTTTGGAACAACATGAGGGTAAGTAATGACACAATTTTCATTTTTGGGTGAACTATCCCTTTAAAACATTTTTGTTAGCTGGGAATATTTGAATCATTCAGTATGTTTTATTCAGAATGATTTATGATATCAGTTATTCTGACTGTTCATCACCTCTTGACCAGAGACAAACATCTTTTGATAAGCATTCATGAACATCAGAGGCATAATTGAATATTTTCTGCCAAGCTGTGTTATATCTCTAGGTCAGCTATCTGCAGGGCAAACCTCGATTCCCCGTAATGCCACCTGAAAGCTCCTCACTTGGAATTCATTACTTCAGATGGGCCACCTACAAAGAGCCCTGTCCACGCAGCAAGCTGGTATGCCTCACTCACTCTGCTAAACACTAATTGTAATTCGTCAACCTTTTGGAAATAGCTTATTTATGTAATCCCCCTACCTCCCTCCACCCCTCCACACCATCCCAAAAAAAATATGCTTGCTTTCGAAAAAGCATAAATAATTAGCATTTTGTTAGTGCAGAGATAGCTTATTAAACAAAGCGGGAGCTTAGCGATGGAACGCTGTTTGAAGTGCTGGTGAATAATCCAGCTGAATATGTATTTGCCCTGCAGCATTTAAGACAGGGCCAGAACTGTCACACCGTACAGAGACACTGACACGTGACTCACTGCTAAAGCTTATTGAGACATGATCTTCAGTGGCAACACATGTAAAATCTGCCATGCGCTAAACCCATTTCTCAATAGTTTCTAAAACTGTTTGATACCTAAAGGCGATAGCCTATCAGTGGTGCATTGGATGGCACTTTCCATGAACACAGCACACTTTGATGTTTCACAAATTCTTTTAAGCATTAGAGGCACAAATCTCGTGTTTACTTTTAGTTGTTGCTGGTGGCGGTGTGAGAACTATTAAATAATAACTTAGATCTACTATTATGTAACATAAAAGTAATTGTAATTACTTAATAGACTGCAATTTCTTTTTATAAAAACTATTTTATGTCATTATTATCTGATATTAATTTAATTGTGTTCATCAATTGAATATAACAACCTAAAAAATATTTTGTTTATTTATTTATTTAGTTAGTTAGTTCTTTGATTGTGGATTTATTTTGTTATTGTAAAAAAAAAAAAAAAAGTATTCTTGTTAAGTTATTTAAATGGACCAACATTTGGTCCCAGCTAGTTAGACCCCACAGCAACCAGTTATCCATTCTGACGTGTGTGTGTGTGTGTGTGTGTGTATGTATATGTATATATATATATATATATATATATATATATATATATATATATATATATATATATATATATATATATATACACATACAAATTTGTAACCAAAATTATTCAACCCCCATTGCAAGTCAGGTTTATTGGCAAAATTTGCAGACTTTCAGCTGTTTGCAATGAACAAATCAAACAAAAGTAATAGCTCAACACAACAAATGTTTCAAGTGCTTTCCACAAATTCAACTGAAAATGCAACTTTTAATGACTGAATAGAATCCCTCACAACAGCACAAATCTGCAAAGCAGGTGTTGTCTCAAGCACACCTGATGCAACTAATCAAGGGCTCATTAGTTACAGCAGGTGTGCTTGAGCTAGAACACATGCAATATCTGAACTGGCTAGGTTTGTTTCACGTTTGACTGCTTGTTAAAAATATGGCAAAAAAGTAAAAAAAAAAAAAAAAAGGGACAAAAAGTTCAGAGAAGATATCATCACCCTTCACAAACAAGGATCAGGATATAAAAAGATAGCGAAGGCACTAAATGTTCCTAGAGACAAAAGGTTCAAAGTTAAAGGAACAATGGTTCCACTACCTGAATGGGGAAGAAAAAGGGAGCTATCAATGGCTGTAACCAGATGTCTGAGAAGGCAGGTTCAGAAAAACCCTCAAGTGACTGCAGAAGACCTGCAGCAAGACTTGGTGGTAAACTGGCAATAGACACTGAGGTTTCAGCTTTCACAGTAAGGCGCCAGAACTCCAAGATGTACACCACTAACTGACCATAAGCACAAGAAAAGTTGGCTCCAATTTGCTCAAAATCATATAAAAAATTCACAGGAGTTTTGGGATTCTGTTCTGTGGAGCAATGAAATAAAACTGGAACTTTTCGACCCTATGGATCAGCGGTAAGTCTGGAGGAAGAAGAATGAAGCATATGCTGAAAAGAACTCTGTCTAGAGTTAAGCATGGTGGGGCTCGGCTGCTTTGCATCCTCTGGCACTGGAAACCTGCAGCGTGTTGAAGGCAAGATGGATTCATTGAAGTATCAGGAAATCCTAGGAGAAAACGTCATGCCGTCAGTGAGGAAGCTGAAACTGGGCGTCATTGGACCTTCCAACAGGACAATGATCCCTAGCATACATCAAATTCCACCAAGGCTTGGTTGCAGAAGAAGTCCTGGAAGACTCTACAGTGGTTATCACAGTCACCTGACCCATAGAAAGTCTCTGGTGGGATCTGAAGGCGGCAGTGGCAGCATGCAAACCCAAGAATATTACTGAACTGGAGGCCATTGCTCACGAGGAATGGGCTAAGACTCCTCAGAAACGCTGCCAGAAGCTGGTGTCTGGTTATACATTTAATTTGCAGCAGGTAATAACAGCTGAAGGTGTTCTACGAAGTACTAAAGATACTTGCCAAAAAGGGGTTGAATAATTTTGAGACTGCAGAAGTCATTGAAAAGTTGCATTTTTAGTTGAATTTGAGGAAACCACTTCAAACATTTGTTGTGTTGAGCTATTTTAATAACTTTTATTTGATTTGTTAATTGCAAACAGCTGAAAGTCTGTAATTTTTGCCAATACACCATATTCGCACCTTATGGGGGTTGAATAATTTTGATAACAAATTTTTATATATATAGGGTTCTGCAGTGGCTGGGACAGACTTTAAGTATCACCTCCACTTAAGACGGAATCTAATCCTGTTTACATAAAATAATTCTGTAAATTAAAACCCCTTCCGTAAATTCAAACCCTTCAGGTTTTAATTTACGGACCTGTCGCTATGACGGCAACTCCAGAATGAGCTTCAAATAACCCAACAATCCTTGATCATGTCAAATCATCAACATTAAAATCCAGATAACTGAGTAATCCATGTACGAAGAACAGACCCTTGGGCTGATGGCATGTGACTCATTTGAGTCACAACATAATGAAACTCATTTGCTGATAATGATGGACAGGGAGAAATGTCAGACCTCTGACCTTTAGATGCAAACCCCAGGCAATGGTTGTGCCTTTTACTGACCCCTTTGAAAGCATTCTTGAGAAAGTAATATCAGAAAATGAGCTATGAAATACAATAAGTGGGCACTCTCTGGGGTGGGTAAGCTCTCGCATACACTCTCTAAGTGGGTAAATTCTCACATACACTCTCTGGCCACTTTATTAGGTACACCTGTTCAACTGCACTTTTTTGCAAATATCTAATCAGCCAATCACATGGCAGCAACTCATTGCATTTAGGCATGTAGTCATGGTCAAGATGATCTGCTGAAGTTAAAACAGAGCATGGAGAAGAAAGGTGATTTAAGAGACCTTGAACATGGCATGGTTGTTGGTGCCAGATGGGCTGGTCTGAGTATTTCAAAAACTGTTGATCTACTGGCATTTTCACACACAACCATCTCTAGGGTTTACAGAGAATGGTCAGAGAAAAGAGAAAATGTCCAGTCAGCAGCCGTTCTGTGGGTGAAAATGTCTTGTTGATGCCAGAGGTCAGAGGAGAATGGCCAGACTGGTTCGAGCTGATAGAAAGGCAACAGTAACTCATATAACCACTGGATATAACCAAGGTCTGCAGAAGAGCCTCTCGGAACACACAACATGTCAAAGCTTGAAGCAGATGGGCTACAGCAGCAGAAGACACACCAGGTGACACTTCTGAAGATAGGAAAAACATGGCCTGGTCTGATGAGTCTGTGACATTCAAATGATAGGGTCAGATTTTGGCGTAAACAACATGAAAGCATGGATCCATCTTGCCTTGTATCAATGGTTCAGGCTGCTGGTGGTGTAATGGTGTGAGGGATATTTTCTTGGCATACTTTGGGTCGGTTAGTACCAATTTAGCTAGCATAATATAAATGCCACAGCCAACCTGAGTATTGTTGCTGATGTCCATCCCTTTATGACTAGTGTATCATCTTCTGATGGCTACTTCCAGCAGGATAATGCACCATGTCACAAAGCTCAAATCATCTCAAATTGGTTTCTTGAACATGACAGTAAGTTCACTAAACTCAAATGGCCTCCACAGTCACCAGAATCCAATAGAGCAGCTTTGGGATGCAGTGGAATGGAATCATACATGTGCAGCCGACAAATCTGCAGCAACTGTGTGATGCTATCATGTCAATATGGACCAAAATCTCTGGGGAATGTTTCTAGCCATATAATGCAGGTCTATGGTCACTGTCTCAAAGAGCATGCACAGAGTCCAAATTAAAACAATTCCCCATCGTCCAAATTAAACAATTCCCCATCGTAAGTACACATTGATGGCCTAAGACACGAAACGAGCGGTTTGTGTGAGAAAATGAACAGTATTTATATCGTTTTTACCTCTTATACACAGCCACGTCCAAGTGATCTGAGGGCGCGGGCGCTTCCTTCGTTTTCTCACACAAACCGCTCGTTTCGTGTCTTAGGCCATCAATGTGTACTTACGATGGGGAATTGTTTAATTTGGACGATGGGGAATTGTTTTAATTTGGACTCTGTGCTTGTGTTTTGAGACAGTGACCATCGACCTGCATTAAATGACTGACAGACAAGAACGGTCTGACCTAAAAATATCAAAATTGAAACTACTGCGGAAAAAAAGACACCTACATCTTGGATGCCTTTGAGGTAAACTAAAACATACCAAAATTTAATTTCAAAGTGAACTATCCCTTTAAGGCAGAGACACAGTACTAGCAAAGTACTGAAAAAACTACTCTGGGGGGAAAGCTGCAGTGGCACAAAGGCATACAGTATAAGCATGAACAAAATGTTATTCAATGGCTTAATGGAAAATGTCATACTTTAAGAGGTTACCTTAACTTTTAAAAGGAATAACAGAGGATTTAGTGTTTAAAAAGCTGCTTCAGTTGTGTATAAAACAGTTGTTGTTTGTCTTTGACACCAACAGTTGGCGTATGAGGTTCTCAAACTGCTGTTTGTGTGTCAAACAAGAGGAATCAACCCACACTCTTCAGCAGAGGTTAAAATTATTTTTCTGTATGCATTTAATTCATACGTTTGCACAAGAGTTGACGTTATGACCTGGTGTCTTCCAAGAGCTCTTAGAAATAGTTTCCAAACAAGCAGTTCTGACTCACCATCACCTTTAGCTTAGTTCAGTCATGTTTGTGCATCAAACATCACCTTGATACCTACTGAAAGGTGACGGTCATGCTCCAGAGCTAACAGCAGAGATGTGGGTGTTGACCTCTGCACCGGTGACCTTGACTGACCACTGCTGCACTGAACACATTATGCTGGTTTGAGAGGGAAAGTTCAGGGCTGTATGCTCACCAAACATTTCCTTTTAGCGGCAGGGATGGAAGAGTTTTGCTTATACACAATAACTAATTTTGATTGTTGACTAGTGTAAGGCAAATTTTTGGGAAATGCTGCCATTTGTGTCTCCATGACTTACTATTGATATTATTAACAGGAAAAATCGCAAAATAATTGTTTAAGAGATATAACCCTATGGTGCAATAAAATCTCTTTTTAATTTTATTACAAATACATAAATTATAATACATTTGTTTTAAATAAAAAATATATAATTTTATTAGATGTCTGCATATTCCTACCTCATGGAACACGGGCACTAGGGGGAGAAAATAATAATTTGCACACTCTACAGACACTGTACATTGCATAGTTGTGTCTTGAAATAAAACATCTGAACAACCTCTTGAGGCATGGTAAATCGTAGTATAAGCTGAATAATTGACTCTGGGCCATTGAATTATATTTAAAAATGCACACCACCCGAGGTGTGCATTATTTTTCCGCTTCACGTCATGGCCGCATTACCACCTTGAGTGTGCATTATTTTTCATATATCAGTGGCCCATTGTCAATTAGATCAGATAATGTGCATGTCTTCCTTACATTTTAACTCTTTAAATGTCCAATAACCCCAGAAGCTTCATCTACACTTCTGTCCTGAAGACACCTCCACTCCCTGCAGTTGTGTCAGGGGTCTCGTGTCAGTGATGGGCTCAACAGAGCGCATAATCCAAGAGACAGACTGAACCACCTGCCTGAAGGACTCATTAACCCACAACACTTCTGAAACACAATGACATTCTCAACCAGGGGTCAGGCTTGATGCTAAGCAGGGTTCACATCCCCAACCGCATGCTCTTACACCGCATGCGTGAGGAGACGCAGCCTTCCACACGGGATAACATACTGACTTGGACATCAGCGACTTAACCTGAGCTCACCTCTACCATTCTGAGCATCAAAACATTGCACTGGGTAGAAGGGATGGCTGCTGAACTAGACTTGCTATGAAAGGGTTCCTGGAGGAAACATACACTGCCACTGTCAGAACATACTGGACACCATTGCACAGTGGCCTATACTTATTTTTTGTAACCACAAGAAGACTGCTAAAAGCATCTCCCTTGAGTAAAAAAACTTCACGAGTTCACATGTTAATGAAATCTGATGTAATATTATAATGCGTATTTGGCTTGCTGTCCGGGGGGAGGGCTCCGAGCTCGGAATTCGGCCCGACCCCAGAGTACTCCCCCCTATGAATGTATAGATCATGGGTATCTATGAGCAGACCCATCTGAATGTGAGGTGATGGGGTGGTGGCGGGATGCTGAGAAATTTGTCATGAGACAGGAGGTAAGGGAAGGCTTTATTTATACTGGCTTCTTCTTGTGCTGATTGGATGATTACCTGAACATGCTCCTCCCGAACTTTGTTACATAAAACTTCATAAAACAAAACTATTATTAATAATCATTTTCCTAAATATGATGGATTTTTCCATGTTAGAAAATGGTGGTTGTTTATGCTCCACCAGCAGGTTTTGCTGTAATTTCCAATAAATCTGAGGCCAGCAATTAAAATTTTAAAATCTATTTTTGGAGCACTTGACCTGAAGTGAATGTCACTGGAAAAATATTGCATCAACCTTTTGATAAGACCATGGGTGGTTTCTGCAATTTGATGTGGAGAAAAAAATATTCCTACTAGTAAAAAGAAAAGAAAAGAATGTGTATTAAATGTCTATTAAATTGAGTGGAAATACTGCAGATTTTCCCTGGTTAAGTAAAGAAAAACTCCATTGGAAGCAGATGGACTTTGTGGTAGATTTTCCTACGTACCTGGAACCTAATTACCTGGGGCGTATCCAATCGACACCCAAGCGTCCACAGTAGACACTTAATAATAAATTTACATGGGGCGTCTCCAGTCGACACCAAGCGTCTACAGTCAACACTTAATATATATATCTGGGGCGTCTACAATCCACAACCAATAATCTTTATACTCTAGCTCTTGCGTCTACAGTCGACAACTGGCTTCGAGTTCAGTAATCCCTAACTTGTTCCCCTAACTAACTTGCTGCGCAGCAATCATAAACAGACAGACTTCAGCAAATGTCCTTCTCGAGAGTTCTCGAGCAGTTTCTCAGAGAATCTCCCCCAAGAAGAAGCTTTAATCATGGCCGGAGGATCTCAGACAAATTTCAGGTAGAATCCCACCAGCAAACAGGAATACAACAGTTTTTATAGAATAGGAGCATGGCGATAATGACATGATACATTACATAATTTCCCTACAATTTGATTGGTTCTTCATAGACAAACCCTTCTGTTACTAGGTAGAAGCAAACTCTGTTTTAATGATTACTTCATTGTTAATCACAAGGTTTCAAACCTAGACATCTGTCTAGTTTAATTTCCCCTATTTGTTATTTATACACTCACACACTCAAAGTCACGAGTTTCCGCCAAAGGGGAAACATACATTTAAAATTCAAAAGCATATGAAAGTTGTTCCTGCAAGAAAAATAAATGTTAGTTATGATTAATTAAAAAATCCATCACAGCTTCTTAATACAACTAGGCATTATTTTAACCCAGGCTAACTTGACAAAAATGTGTCTGTGGATACATTTATGCAAATTGATCAGAACATTGTTTCTTGCATGTTTCGCAAAACACTTTTTAGTGGCGCTAAAAGTTTAATGCTCTGTTGCATTTGAAAATAACGTACCAGGTGAACTACTGAGCAAGTTTACAACATCAGAAAAGCCACACAATTGGAGCTGATTATGTGATACAAACATCAAAATGCATTAGTTTATAAATCATGCACTATGGTAAAACTGTTTTGAGGTCATAAGATATTATGCAAGGAACCATGTGAAAAGACTTTATTTATCACAATTAGAGTGAAAAGGAATAAAAGTTGTTGGTGTTTTACTGCCACTAGTGTTCATTTCAATTTGAAACTGCAGTGAATTGTATGTACAGTATAAGAATGTTTTGGAGTCTTTCAGAAATGTACATTAAACAGAGCCCAAGTTGCATTATTTGCAGCATCATACTAATTCAATACTAATTTGAACTAATTTAAACAATTTATCCTATTCTGGCAAAAACCTCTATGCTACTGAACCTAAGTTTAGATATTTGCTGGCACCCCAGGAACTTCTCAAAGTGTGAGCCCAGTGGACAGGTCAGGTCACTCTCAGACTTCGACAAATCTTTCCTGCCTTGTTTACCTCCTCTGACCTGATTTTAGTCTGGCCCTTCCCTGGAATACCAGTAGCATCTCTAATCCTTCCTCAAGACTTTTTCCAAACCTCACCGAGCAGGAACAACCCCAGCCATCTGTGTATCTCTCTATTGATCTGGCTTCCCTGAGAAGATTCTGGAAGGCAGGAATATCCCCCCCAACGCCACCAGACTGCACAGCTCAGCGGCCACCATTCATCAGATCGGCACGCGCTGTTCGGTGGCCTTACTGAACATAAAGAAATGTCTGGACATACATCTCCCAGTGGACTCATTGAAGTTATGTCTCTTCTAGATCTACGACAGGTTTCTTTACAACTCATAAGCTTTGTCAATTCAAAAGTCTCGCTGTATGTGACCATCTCATTGTTTGTGGAAGACCTTTCACAGAAATGCACTTTTCTTTAAGGTAAACGCAGTATTTATTATTAGTATTATTTTTATTATTATTGCACTGGGCAATATGACATACATCTTGGACTTATACTGACACCTAGTGGTGTGGATGTAGCCTCGTGCAAAAGAAAGAGTTTTTTGTAACCAATTTCAATCTGATCTGGTTTGTGTATGAAAAACTTGTGATTATATATATTTTTTTAAAGTAACCATGAAGGTGCACCTCTAAACATAACTGTCAATGTGGTGTGAGCGGATCATATGAAAATGTATGAATGAGAGTATGAATTCATATGAATTAGCCACCAATTTGCCAAAACGTAAAATACTTGCGTAAAACGTAAAATTGTCATGAGTGTGTGTTGCCATTGAAAAAAATGCATTATTTGCATTATTAATGCATTATTTATAGTATTCAGCTGGTCATGTGGTCTCAAAATGGTAACTCCCATGAGATATGTGACCCTGCCTGTGAAAACCCAGCTAAAGTCATTTTTTTGTGATTCAGTGTTTTTTACATAAAATCATCCTACACAATGTAAAGAACATTCTGTGAAAATATAACCTTGATATCTTTAAAATTGACTGAGTAAGGCCATGTCAAAGATTTGCTCAAATTCGGCCTCAGAAAATCATATTTTTGAGAAATTCCAATTTAAAGATAAGTTATTTTTTAAAACTGCAACACATTTGATCCATAGTTATCCTTCATATGTGACTTATAACACATTAAAGCTGAGATTCTCCCCTTTTTAGTGATATATGACACATCAGTGGAAAAATTCTTAAAGTTTTGTAAAACAGATCTATTTATTATGATGTACATGTCCAAAAAGCTAAAAGCATAAAAACATTGAAATGAATGGGGGTACCACAAGAGCTTTATCGTAGCAACAGTTACCATGTCAGTTCAGTGGAATGATTTGTATAACTTTATTAGTAAAATGAAATATCAGTGAAATGTCAATAATATATCAATTAAATAACATACCATTTCTCATTCTCTGAAATTATCATTCTCTTACTGGCCCACGGTGTAACATTGAGTAAATCTGGAGTAAAAAATAAATAAACAAATAAAATTTCAAGGGATAGTTCTCCCAAAAACTACAATTCTGTCATCATTTACTCACCCTGATGTTGTTCCAAACCTGTATGAGTTTCTTTCTTCTGCTGAGCAAAAAATAAGATATTTTAAAGAATGTTTGTAACCAGACAGTTGACAGCACCCATTGACTTCCATAGGTGCCGCCAACTGTCTGGTTACCAACATTCTTTAAAATATCTTATTTTTGTTAAACAGAAGCAATAAACTTATACAGGATTGGAATAACATGAGGGTGAGTATGAGTATGAGTAAATCATTTTTGGGTGAACTATCCCTTTAACAGGTCAGTCTCAAACTTTGTACACATTCTAAAATTGTCTAGATGCAAAATAAAATCCTGAGTGACAGCAACTCTCCCTACTTGAAAAATAAAGAACACTTTTCCCCATTGAAATACTTGCAGTTGCAAGAGAAACTGATTTTCAGTTTCACATCTGGACTTCCAGCATTCGAAGCAAATTCTTCTTGCTGGTGTTCCCTCTTCATGTTCGCCAGACAAATAGTGGGGTTCAATCACCAGAACTGGCTTGTCCTCCTCATCATGTTGGTCACTGCCTGAAAAAGCAAAGATCATTTTTTTTTTTCAATTCAAAGCAAGATACCTAAAAACATGATTGTGTAACATGCAAGAATGGGAAGTGGGTTTAATTTCACATTTAAAATGGATAATGAAGCATTTTATATGAAAATATCAGAAAATATTTTTTCAGTTTAGTCAGACTGGATCTGATTAATTGAGGGGAGGGCATAGGAACAAGCAGACTTCAATTCAGAGTGTAATGAAACAAATAAACATCATGCCATAAACGTTATTAATTTAAACTGACTAAATCCCAATCAACAAATGTAATAAACATTTAAATCCACTATTTTTGCATCACAGATATGTGTTAGCATTACATTGGCTGGACACTGACAGTATACATTTACATATAGTATAAAACAATAATAACAAAAACTTACCGTCAAATTTCTCGTCAGTTTCGTCAAAGAAGTGTCCTGTTCATCATCACAATCATCTTCCAGAAAATAATCCGCAATAAAACCGGTTAAATCATAATTTGGGTTCAATTCCACCGAGATTAATATCAAGCTAGCTGTTTAAGCAAGCAGCTATTTTCCGTTCCTGCTCATACTTTGGTGTCGCCGGCGAAGCCATGGCCATGTCAGATGTCAAAACAACGCATTACGTTACCATCATCCAGCAAATAACACGTAGCAGGCCAAAAATGTCCTTAAAATTAGTTTAATATTAATTATTAATTTAATTGATTGATATTAAAGTCTGTTTTTACTCTTTCTAATAGAAAATACACAGAAAAGAAGTTCCTGAACCGATTGATATACGAATCAGCAGTGTTGTTGCGCGAAATAAACCCAGAGACGACTGAAATCAATGTTAAGGAAGCCCACGTCCGTTTTTTTTTTGCGCAAAAGTATAACGTAGTGTCAATAAAATCATTTATTTCAGTATTTATCATGTTATAAATGAAAATGTAAGTATTGCATCTCAAAACCAATGGTATAATCTATCATTTACAGCAATAAACACACATGGACTATTTTTGTCATTTTTATGGCTATGACTACTTTGACGCTCGTTAACTCATAATTCGATTCTGCGACTTTAGCCGGGGTTTCACAGGCGGGGTCACATATGTGTAAAATAAAATGGGTTTTATTAGGCTACTGATATGGCTGCATCTCATGTTATGCCGGGTACACACTGCACGATTTTAGCCCCGATTTTTACTTGCCGACAATTTTGTGGAAATTGCCGACAAATCAGAGGCAAATCGTTGCTCGTTAACGCGAGTGAAAATCGTGTAGTGTGTATTATCAAAGATACAATCTGAGAGAAGCACAGATGAATGCTAAATATCTGTGACTCAGAGTCCTGCAGTGTGAAATGCGTTTTGACTGGAAATTTACATTGACGACAGCCTACAGCCAATGAGAAAGCAAGAGAAAGTTCAGGGGGAGGAGTCATAGACCTGCAACAAAACATCAGCAAGCAAGGCTTCTGCAAGCAACCATTCTCTCTTCCTATTCTTCTTTTTTTTCTTTGTTGCTGAAAATCAACGCACAGACAACTTGGATCGCGAGCTTCATTTGAACAGACTCCTGTCTCAAGTGTGATCTTACATTATTTCTTGTATCACTTCTCGAGTGTGTTTGATTGTGAAACATATACCAGACAAAGCTGTCTGCGATACCTCCTGTTGAAATGTTATGTAATGTGTGACCCCCCTGTCGCCGATCCGTTGTGTAATGTTCATAAAACAGCAACAAAATGGGTACCCCAGACAGTCGTGTGAGAAAAACAGCGATCCGACGACTTTGAAAATCGTGCAGTGTGTTACCTGGCTTACCTGTGTACCTGGTGTAGCCTACATGATTTTAAACACATTTTTTAAAAAGTACTATCCATTTCTGTAGGGTTGAGCAAAAAAGCCCTTTAATATCAAGTTATGGCAGTAAAATGTCTTTTTTTAGTCTGTTTATGGCCATGTTTACTTATTTGCAGAGACAAGTAAGGCACGTGACTGGCTGAGGCATCCCTGACTGCTCGGACAGTTCGACCTTCTGCAGCGGAGGGGGGCCGAGGGGGGAGTCCCCGTTCCCTGCCCTGCCCTACAGAGAGGACCATCTGTGCTAGGGAACCTCACGCCGAGGACCTGGCCATCTATGCCATGCCCTGTGACTCGAACACACACACACACACACACACACACACAACATAGCTAAATCCCCCCGATTCAGCTATCAGCCTTTTCACAAAGAGATACTGCCAAACCTCACACCACTCTCTATTTAACCATGCTGAAATGATCACAGGAAAAAGATACAGAATTCTTTTTTGATGTACAGGTCACCGCTCTTACACAAAAATTAACATCGCTTATATTTCTGATGTACAAAAGCAGGTCTGTCATGACTAGGACGTCAAACTTCACCTGAGGGGAATCGTTCTGAACTCGCAAGCATGTGTTGCGTGCTGTGAAACGAGATAACAGAATAAGTGGCAACACTACTGGTCTCATTCGGGGAGCCGCTGAGTTTGTGTGTGTTGTACTTAAACCTCCAAAACATCTGTGTGAGGGGAACAGGACGAGAAGAGCCAGGAATATTCACTGAATATGTGATGTGGAAAAGCATTTTCAGGTCAGTAAAATCGGGAAAGACAAATAGAAAGCTGCAGCGCTGTATGTAAAGCCATGCACATCGAATTCAACCTAATATGATTTTGTGTTCTGTGTCTATTCAAGTCAGCCTTGATTTGGTTTCCAACACTAATCGCATCACCCAAGAGATTTGCATGGGCTTTTTTTTTTCATCTTTTTTTTTTTTTCGTTCTCTCCTCTCCTGCCTTATTGAAACTCTCATCAGCCATTGTCACATAAATCCCCCCGATAAATTAAAAATGATTGATTCAGAGGAGGAAACAGCACCATAGGGGTTGGGGGGAGGAATCTATTGGCAACGGAGGACAAAAAGGGAAACATAATTGAGTCCACATTCATTTGAGCCTGAGAGTCAGACCCTGTAATCACCTCAGGAGTGAGAATACCACAATCAGTCTGCCCTTTGCTTTAACCTGCCTCACTTTTTAGAGAGTTTTGTCAATTAGAATCAGCTTGATGCGAAAACGTTGCTTTGTATTGAACTTCAGCATGAAAGGGATCATATTGACTAAGTGTGATCAAATAAGCCTGGTAACTTTTTGTGCTAATGGTCCATTCTCTGCACGCGCTGCTTTTCAGTCCCTGAGGAAAATGATCACGTATTACATTAAAAAAAAATGTATAGAAATTGCTCCCAAGAGGATTTTGTATCTAAATTAAAGCTACACTGTGTAATTTTTTTAGTTGATTCTTAGCAAAAAAACACTTAGTTATTTCAAAAATATATGTGCTCATTAATGTATATTTACTTCTTTCAAGTAATAAAGTATTCTCGTATGTTTATAATCTGCCATTGAAAGTACATACGGGTGAGGGGTTCGAATGCCGGTCGCCATGTTGCCCCTCCATCTTGAAACTACATTAGCCAAAGAGGGACATACCTGTAAATTCAAGCTTCGCCTTTCGCGCTTTACACTCAGTGACACAGAGACGAATGCGAGGGGGAGATTACTCGCGACTGCTGGCAGATTTGAAAGATTGCTGATGGAGGATCACGCCTATTTTCGAGGACATGTAGCAGAGTCGCCAAGGAAGCGAAAGAGAGAATTAAAACGTCAACGCGACCAAAATCAGCAAGACCAAAGTCAATACTGGAGTAACTATTCCCAGATGGAAAGAGCTCATGAGGAGCAAAGATTTTAAAACGGACGCCGAAGTTGCCTGCTTTCTTCTCGACAGGTAATTCAGCCTATTTGTGTAAATTTAAAGTTTTATAGTTGCTTGTCTAACCATAGCATGGTTGTGCATAACGCCAGAACGACCTCTAGTATAACTTGCGCTACTTTTCCTCACGTCAATGGTGAAAAAGTATTGTTTACCTTGTAACATAAATCTGTGCTGCGACGGATCACAGGTGATAGTTTTAAAGGCGCAATTGGACGAAGTCGAACTGGAAGCCATGTTAATCTTGGAATAATACGTCCACCGTACGAGTTAAAACGCCCTCGAAATTGAAAGGAACAGAAACTAATATTCACTGGGTAGTCATATACAATTTCACCGCTAGATGGGGGAAAATATCACACAGTGTAGCTTTAAGTTTGGATGCACATTTCTGCAAATGGATATAGAAGATATACTATATTTTTAAGATAATAAGTAACACTTTATTTTGATGGTCGGTCCCTTCTGAACATTCTGTTGACTATAAGTAACTTTACAACTACATGACAACTAACTCTCATTAGAGTATTAGTAGACTGTCCGCTTAATATCTGCTAACACTGTATTGTGATGCTCCTCAACTATAAGTAACTTTGGTACATGTCAACTTATTCTAACCC
The DNA here is from genome assembly GCF_964197995.2 of Scardinius erythrophthalmus. NCBI lineage: Eukaryota > Metazoa > Chordata > Actinopteri > Cypriniformes > Leuciscidae > Scardinius > Scardinius erythrophthalmus. Next base: position 27,284,152 of record NC_138233.1, on the reverse strand, counting down.
TACCAGTCTACTAATACTCGACTAACACCCTAAGGCGAGTTAGCAGACACGTACTGTAGGTGCAATGTTACTTATAGTCAACAGAATGTGTTAAAGGGACCATCAAATTAAAGTGAAACCAGATAATTTAATCACTTTCCTGTCAGAGATGTGTGTTTCTTCTAAGTAACTAAGTACTTTTTTAGGTAACGCAATATTGTAACACGTTACTTTTACACTGGTCATGAGGTCAAAAAGGCACCAAACAGAAAGAATGATGCTGTTACTTTACGTGGAACTCCAGCATAATAAAACTAATGAAAGAAATGTGTTGCTCTGTCCAGTTAAGAAGTTTTCCGCACACTCACAGGATGAATACCAAAATAGCCTATATTTAAAGTCCTGTTTTGATCATTAATGCATTGCAGTTGCACAGTAATTTAAATCAACAGCCCTTCCACAACAATTTCCTCAAGAGAAAGTGGGAATGAGAGAAAGAAAGAGAGTTCAGGTGTAGCGAACAATGTCAACCTCAGACGCACCGTTGTGCGTCTACAAATAAGCCTTGGTCCCAGTCACACTCAAGAGTGTATTATCATTGTTATTAACATATTCCGCACAAAGCGGATCTTATTTCTGCCCAGGTTTCCCTGCACACACCACGCACACATACACACTGCTCCAATTAGGAGGGAGTGTTGTGTAGCGTCAGTGTCGAGGGATTCAGCTTTCTTCTGCGCTGTCAGGTCCCATCAGAAAGGCGGCTCATTAGTGTCAGGTTCAGCACTGCCACCGACTTTCCCTTCTCTCTTGCTCTCTGTCACTCTCACTCTCTCTCTCCTCCTTTTTCATTTTCGCACAAACATTTCAAATGAGTCTCCATGTACTCTTTCATATCTATATCATCAGAGCCCGATCTTGTATTTCAGCCTCCCATAAATGATCTCTTGTCCATCGGTCCAACAGGATTGGAAGAGGTGAAACGCATCCAAATCGAGCCAAAGAGTGTGAACAAGGTTGATCACATGATGTCTCTTAAAGATGGCTTAACAAAACCTGACAAAGATGGCTCTCACTAAACCTGTCAAGAACATGTCCCAGTCATATTTCCCATAAAAATCGAAATATGTCTGGAATACTTGATTCTGATTGGTCAGTCATAGCAATCTGCAGTCAAACGGATCTTAATAATGACGATAGATCTGTCTATCTACCTAATCTAGCCATCTATCTTGCCATCCATCCATCCATTCGCCCATCTATCTATCTATTTGTCAAGTAGCTACATAGTAAGCAGGGTAACATTCAGATGTTCATTTTACATGTATGTGTGTCGGGATCCTGATCACACTTTTACAGTTTATGTTAAATACTAATTAAAAATACTAATAACGGCTGCATTCTCCATTACATTTTTTGCTTAAGGAAAATCAGGCATACTTTTAAAGCCATTAAGATCATTGGTATTGTGATATTACTTCTCTTTGCAATTTATATAATATAATTTATGCTAATGTGTTAATATGTTGCATTGTTTGGTGTTATATTTAAACGTTTTATTAAAGAGATATTTCTATAGAATATTATTATTTTGTATTGTATATATGTATGTGTATATATATGTATACATGTATTTATTTATTCATTTACCACTGAGAATAGTAACGCATTGCGGCCATTATAAAACTGGGGGAAATTTAATTTAAATGTCGTAAACATAATGTGACTATGCAAAACAAATTTTAATGGCCTTTTAAAATATGCAAGATATACTCTTCGTTTTCTTTCGTGAGACTTACACTTATATTTTCATAACTAACGTTACAGAGCCTTACAGATGGGCGAACCGTGGGTTTTTTAAATAGAAAGCGCTGGCATTAGGCATCACGGAGTATTTTTACTCTCGTCAGCAGGAGAGGTGGCAGAGGCAGACTGGCAGTGAGAGTAGAAGGAAAACAGCACTAATGGTCTCAATGTGTCAACAGGTTTTCGCCAAGGACTCCATCTGCAGCCACACACACACACACACACTCACACAGGCGCATGGTTGAGTGTGTACCTCCACACACATAGCTCTATACCCAAGGAAATCTTCAGGAGGAATTTACACTGCACACACTAGATAATTAATCCTAATCTGTTTATTTTTGGATCTCTGTTATGCCTACAGTTCTTTAAATGAGTCCGTTATTGCTGTATACACATCACTGCATGCTTGTCAATGTTGTGTATAGTATAAACCAGGTCGGAGCCGTACTCAGAACTTGTGTTCCAAATTTCGCAAAAGAAAAAGAAATGCCCCCCTTCCCCGCTCCAGAGAGCAGTTTAAAAGGTGGCAATATGAGAGAGATTATTGTGGTGTTACACTTAAAGCAAAGCTACTTATCTTAATACCGCCGCCATCTGAAGCTGCACCAAAAATATCATTTCAGTCACATGCCAAAAATAAGTGGCGGACTTGAAAATGTAGCACAAATGAACACAGAAAATATTCTAAAACTTATCTGAGCAAGGCAAAGATAAAAAAAAAAAAAAAAAACAGAACTTTTGTTTATCTCAAGTCTCATCTTCCCCATCGCCTATCCCCCATAATCCTCTCTCTCTCTCTTTTTCTCTCGTTCTCTCTTCAGGCAGCCCAACCCCATTCCTATTAAACCCTTTAATTAAGAAAACAAGCTTTGAATTCAAGTGTGCAACCCCATCTCCGGATGCCATGTTGGAGAACAACACTCCCCTTTCCAGCGCCATCTCTTTCCCATTCCATACGCTTTTTTTTTAAACCTCTTTCTTTCTCTCATGCCCTGAGCCCCCTTCACTTTCTTTCATTCTCCCGCTCTGTCTGCACACTTCCACTATCAAAGACATGATAATTAGTCACAGAGGTTCATCTGGAATCTATTATACTCCTTTTCTTTAATTAATTGTGCATTATAATTATAGAGGCGCTCGGTATCATGCACTCGTGCGCCCGCATGCATGCTTGCAACTTTGAAGCGTACTCTGGAAATGCCACATAGATAAAAGCCGGCAAGTGTCAAAAAGCAAGCAAACTTTTTCTTCCCTCCTCTCTCTCCTCCACTTTCCCTCTCCTCTTCCCTTCTCTGCGGCGTGCGTCTTTTTATGCCATTTGTAGCGACCTAATGAGGACATTTCTGTCAAAAAAATCAATCAAAGGCTCGGCTGGGAGCGTGTTATAAGTCACAGGTATCTGAGGTGCCTCTTTTCCGGGCGGATGAATAATAATAAAAATAAAATAAAATAAAATAAAATAAATAAATAAGGAGTGTGTTTAATTCTGTGACACGAGGGGCTTCTGGCGAGGAGGGGGGGAGTTGAAAGAGGACATGCTGGGGAACAGAAGCTGGTTGGATTCCCTAATCTCTGAGATGGCATAAAGCGAACATGCCAAACACCTTCAAATTGTAAAGAGAAAAGTGTGACTCATTTTTTTTTTTTTTCCTTCCTGCCATTTCTTTTTTAGCTCCATTAAAAGGCTTTAAGACAAAGTGTTCGTGCATGTAATAAACATACGGAGGAGATGCACAGCGACGGGCAGACCTCCAGCATTCCCAGAATGCCTCACTCCGTGCACATTTTAACTTATCTCCAGCAAACAAAGATGGATGTGTCTCAGCGCTTATTAAACCGTGCTTTTTAAGCTCTTGCATGCCTTGTTTTGAAAAGCAAATCTCTTTATGCTGCAGATTGACAGAGCAAACGCGAGAGAAAATACATGTAAGGGAGAAGAAACATTCTCATTTAACTTCAGCATCGTGCACATGATTACTTGTTTTAATGCGGATGCTTTGAGCTCGAGCGGGATCCTGGGTTGCCTCTCTTGTAGGGCTTAGCACTGTATTCTCTCAAAGGGGTGCTGATCTCTTAATTATTTAGCAGGCTTGTCCCTCTCTGATCAAACAATGGCGTGACAGAATGTTTCCAACACAAGCTGAAAGTGGCTTATGATCTCGCTTGTTCCGAACCGGAGTGAAAAGGGATGAAATCCAGCCCTGACAGGTGGCCGATTGTTAGCGCACTCAGAAGGTGGAAAACAGTTTGGCTCCGGCACATTCGCATTATGAAAATGATGCAGAGGAAATTGAAAAGACACTTCACAATGAGAAGTCCCCGAGGACACCGCTAACATAACATCAACATAATGTTGATATTTAATTGATTAAATTAAGGCAATGAAATGGCGGATATTGCGTGTTTGAGTTTCCAAATTAAGAATGCTTAATTATTTATCATAAAGGGCAATTGAGAATATTGAGGTCTAAATGTGCTGCGCTGAATAGTTTGAGTAAATTATTCTATAATTGCACTAAATTATAGTTTAGTACATAAGGGCTTATGAAAAAATGTTCAATTAGTCGTATCCCTGTTAAACATACTGTGAAGCAGCATTCTGGAAAAAAGGGACATTTGCTGTGAAAAACAAGTGGCATATATATTTTTTACTTCTAAACTACTAAAACACTATTTTCCAGCTAATTAGTTTGAAACATTTGTGTAAAATTATCTTAAATATTCTGAAAGGATTTATTCATTTTAAACTAAATCAAATTATATATTTATATTTTGAAATGGTCTTTGCCCATGTACACGGTGTTATGTGGTTGCAAAGATATTTAAGTGATTGTCATAGTTACATATTTAACGGACGCTCCGTCGCTTAGTTATTTGCGTCCTGCTACCGTTTAAACTGACCTGTCAATCATCTAGTCACTTAAATCCTCCACATTCGATTTAATTTAATTTACTACCGTTAATGAGAGAAATTGGCCAGTCGTGGGTCTTTCATGCAGAGACTCTCCTCTGTTTGCATATATGATGCATTTAAAAGTTAATGATCAAACGTATCTTTATAAAAGTTCACAATGCTGTTGGAGATAAAATATGAATAAATATTTTTTTGTCAGGTTAAATACTGATAATTAATCACTTAATCTAATCCTCTCTTCGCTGTCGGTCTCGCACATCCGCCATGTTTGCAGTTCAACACTTTTCATTCTTGTTTGTAGTTCTCATCCAATGTGCAATGGGTTGTGGGTAATATTAACCGTTACAGTGCGCACAGATCTGCACTTCGGATTCCAACCGGAAAAAGTAGACCATCCAGGTACCTCTGGAAAACTCATTTCAACATACTTCGATTTGAGACACATATTCATTCTAATTTGAATACTATTTAGTACGTATAGTATGCGAATTGGGACATTCTTGTCTCTACTGTAGATGGCTTGGGGCCCTCCTTTAGGGGATTTCTTATTTCATTTATCATCAGTCATGTGAAAATCACAGGTCCAACTGCTTTGACAAGCCACACGATTAGAGACATCATGACGCAGGACAAAATATGCCACCAAATTCATTATTTCAGATTAGGTGTTTCTTCAAATCCGTAACTGTATACACTGTGAAAAATGATTTGTAACTAAAACAAAAATGTCAAAATGTCACATTTAATACAATATGTTTTAATTTAATATAAATTTCTGAATGAAAATGGTTTCCTAGCTTTTTTCCAAGTATTTTTTTCAGTGTAGGTAATAGAGAGAAGTGAAATAATTAAGTGAACTTAAAGGAGCATTGCGTAGGTTTTTACTTAAAAAAATCTTTAAGATAGAGTTTTCATTTGTTCATGTATGAGCCAACCATGATGTAATAAAAAGAATGACACCTTGACTGTCCACCACGGTTGCCTCTATCAGCCTGTAGGCTCAATCGTGTGTGGAGGAGTCGGGCCCGAATCGGCGCGAAAATTCACAAAATGTGACGTCATGCGCGTTCTCGTCTACTTGGGCTTACAACCGTACGGCACGGCAGCCATTATAGTAAGCAGCGGCAATCTGTGTTTTCAAATGGACTCTGTGGATGGAAAGAAGCGACCAGCCCACAGCACAACTCAGACACCCACGGACACTCCTCGGAAGTGTAAAAAAAAAAAAAAAAACGAATTATGACAAGTGTTTTTAGTGCAAAATTTCATGTGGTATTCTGAATGAAAATAAAGCATGACAAGCTCATACATCAAGGTTAGAGTTCCTTTACCTTTAATACCATAATGTTATTGCTATTCTACAAAATAGTATAGTAGTACAACTATAATAGTAATTGTACTGTATCTAAAAATAAGCATAACGTCTTCAACTCACTTATATAATTTAGCGTTACTCTACAATAGTCAAAATAAGGGGTCTGTGAGTGCTGGGAGTGTGTGTTACAGTGTTGTGTTAAAATACTTTTAGAAGTAGACTTTAGTTGATAATATAAAGCAGCACTGCAACATTTTACTAAAATATGGTCTGTCAAACAATAACCTTACAGTACTGTAACTTTTCTTACCTCAAACATTATGCTGGTGAGTGGTGAATCTCGATGAGCCGTCAGTGGTTGCCGCGGCAACCCTGGTTGATGTGGTCGTGCTCGTACGAGCGTGCGCACCGAGAACGAGCATGAGACTGGCTGCAGTTCCTCTAACGGCCACTGGTGTCAGTAACGGTTAGAAATTTCAGAACTTACGGAATGCTCCTTTAAAGTGTGATCACATTTTCACAGACAAAATCCAGTAGGAATCTAATAAAAAATCCACGCGATCTGTAATTTCGCGGAGATTTTGCAAAAGGGTTCAAGCCGATTCACCGCTTTGACCAACAGAAAGCTGTTTGGTTATAAAGGGACTTCTGTGTGTACATTACTACACTATTGACAATAGACAAGTAGTGAACCTTATTTTCCAGTGAAGTTTCACCAAAGTTTCACTGAATAATACAGGAAGACACACATGCACAAAAATGGTTAGATAAATAACAAAACAAAAAAACAACAAATTTAAACATTTTTGCAAAAGCCTTTGTTTTTCTCCGTCTATGTTCCCTCATTATGGTGAGAGGCTGGTGTTTGCTTAAACATATCTCCACAGCAGCACTCTCGAACCCTCTGGGTCAATTACCTAATCTTAATAACCGTAATTGCTGAGCTTGGAAAGTAGCTGAGCTATTAATTCTAGTGTGGACCACTGGAGAATCGAGGGCCGCTGCCAGACACGACATATTCAAACACACACACATACAGCACTGATGTCAAAGTCGACGGTTAACAAACGCATCAGAGAGCGATTAACTACAAGACAGACCACACACCACATTGTCATATATATATATATGTGTGTGTGTGTGTGTGTGTGTGTGTGTGTGTGTGTGTGTTCGTTATTCATCAGCCCCCTGCCAGCGACGGGGGCTTCTTGGATAATTAGCAAGACATCGCACCCCCCTCGGCCTTCTTTACTCTGTTAACAGGTCGAGCACAGAGGAATCCCCAGCACACAGGAGAGAATCAATCGATCCCTGTGCGAGAAGATTGATCCAGGAACCATCCCACTGCCTTTAATGAAGCTGTCTGCCAGGGAATACAGCTCTCACACCATTACCCAGCAGCCCTTTCACCACAGGAGGCCCATATCAGACTACAGCTACTATGCGGATTACAATGTGAGCGAGGAAGGGGGGCAAACTGCCACATCACATATTAAAACACTCACACAATCATCTCTACACGACGAGGAGGGGTCGGATCCGAGCGCAGACATCGGAGGTGACCCGAAATCAATAGTGTTGAACCAAAAATAGGCAGGAGGGAAATGTCAGCTGTCATTCTGATCCTTAAGACCAATTCCTGGTGTAGTGCTGAAAAACGATCCACGCAGAGAGACTATTCGTCAAACCTGCGTGAAAACTAGACTTGCGATCCATCACAGAGAAAGATAAAAGACTTGTGTGATTATGTACTGCAAGACAAAATGAAGAATTACAAGTTCTCAGAACTTCTCGCCAAGTAGCTGCCATAACTGTCTTCTCATTCCCTGACAGAATCACACACCTGTTTTTTTTTTAGCTACAGTAATTTCACTAGATCCAAAACATGGAGAAATGGGCAGATTTCAAGTACTGTCATTAAGTCTAGTAATCTTCAATCAGAATAACTTCCCCCCTCTCTTGCAGCGACATCTCTTCTCTTCTCTCTGAAGACGTGTTTACTGGCGTGAGGGCGGGACAACCTGTCACTCACATCAGATCCACCAATAGCAAACCACAACCATCCAATCAATTCCCCAGGGACAAAATCAACAAAGACATGTCCTACATTTTTGCTTGTTCGAGACGCCGTTTCACTCGGATACGAGTCACAGTAAGGAAGAAAAGACTATTGCAACTTCAGTTTCATGCCAACATTATCATACAGTGGCCCCTAATAAAGTATAAAGTATTTATAAGGTGTTTATGACTCAAAAAAAAAAAAAAAAAAAACTATGAATAGCATTCCATTGATACATCAGATACAATTTTAAACCAAGTAGCATTCATTTTAAACACTGGCAGCCAGGACTGCACACAGAACTGGAAAAAAATTGACATTACAAATTTTCTGATTTATAAAGCAACAGCACACTCTTAGCCACGCGATATCGCTCTATATCACGGCTGTGTAGGTAATCACAGTGTGCTGATATAGAGCCATATCACACGGCTAAGAGTGTGATGTTGCGTTTATACAACAGTTCAAAGTCACAAGTGTGTAAATAAATAAGAAACAATAACAGAGTTTCTCTAAAAACACTCTTTTGACACTCAATTCGAGCAATTCAAATCTCCCGTGCGCTTCACTAGGAAGTGCCTTATGTGATCTGTGGAGCTGCTGACAATGATGAGCGCACCAAATTAGTCACATAAGGTGACATTTCCATCCCTACACTGCCTTAGAAGTTAACATACACCAGCTCCCTGTGAGCAGTAGACAGCAATGCAGCTCACTAGGTTTAGGAACAGAGCTCAAAAGTTTTGGACATGTTCTGTGGATCATGTTTATAGGTAATGTGATTCTTTACTCCTGTGGTTACTCTGCTGGACTTGTGTGAACTTGAGGAGAAATTACTTCATACATCTACTAACATCACCTTGACACCAAGGTTAAAACACCACCTGGTTAAAAGTAATTGGAATAGCTCAGAGTGAAGTTAGTGCGAAAATGACTCCATTACAAGTTACAACTCATTCCTGTACAACAGGGGTCTTACGTGGTTTCACAGACAAGGCTTAAGCCTATAGTCCAAGACTAAAATGCAAAAGCTGTCTTAACTGAAAGCAACTTGCACTAACAAATCTTAAAATCTGTCATTACCATTGTTTTGTCTCAAGATGCACACTAGTCATATTTTTTTCTAAGGCACATTTTAAAAAGCGACTTACTGTAAATATCCTAATTAAACTAAGCAAGACCTAATCCTGGCTTAATCTAAGCCCTGTCTGTGAAACCTTGCCTTAGAGTACCTGATTTTAAGTGCTAAACTGTTTACACCTGGTGATAAGATGCGTTTTGGTCGATTTGGATCACTAGTAGGCTAGGGAAACACATTCACATTTACACCTGGAGTTTTAATCCATCTCTTTTGTCCACTTTCAACCACCTCTGTCCAGATTTCTGCGAGGGAAGGATCTATGGGCGGGTAAATGTATGAGCTTTTTCAGATCTTTCGATCTAATGGACAAAATAAGCTCGCACAATTTACATATGAACACAACCGAAGACGACAGGAAAACATGCAGAGAGCAGCAGCTTTCGTTTCTGCGCTAACAGTCGCAAGACGTGTGTGTTAGAAATCAGGAATGGTGAGAGAACATTGTGCTAGGTGTGTTTTTCGTCTTCAAACCAAACTTGGTTCTTCAGCTGATAAAGTTTAAATCCAGTCTGGTTAGCGCACTTCTCATAATGTTTGCGCATTAGGTCAGTAGGCAGCGAGTAGGCGTCTTGTGGCTGTTTGAACACATTCGACCACATGAGCGTTTACACTACGAAAGCAATCCGGTCTAATGCATTTTTGACTTCCTCTGGAAGTGGTTGAAAGTGGACATGGTCAAAACGTTTTAGACCCCGTTTACACCTGTATTTAGCTTCACCCACTTGTGATCCGATTGACCAAAACGCATCTTAATACAAGGTGTAAACAGGGCCTTAGAGTTCAAAGTTGCTCTTGATGTAATCAGGTATGGTATACTTCATACTTCAAATCTAAGTGTAGATAAGTATCTCTGTATCATTGCACTATGTAACCCCCAGTCTCTCTGTGAGCCCATTTATTAGACATGTCAGTATATAATGGTGCTCTTTAGTTCTTAAGTATATAGAGTCTGTTCACAGGCTGGGGCATTTGTCATCTTAATGACAGTAATTTCCTCTTCTGTTATCTTGCCTGTTCTAGCCTCTAGTGATCCCGACACCCGATACTGACTTTGGGCCAACTCCGCTAGTGGACATCTGTCACTCTGACCTGCGTCACAACACATCTCGTCTCTTTGGAAACTCATGTCTGGCACGGGGTGACACAGGCACGTCAGCGTTAATGTCGGCATCTCGTTCTTGGCAAGATTTACAAATTTACAGACACATTGACCTATTCCTTTAGCTTTAGCATCAATGTCAGCGCATGCCCGCGTCGCACTACAATGACACGTTGCTGTCAAGAGTCGTATTGAGATGACATTGAAACGACGGCCCTCCGTACACTTCCAGCTGTGGCCTCCGGATATGACGTTTTAACCCTTGGAGCGGGAAGACTCCCAACTTGGCTGGAGGCGGGAAGCACTGTCGCGTGAGAGAGAGAGAGAGAGAGAGAGAGAGAGAAAGAAAGAGAGAGAGAGAGAGAGAGAGAGAGAGAGAGAGAGAGAGAAAGAAAGAGAGAGAGAGAGAGAGAGAGAGAGAGAGAGAGAGAGAGAGAGAGAGAGAGAGAGAGAGAGAGAGAGAGAGAGAGCGGGCAGCTCAAGCTCGGGCTGCAGTGGTTGCCATAGAGACAGATGAGGAGCGAAAGTGAAGCAAAGGCACTAAAATAAGAAATGGCCACAGGTAATCAGCGGCGAGCTGTCGCAATAATGTTGACATCTTGCTCATAACTAGTGACTGAGGCAAGAGCTGAAAAGTCAGTGTCTTGTTTTGTAATGACAGGAATAGGTATAGAATCACAAAATGGGATAAAATTAAAGTTTGTTGGAGTTCAGGCTTGAGAAGTTTGTTGAAATGAGCTGGTTTCAAACTATTACAAAGTACAGTATCAGTGCATTAAAGAGAAAGTTCACCCAAAAATGTTACTTCTGTCATCAAGGGCGTAGATTTGGTTTGAACATTGGGGGGGGTTGAAGTTTGGGTATGCCTCCTGATATTGTGATCATGGTATAAATATTGGGGGGGTTGTAATGCATAGATTTAAATATTGGGGGGGTTATCTCCCCCCCCATCCCCCCCACAAACTACGCCCCTGTATGTCATCATTTACTCACCCACATGTAATTTCAAAACTGAGGTTTTAAATTTAAATCCCATGAGGAAAACAGTTCATAAATCATGCTAAATAATGTTCTCTATAAGGGTTGTGTTTAGGGGGACACTCTTCAAGGTTCCGTAGGGTTCTATATAGAACTCTAGGGCTCTTGACTAAAATTTAAGGAGCCCTTTATACCAAAAAGATTCTATTTAAGCAGAAATGTCTTAAATAATTGCATAATTCTTTCATGTTTAACAGGCTATTTCATTTTTTTAGTTCACTTTTTTTTAAGGTGACAGTTACATTGTACTCATAAGTACTGAGCAATATTAATTAACTACATGTACTTACTATAGAGTTGCGGTTAGGGTTAGTTATTTGTAATTATGCATAATATACTGATATGACTATAGTAAGTACATGTAGTAACATGTAACTACGTCACCATAAATTAGCTTACCTAGTGAAAAAATTTGCTGTTTAATTCATACAATTTTTAAATGAATTAAAACTGAATTAAGTAAAGCTAAATCCATTAAATGTTTCCATAATGGGAACACCTAAAAGGTTATATGATAGAACCCTTTAATAACCCTTTAAAGTTCACTATAGAAACTTTTCTTACGAGTAGAGGTTAGGGGATAGAGAGTAAAGTTTGTACAGTATAAAAATCATTAACTCTGAGAGTCCTCATTAAAACACAAAAACCTAACGTGTGTGTTTGTGTGTGTTTACACTCACCGGCCATTTTATAGGTACAACTGCCTATTAATGCAAATATCTAATCACATGGCAACAACTCAATGCATTTAGGCATGTAGTCATGGTCAAGATGATCTGCTGAAGTTAAAACCGAGCATCAGAATGGGGAAGAAAGGTGATTTTAGAGACCTTGAATGTGGCATGGTTGTTGGTGCCAGACGGGCTGGTCTGAATATTTCAGAAATTGCTGATCTACTGGCATTTTCACGCGCAACCATCTCTAGTTTACAGAGAATGTTTATAAAAAAAATTTTTTAAAAAAAGGAAATATCCAGTGAGCAGCCGTTCTGTGGGTGAAAATGCCTTGTTGATGCCAGAGGTCAGAGGACAATGGCCAGACTGGTTCAAGTTGATAGAAAGACAACAGTAACTCATATGACCACTGGTTATCTATTATAACCGAGGTCTGCAGAAGAGCATAACACGTCAAAGCTTGAAGCAGATAGGCTACAGCAGAAGAAGACACACCAGGTGACACTTCTGTCAGCTAAGAAGAGGAAAATGAGGCTACAATTCACATTGGCTCACCAAAATTGGGCAACAGCCGATTTGAAAAACGTTGCTTGGTCTGATGAGTCTCTGCGACATTCAGATGATAGGGTCAGATATTTTCTTGGCACACTTGGCACACACATACAGCATATATGGTGTAAATGCATGCACAAAATAGATTTTTATAGAAATATACCATGGACCTATATATTACTCTTTGAAGTACCCGCAGTACCATCTATATGCCATGGTGTATAAATGGTAATCATATAGTGCCATGACTTTACCATTACTGCATCATGGTACCACCCTAGTGCTTTTTGTAAGAGGAGAAAAAAAATGAAGTGGTTGCTATGGCAAATAAAACTTTTTCATCATGAACAGCGAAGCTGAAAACTGAGGGATGAAATTAAAGTAAGGAGAGAGAGAAAGAGAGATGGACATGAGGGAGATGTATAATATTGAGCGATGCAGTCAGGGGCACAATAAAAACAGCTCTCAGGAGAGAGCGCTGCAGTCAGCAGCTCTTATGAGCCACTCAAGATTGTACAGGTATTGTGTGGGCAAAACTTAGTCAATGGAGCCATGACGTTTAGTCTGTTTTAATCCAAACCATTTATGACCTAAACTGCACTCACAAATAGAGCATAATATCAGTTTACAACGTTATCCAGGAAGAGCCGCGCCGGAGTCTCGGATTAATCCTCAAGCCACATTTACATGGACAAAACCTAAACTTAAAAAAGAGAGAGTGATTTTGGATCACTTATTTATAGCTCCCACCTTTGAGCTGTGTGCACTTCACTGCTGAGAGTGTGTTTGTGGTTGTTTGTGTGTTTGTGTAGATATTTGATCATGTCTGAATGGTAAGAAGTAGGCGGACGCCTGAGGGTTTTGCTGTCTCTCTCTTTCTCTCTCTCTCTTTATTTTCCTCCACTGCTCCTTCATCCCAGAGCAGTGGTTAAGCCCGTATTATCCCGCCTTACCCGGGCTTACATTATCATTATCATCCCTGTGTACCAACACTATTGTTACCATAGGGCAGCACTCCCAACATGTTAAGAGGCAAGCTTAAATCTCTTAAAGAGCCAGTAGATTACCACCATTCAATATTTCTCAATGTTTTCATTTTCTACACATATATTTCCGGTGCCACGTACTGGTGAATAGCGCTTGGGTAACAGCACTGTTTATTCCTGAATGTTTTTAGGTTACACTTTATTTTAAGGTAACAGTTACATTGTACTTGCTCAAATAAGTGCATAAGAATATTATTTAACTACATGTACTTTAGAGTTACAGTTAGAGTTAGGTTTAGGGTTTGTATAATTAACTGTTATTAGTAAATACATGTAGTAACGTGTAACTACGTCACCTAAAGTGTTACCGGTTTTTATACTTGTGTTAAAAAAAAAAACAAAAAAAACACCTGCTGGTTATCTCTACGTGTTAAACTCTAGTCTGCAGTAGGCAACCAACTAGCTACCGATCAAAACATAGTTAGCAATAACCCTTAGTAACCACATACTAATGCAATAAAACCCACCCAGAACACCCTAGAAACCATATAGAAATGTGTTCAAACTTGTTAAGAACCACTGATAAACCACCACTGAGAAAAACCATAGCAAACTTAGCAACTTAGCAACAACTTAGCAAAATGCTAAAAACCACTCAGCAACCACACAGAAAAGTTCTGACAAACAAAGCAAACTTATAGCAGCGAGTTTCACATGCAAAAAAAAAAAAAACACATTTTCTAGAAATGTACAAATGTTTACTTTTTCAATTTACTAGTTCTATACTGAAGCTTTACACAACAGACCTTATGACTTATGACAGACACAGATCATGCAGAAACTGAACGCTCAGTAAATGTAGCACTTTGTACGTTCGCCTTCCCTGAACTGCATGTTCCATATCCTGCTAAGGAAAGGTTTGCAGCTTTGTTCAACTATCCTCATATTAATACAGCCGGCTGCTTGTGGAGGGGAGAGAGACAAACTCTCATGCCATTTACAGCTAATATGATTTTCACCACAGAGCAGCAGGCACAAAGCACACAGGTTAAAGAGTGTGCGTATATATATAAAAAAGCACATATGCACTTAACTTTGAGCTTTTTACATCCTTTCAGGCCAAAATAATAATAAAAAATCATTACAGCTACAGTATATTTTCTATGAATCTACAGCGTGCAACACTATTGGCAGATAACCAAGGGCAATGGAGAAAAATACAAGTTGTGAATGAAGCTGCAAAGATAAAAAGAGGAAAATGCAACGGTAACATGACCTTGATAATAAAGGTTCTTTATTGCCGTCAATGGTTCCATGAAGAGTCCCCGTGAACCCGCAAGTTGCAACTGACTTTACTTCAGTGTTGTGATGTATTTCCAAGTGAAACGGAATATTGAATATAGGGCCAGGTTTATTTTTGCGCACCTCCTCTCCATCCCTCGCTCACAGCAGACTGATGGTTGGAGGTAAGTGGTTAAGGATATTCATCCCAAGCCACCAAACGGACATCATCAGAGAAGGAATGCCATTCCAGAGCAGAAGCAAATTTGCATATTTTTATTAAAGATTACCACGATAAACAAAATATTTTCTGCATATTAACTTGCACGGATTAAGCTAAATGTTCACCGCAAGACTAGTAATGCGCGCTAACAAAATAGATTCTCCACCAAAAACTAGCAAAACATGATTATCATCTCTATCGCAGCCATGCTCACGTGACATTGCAGTGTTTTGTCACCATGAAAATGTCTTTGCATGGTTTTCTGGGTGCACACACTCGAAGCACGCACACAGAAAGCTGGATGTCAGACTGCGCGTCCTGTGAGTACTAAAATAAGTTCTCTTTCACGTCTTATTGCCCTTAAACTATCAAATACACACATAGTTCTGTCAAAAACACACAAAGTTTACTTAAACAGTCGGTTATGTCTGTGAACATAAAAGTGTGTATTAGATCTGTGTATTAAAGTGACAGCAGCATAATATACAGTACCTACTGCTGTTAATATGAATCAAACAACAATAGAAAAACAGAAAATCACTCAATGCTCTTGATTGAATAACTTTAGTAGCTTTAATAAGAATTAATAAGAGCTAAGCTAATAGGGCGGATTCCATGCCAGTCGTGGGCGGGGCCTATTCCAATGTGACGTCACATTCCTGAACAGCTCAATTTTGAGACACAGTTTCAGAATTATGTTCAATAACAATATAGTGAATTTTGCATAATAGGTCCTCTTTAACATCCATGGAACCTTTCCATGCACAAACTGGTCTTTAAAGTGGAAAATGGTTCATTAGATTATTAAAATGGAAAAACCCTCTTTTGGAACCTTTATTTTCAAGACTAAGTATTCGGCTACTTAATAATGTTTTAGCCTTTTTATTTGGACAGCAACAGGAGGCACGTGCACTACTTACCAGGCTACATCTCCAACATAATGAAAGCATTTTAAGATATACATTTGTCCCAGTCATGAGCGATCACATCACATATGACATGAATGATCCTGGGAACAAAGAGGAACATACAGCGCTTTCATGCAGGTTTCTACCATGTGGAGCAGAGTCTTTATTGGCAGGTGGAGAGTTTGTCCCTGGACTGGGATCGGGGGTGGAGGTGGAGGGGTCTTTCTTTTGACAACAGGCTGTGGAGACGGAAAACTCCATCACCAGCAGCGGCCATCCCAAATCGCCCCCTCAGCAGCGCTCCGGAGCTGTATCGGGAGAGCCAGCAGCCTCCTACGCCAGTGACACACACACAAACTAGCGCTACTCCTTTCAATGTGAATGCTTTTGGCTCAGCTTTGAAGATCGATACTTTCTAACCTTCTTTTCATTTATTTTAAAAACAGTACGTGCCCTTTTCTTCCTCTGTGTAGGCATATGTAGCAAAAGAAGTCCATTAAAAGTGTTTCCAATAGAATTGTTCCACTCAGGAGGATCTAACTTGGACACAAAGCGATGGTTATTATTATCAGGTTAGGTCAGCTTTGACTCAAACTTTCTTTGCTTGTAGATTAAGGTGGTTTCTTCCATGCGACGTGTATAATGGGTCTTTTTTTCACCTGCGAGCTACAATCTCTGTTGCTGCTTTCACTTAGAAGACATTTCACAAGTCATTTCAAAGCCAGGTGTTGATGACACACTCTGCAAACGGCTTCTCAAGGATGTCACTGCGATCGGACAACATCTCCACATATTGAATCCGCCACAATAGTGACAGAGCGTATGTCTGAGAATAACTCTCGGGCGCCATCGCGACTCTGAATCTCCTGTATTTGGCTGTGCAAGCGCGCAGCCCATGGATGATTCATTCTGCAATCTCTCTGTGCATATCAGAGATATTGACTGCCGGAGAAAAGCTTTCAGACGTAATGGAGATTCATTTTTCCAATAGCGTTAAGAGGAACATATAGCGTATATTTTCAGTGGTCTTCTCCGCTGTGAGCTATGAGATTTCAAAGAGCGAAAGAACAAGTCAAAAGGAGACGGAAATATGACACAAGCATTGATCTGAAAAACTCGAAAGAGAGAAATGTTTGGAGACTGCAGGTTGGATTTTACTGCATCAACCATAATGTGCTTTTTTCAGGATGTATTAGATGCAACAGTCACACTCTAAAGGGCCCTATGATTTCCGTGATGCAGAAAATGCGTACGGAATCGGTGAATCCAGTCATAAAAACAAAATTCACTGTATAACACGGAATTTCATGGAATTTGTCAAATTTTGGATGAATAAATAAAAAGCAGGTCAGTACACTTTTAAATCAAACTGCAATATAGACTAGTGTCTGTGAATATTAAACCGCAAAAGGATCCTTGGTTATGATTTCACCTTTTTTTTTTTTTTTTTTTTTTTGGTGTGTAATGTTGCTCTTTGAGCATAAACAACATCTGCAAAGTTGTGACGCTCAAAGTTCAATGTAAAGGAAGATATTTTCTTTTACAAAAATCACTTTATAAGGACTACAACAAATGGCTGGTAGGGACTACAACAAGCTTTTCCACAGGTTGGTGACATCACAAACCCTAAAATTTACATAAACCCCACCCCTGGGACATGCAACAAAGTGGGTAAGGCCTTCATTAAGAGGGTTGTTGTCACTGTTTTTTACACCCCGGAAAAAGTTTGTTCTAAGGCTGATGAACTTAGAGAGGTTAAAATCTATTATATTATAACCTCAACGTTTGTCTGTGCGCTGCACATTTTACGGAGAACAGCTTCCAGAAGAGAGTACAATGCAGGTTATAGGCACAAAAGCTTCTCCTGAAAGAAGTAACCATTCCCATTTTGTCGGGAAAATCTGTTTATGGATCACAACTTGTAAGTACAGTGCTATGCATAAGTTTGGACACCCCTATGTTAAATTTCCATAGAGGCAGGCAGATTTTTATTTTTAAAGGCCAGTTACTTCATGGATCCAGGATACTATGCATCCTGATAAAGTTCCCTTGGCCTTTGGAATTAAAATAGCCCCACATCATCACATAGCCTTCACCATACCTAGAGACTGGCATGGTTTTATTTCAGTTAGCCTAATAGCTGGTTTGATTTGCATTGAGAGATGATCTTAGGGAAAGTACTCCATGCCAGTCTCTAGGTATGGTGAAGGCTATGTGATGATGTGGGGCTATTTTAATTCCAAAGGCCAAGGGAACTTTATCAGGATGCATAGTATCCTAAAAAAATAAATAAAAAAAAATACTTAAAAAATAATAAAATCTGCCTGCCTCTATGGGAATTTAACATAGGGGTGTCCAAACTTATGCACCCTGTATTTTAAGGAAGAACATTTATTTATTTACGATACATTATTCATTCACAAAGAAAATTGGTGTCCTTAAAGGTTGGATTTTTCCTAATTTTTTAAATTAAGGCATTAAGTTCAATTTCCAAAAGATGATTTTTTTTCCCTCTTTTTAGTCAACTTTAGCATGGGTGTCTAAACTTATGCATAGCACTGTATGTTTTATTATTTGTAGTTTTGTTTTTAACAGTTCCAAATATAAGCATTATGTAGTTATGATAGCTATGATGTAAACGAAGGGCAAAGCTTTGCCTCCGCTAGCCCGCTAACTAACATCCCAGCAAACACAGAACGTTGGAACAACGTACCCAACCTTCTAACAACGTTTTAACAACATGGCCAAAAGGTTGCTATAACTACGTTGTGTGTTGAAGGTTGTTACAGCGTTGTCACAATGTTGACATTGAACCACCATTCAGGGCCATTGCTTAAGGTTGTGCCTATGGTGTCTTGACAACCACTGGACTACATATGTACTCGTCACTCACTGCCCTGAAGTGCGAAAATCAGCCTTTTATTTCAAGGCCTATTCTTTTATTTTAATTTCAACCGCCCGTTGGGCTCATTGTGTTGTCTCGTTCTTCATCGAGCAAGAATACAAGAGAATTGTGTTTAATTTGCCTCAGCTAAAAAAGATACGTAATTAATCAAACACAACCTATAACTTCATTTTCTAATGTGACTAATGAAGACTCGCTCGCACTGTTTAGTTTTTCATTTGATTTGTCAGCTATTTAGTCTCATTAGTTTGTTTGCTCCTCTGGATTTGTGGATGTTTCCTTGACTGATTCCGGTTACCGACCTTTATCGTCTGGCTTTCGACTACGTTCCCCTGTCTGCCATGTACAGAACCCGGTTTGTACATGGCATGTACACTTGCAGGTGTTGATTATAATTAGGCTAATTTACTGATAGCCCCATTAAATAATAAGGATAAACAATATTTAAAAAGTATAATTATCTAACATCTGATTAATTAAAAATTACCCTCAAAACATGGGGGATAAAAAAAAGAATTGTCGCGTCTTACAATTCTACGTTGTTACAATGTTACGAGCACGTAGACAGCGACGTTGCCATAGTAGACGTGCAATGTTCCACAGACATTACCACAACGTAAATGTGTTTGCTGGGATTACAGTATTGATGTAATGTTTACTTCAGCGATAAGGAAGTGCTGCTAAACTTAAAGTTTGACTGTTTAACATCTACTATGTTGTTTTTGTATTACTCATGTTGATGATGTCCTTATTTATAGCAACAATCAAAATATCCCTAGAGATAGATAAATTACTGTTTGTATTACCATAGTTTTCCAACAAACATGATTAAATGGTGGATAGCATCCTATCTATAAGAAAATTACAAAAAAAAAAAAAAACAGACCACTCTGAAACGTCCTGTGAAGTCCATGCTTGCAATCTGTTCACAGCACAATCCTCTTGTTCGTTAACATTGTCAGGGTCTGAATTGGGCTCGAAATGGTTTGAAATTGATGCCATCGGACAGTATTACTTCTGAGTAGAGCTCGCGCGGTTATGAACGGGTGTGACATTTCCCGAACATGCGCTAAGCGCTGCCAATCACAACACACTGGTCCAGCTAACCAATCACAGCACGTTTCATATATCGGAAGGCGGGGCTTAATCGAAAACGACACGTTCAACCGTGAGGTGAGCTATAAATAATAATGTAAAATATGTAGAAAATAATGAGTTTTTTAACAATCAAGCATGAAAACATATTCTAGTACACCCCAAAAACAAAATCAAGACTTCTAAAGGGCATAATAGGACCCATTTGAATATGAATCCTGCATGTTATGCGTGTCTCTGTGTGAATGTAAGGCGCAGATGCACGGGTTTAACACACACACACACACACACACAGACACACGAAGCGCGCGTAACGCATTCAATCTCTGAAAAACGTTTTCAATCTCTGCCGTCTCACAATATGAGGACATGAACACAACTTTATCTCCAGAATCACTTCATGAGCTTTTTACCGTTTAATTTGAGAAAATCTATGGTCATATCATAAACGCACTAAAAACTTGCGGCAACCCGTCAAAATAAAGGTTCGGTTAGCCTACTGTTGTACAGAATATATATATGTCTCAATGTAATAAAACTAGTCTATAACATTAATAATAATAATAAATTATTATTAAAACAATTTTTTAAGGAATAATCACAATTTTTCTTCCATGTTTTCATTTTAACAGTTAAAGCTCTGTTGAGCAGCACTTTGTTGACAAAAAAGTTTATTTAATTTAAAATGGTTAAAAGATAAATTAATGTTTTGATTGCTAGAGAAATTTAAATACACAACACAGAATTTCAAAAAAAAAAAAAAAAAAAAAAATTAATTCAACTGTTAAAATGGAATCCAGAAAACTTAAAACAGAAAACACAGAATTTGTTAAATAATACTACTAATAATAAACTGAATTTGCAGGGAAAAAAATATTTCATAGGGCCCCCTAATTAATTAATTAATTAGACATACTTTTTGATTACTAACATTTAATTTAACCATTAAAATGGAGTCCAACAAAAATAAAACATGAAAAAACTGAATCCAGAAAAATTAAAACGAAAAAAAAATGGATTTTGGAAAAAAAATCAAACGGAATTTGGGAAAAAATAAAACGTATTTCATAGGGCCCTAACTCTAAGTCCAAATCGTGTTCCACTGCACCATAACTGGCCTGTTCTAAGTAATGGAAGACTATAGGTATATAAACAATTCCATGAGTGCTGTAGCTCTGTCGTCCATGACAACGCTGAGTGGGTGGAGTTATAGCCTTCAGGCTCTCCACGGCAACCAGCGGCACAATTAAAAAAAAGCAAACAAACCAAATGAAACACCCACCCTCCATCTAACCTCCACCCGCTACTCAACTGTGCATGCTATTCTTCTCAAAACAAAATACACACCAGAGGAAAAACATCAATTATTTACTAAATTACAACATAATACATGAAGGTAGCCCTTAAAGTTACAGTAGATGTGTCTTGGGGATTGACAATGTCCAGTGTTGAGCTACGAACTTGCATTTCACACTCCTTTACAGGAGAGAAGTTCCTTTTAAAGAGACAGATGACAGGTAGCCTATGCACTTAATGGAAGTCCATTGTGAGCACATTTCTGTGTACACATTTTTAGGGCTTTTAATACAGATGGGACACTTTAATTAATTAAAATCTAATTATATAAAACAACTCATTATATAAAAAATGTGATAATTGCTTTTCATAAAAACATGGCTCTCATGGTGTGATGCAATACAACGGCCAAAAACATTAATCTGCATAAATAAAGCAAATGCATTGAAATCTAATAATGCATTGCAATGCATTAACTTCTTAAGAGACTTTTTGTCTATTCAATGCTTTCATCTACCATAATAATTATTATTATTATTATTAATCTCTCTCTCTCTCTCTCTCTCTCTCTCTCTCTCACTCTCTCTCTCTCTCTCTCTCTCTCTCTCACTTGTTTTTCCTAATTGAGGGACAAGTTGAAATTATTTTCTTTCAGCAGCGCCTTTGTCATCATGCCGTATACATTGCACCTGATATATTCTAATAATAAGCACCTCAATAAATAATTTAACTCATAAACATTACATTAAATTGTATGCAACCACAATGCCTTCGGACTTTTCATCATAGATCTGGATTTATTTCTTGTAAATGCACGTTTACATGCATTTTCAAACACACATACATAGAACATTAGTTTATAACTTGTTTCAGAGGACAGGTTGGTTTGGTGACTATGAGGAGCGAATGTGCATGCGGTTTAGGAAACTATAACTTGGGGAAAACATTAGCGTCAGATTATTGATGTAATATTTATGAAGTAATATCAGGAGGCTGTTGTTCCATTATTTAGAGCGATGGAGGGAGCAAGGAGTGGAGGAGGAAACAAACGGCTGGTGTTAAAAGACTTCATGCGCCAAACTGCAGGTGGGTGGAAAAGGGCTTCCCCGGTATTACTGACGCACAGCTTACATAAACACACACACACACACACACACTTTCCACAGTCCACAATGTGACCACGCTATCAAGTACACATTTATTGCAAACTACAACAAAAGCCCTCTGATAAAGATAACACATTTAAACATGGATGGGTGCAGCCTCAGAAGTGTTTGGGGGAGGGGGTGGGTGGCCTCGGTGTTGTTTTTGGAAAAAATTTGGATAATTTAAATATCTTCTTGCGGGGGGTGGGGATGGCGGTGGAGAGCGTGTATGTATGTTGGGTTGTTGTTTTTTAGCACAAGGCCTATATAATCTGTCTATATCAAAGATGCAAGTTTTGTTTCTGTATGCCAAAAGTAAAGATTTAAAGATTAAATTTAACAAACTTTTATAAACTCTAGTCTATATTTGCAATGAAAGTGTCCAAACTGATGTAGGCCTATGTACATAGGGGTGAATTCAGGATGACTGGGACACTTTTTGCCTATGGGATCACTTGGAAAAAGTGTCCCAATCACCCTGAATTCACCCTATAGGCCTAGGCTATATAATATAGCCTCAGATGCTTACATGGCATTAAATAAAACAATCTATCTATCTATCTATCTATCTATCTATCTATCTATCTATCTATCTATCTATCTATCTATCTATCTATCTATCTATCTATCTATCTATCTATCTATCTATCTATCTATCTATCCCTCATCCACTTGACGAAGTTCCCTGAGGGAAAATTAATGTCTGGAGAATTAAAGGTGGAGTTGTGAAGCCTAAAACATAACTTTTTCAAACTTTATGGATACAGTTATTGTTCTTGACGTGAATTAACCTTAAGTAAAAATGAAAAAGGTTTAGACCATGTCATCTACATTCAGCTTTTCAAGTGTCAGATGACATTTTCATTTAGTAAGCTGTTGTTACTTGATTAAATTTTGACTTTTGAATATCCTAATTTAGCTGTCAATCTGCTTTTGAATTATATGTATCCCTCAAAGTCAAAAACAACATATAAAAATGAAATAACCTTGAAATTAATTAATGGAAAATGAAAAAACACTCTGAAAAACAGAACTTTGTTTAACATTTTCCAATGCAATTAAAATGCCGTCGACAGGGGTTCGGGCAGCCATGGACACAAATAATAATAAACCCAAGTGCCACATTAATTTAATAATTTTTGTCTCCTTTAACAAATGATTTTCAGTAGGATGCTTGTGTTGCCATGCAGAATGTTCTCTGTTACATTCACATGTAACTGACCCCTCACATAATGAGATCCTAAATGAACATGAACAACACAAGCACAACAGCTTCCTAACCTCTCCAGATCCCTTTCCGCTACACGACCAGGATGTTGGTGAGAAACTCTACAGATACGGATTTGTATATTTATAAAGTTTGGATCCATCCAGCTAGTTCCATCATAACATCGCTGGAGGGGAGACGAGAATTGCCGCTGTATTGTAGTGACACCACAACACGCCATATAACAATGTGCCACAGGGACTTTTTCTCTCTCTCTCCTGCTGTCTGTGTTTTCCTACGTTAACTTCTCTCCTCCTCATTGTTTCCTGTTTTCCCTCCATCCCCGTTTTCTTTCTCTCTTTCACTTTCATAGCATACCACTCTCCTTCTTTTCTGTGCTTGCCCACAGACCTGCTGCTGTCAGTTTGGTAAAGCATGGCCTCAATGAGCCATGGTGACTCACTGTGTCTGTGTGTGTGTGTGTGTGTGTTTGTGTGTGTGTGCGTGTGTGTGCGTGTGTGTGTGTGTGTGTGCGCGTGCGTGCTCATCAATCTAGAATGGAGAAACAAATTGTTGTTTTTTTTTACTGATCTCCCTCCTGCCCTCTGAGATCTTCCAGGCGACTGTCAGAACACTCCTGTGTCATTCATGCCCCCTTAAGCAAACACACGAGTATATGTGTGTGTGTACGTTGACATGTTTCCAAGTGCATGTTCTCATGTGTGAATTGTTCATGAGGGAGAGACAATGAATTTTGTCATGTCTCTGTATGGCTGAGTGTGTGTGTGTGTGTGTGTGTGTGTGTGCGTGTGTGCGTGCGTGTGTGTGTGTGTGTGTGTGTGGGGGGGGGGGGGGCGGGGTAAGTGAAACACTTTGAATTAGATCCGTAATGAGCAGCGCTATGAGGTGACTGCACAGGGAGTTACAGACAAATGTTGCATTGCTGCACAACCACATAATACACACTGCTCTGACATTTGTTTACTTCTCAGAAATGGCATGTGAAACAAAATTCTCGCTCATCATCTATTTATTCAGTTTTCACTCTCGCTGTGGCTCTAGTATCACTCCCTCTATGAGCATGTACACACAAGCCTCTTTTTGCGGAGGTTAATCCTCAAAATCAGGGGTTCCCAACTTTTGCTGAACCACTGCTGAACCCATATAACCTAAATTATTAACTGAATAACTTACTGAGTAATAAATATTAAATCTGCAAGCAGCATTGATTGTGGCAGTTCCTGTTGTCAGTAGGTGGCGCTATGACCGTGACACACCCATGGCATCAGCCCCCATAAAAAAACATACAGCTCAAGTTTGATCTAAAGCAGACAATGCACTTAGAAGATATGAGCCTTTTCTTGTTTCCATTTTTGGTCATTGAATTAATCCCTCATGACGACATCACCCTTTGTGATATCAAAAAATGATTTAAAATTTTAGCATCTGTAATCATTTAACATGTAGGCAAAGTTTGGTGCAAATCGCTTGAATCCCCTTGGAAGAGCAGAGTAGAGCTGGTAACCAGGTGAATTGAGGACCAGGGTGGAGTAAATGAAACCAGAAGAGGAGGGACTATGACTACTATTACTTACATATCTATCTATCTCTCTCTCTATATATATATATATAGAGAGAGAGAGAGAGAGAGAGAGAGAGAGAGAGAGAGAGATCCTAACGCTTAGTGATGGGGACATTATACTGTCAAAATGCAATGTCCTTCAGATGAGACGTTAAACCGAGGTCCTGACTCTCTGTGGTCATTAAAAATTCCAAGATGTCCTTTGAAAAGGAGTAGGGGTGTAACTCCGGCATCCTGGCCAAATTTGCACATTGGCCTCTGTCCATCATCATGGCCTCCTAATCATCCCCATATATACTGATTGGCTTCATCACTGTCTCCTCTCCACCAATAAGCTTGTGTGTGGTGGGCGTTCATCCAGCTGATGCTGCACCTGGTGGTGATTGAGGAGATTTCCCCCTTCCATATGTAAAGCGCTTTGAGTGCCAAGAAAAACGCTTTATAAATGTAACAAATTCTTATTATTATGATCATTATGGCCTTGATAAAGCCGTGGTGTCCCTCCCAACTTCCATGGCTAAGTCGAGAAAGTGAGGAGCAGTCTCCGTGGCCGATACAAGGGAGTAAGCAGGGAGCAGCCATGTGGCCAAGACGAGGGATCAAGAAGTGGCCAAGACAGAGGAGGGAGTGTGGGGCAGCCTCTGTGGCTTAAATGAGGGAGTCAAGGAAGCGAGAAGTGGCCTCTATGGCTGAGACAACGGAGAAGGAAACAAAGGAGAGAAGGGCGGCCTCCATTGCCAATACAAGGGTGTGAACAAGGAGTGGTCTCCACTGCCAAGATGAGGGAGTGAGTGAGGAGCAGCCAGAGAGGCCGAGACTAGGGAGCGAGGAGTGCCCTCATAGCCGATACAAGGGAGGAAGCAGGGAGCAGCCACGTGGCCAAGACGAGGGATCAAGAAGTGGCCTCCGTGGCCGAGACAAAGGACAGAAGGGCGGCCTCTGTGGCCAAGATGAGGGATCACCAGACTTGAGAGAACCGGCACCACATGGGAGCTCTGGGACCACAGGACTGGAGGATGGAAAGCTATGCAGAGACACACGGGAGGATGACAACAGAGATACAATAGACAGTCAATGGAGATCAACACTTGAAAACTGATGAAGAAGAAACTACACTGAAGAATAAATGATGGAGAACAGACACGTAATCCACTGGTAAGGTACGCTTCAACAAGAGGGAAATCTGAAGCAGACTCTGGAGGTTCTGTGATGATTGGAGTGGACTGTGGAGGCCCTACAGAAATTGGATTGGCGTGGCTGAGGCCAAGGCCGGAGGAAGCGCTGGGCAAACTGGGTAAATGCCCAGGGCGCCAAACACTAGAGGGCACCGCATGTTTCTTTTTTGTTGTAAAAAAGTTATTAATTTAGTTCATTTATATATATAGCCGGCATATTCCTATTTTGCCCAGAGCGCTGCAGTGTGTTCCCCCGGCCCTGGCTGAGGCCCTCCTCCACTTCTCCCATGGTTAAGGGGAATACAATCAATTGAAGGGCCAGAACCAGAAGCTCTCAGAGCATCCCTCAGGGACCATTGGCAGGCAGCAGCAATCTGAATTCTTTAATGCTAGCTCTGAAGAAACAAATGATGAGAGTCTCATCCTCTCAATTTACTGCTTTAGCCAAATGTAAAAACTCACAAACACATTTCTTGAGGGAACGATTGTCCTTGGTGAGGTTGATGAGGCCTAATTATGTGAGTGACAGCGGTGAGTAAACAGGTGAATATAGAATTAAGGATGCACTTAACTCAGAGTTGTGACAGTCTTTTTATTGCAGATGCTGACGGACATGCAGATGCCACAAGGGAGGAGGACAACAGAAATACAATAGACAGTCAATGGAGATCAACGCTGAAAAACTGACGAAGAAGAAACTACACTGACGAACAAACGATGGAGAACAGACGGGTAAGTGGGCACAGGAGTTTGAATAGTCTTTGTGGGTAACACAGACGAGACCAGACAAAGAGTGAGTGTGAGTGCTGAGTATAAATGCTGTCCTTGATTAGCAGCGTAACAATGTCAGGTGTGTGTGATCAGAATACTGTGAGCTGACTTTGCGCATCTCAGTCAACTCCCTAGCTTTCTAGGTCGTGAAGCAGTCTATAGTATACACAAATGCAGGCATTAGTAAGGATAGTAAGGACCCTGGCTCACTATACAGACTGGGACACTGATGGCTCTATTTCCTGCGACATGACAATGTCCACATTGTATAACAACACTTCTGGTATTTATATTATATTATAGATTTTTTTATGTTATTTAAAGTACATTATGATAAATATTTTACTTGCTGGATATATTTGCTTAAAGGGATAGTTCACTTTGAAATTAAATTTTGGTATGTTTTAGCTTACCTCAAGGGCATCCAAGATGTAGGTGTCTTTTTTCCGCAGTAGTTTCAATTTTGATATTTTTAGGTCAAACCATTCATGTCTGTCAGTCATATAATGCAGGTCTATGGTCACTGTCTCAAAGAGCATGCACAGAGTCCAAATTAAAACAATTCCCCATCGTCCAAATTAAACAATTCCCCATCGTAAGTACACATTGATGGCCTAAGACACGAAACGAGCGGTTTGTGTGAGAAAACGAACAGTATTTATATTGTTTTTACCTCTTATACACAGCCACGTCCAAGTGATCTGAGGGTGCGCGCAGATCACTTGGACGTGGCTGTGTATAAGAGTTAAAATTTCTCACACAAACCGCTCGTTTCATGTCTTAGGCCATCAATGTGTACTTACGATGGGGAATTGTTTTAATTTGGACTCTGTGCATGCTCTTTGAGACAGTGACCATAGACCTGCATTAAATGACTGACAGACAAGAACGGTTTGACCTAAAAATATCAAAATTGAAACTACTGCGAAAAAAAAACACGTACATCTTGGATGCCCTTGAGGTAAGCTAAAACATACCAAAATTTAATTTCAAAGTGAACTATCCCTTTAATTTCAGCTGTTGGCTAGATTGTGTTCATTACCTGTCTAGTGATGTATGCTTATGCTGACATGCATTCAATGGTTTGTATTTGGGGAAAAAAACACCCATTGCGTGTTAATTAAGTGTAGTGAGTTGGCTCACGTGATTTATGTTTCATGCTTTAGAACTTCCGTTAAGGGAAAATAGTGAGCAGCGACGCTCCCTTGTTTTCACTGTGCATTTTGGGACTTTTTCACTCAATTTTCAGTTCACTGGAAGCATTCTGCGATTGAGACAGCCCTAAAACTCCCTAATCAGTCTCCTGACTTCTGAACTGGGGTGATGATTGAGACGCACCCTATGTTGGTGACTGTAGCTGTGTCTGTCTCATTTTGAAGGCTGCGTCCACCAGAGGTCACATTTGCAGGCCACATACGTAATTCATGCCTCATTTCAGCAGGTAAAGCAACCATTACATTCAAAATTCCTTAAGAAATTACAACAATTCACAATGAGTTATAATAATGTTTTCTTTTCTGAATGGAGACATCCTTGATGCTTGATGCTGCTGACACAAACAACCTTCAGAGGAAGCAGCCTTCAAAACGAGACCGCTTGTGAGGAAGGTGAGGGAGCGTACTGTGCAACTGTGACAATTAGCAACTAGTGACAAATTATAATTTGGCAATTGTTAGCATTCATTCTCTGGACATAAAATGTATCATATTAGGGTTAGGAGAAAATATAGTATAGGGCTTCTAATTAGTCATTAACAATGTATTAACGATTATTTTGTTCAGTTCGGATGAGCACGTACTATGCAGATTTAATTTAACTGCAAAAGTGAATTTATTTTGTAGAAAGCAGTCATCAATCTGCAATTAACTAAACCCTTGGACATCAATTATAAAACAGAACAACAGATCAAATTTGTAAATCATTTACAAAACCATTCTCACAGAAATCGTCACAAAAACAATGTTTTGTAAAGTGATCGCAGGCTATCTTTGGTTGGAAGACTGTGACAATGGCCGTTTTTGAACCTCTCACACGGACCCCGGTTTAGGAGCCTCGAGCACAGAAATCGCCTCGATTGGTCATCTTTCGTCTGGTCTGGGACAGCCCAAAATCATACAATGTGTACCGGCATAAGGCAGGGGTTTTTAAACATCTTGGAGGGCCACCCACAGTCCTACAGAGTTTGGTTCCAACCCTGCTCCTACACAAATAAGCCTGAAGGACTAGCTGGATCAGGTGTGTTTAAATAAGGTTGAAGCTGAACACTGCCGGACTGTGGCCACCCCTGCTAAAGTTTCTTACTTGAGTTCAGGTCTAGTTTGAATATTCAAATTTCTGAATGTCGCTAGACAATGCAAATATTATTTGAATAAGGCATTTGCCTTAAACATCAATCAATGTCAAAATTCATGACCCTAGACACGATTAAATGCTAAAGAATAATACGTTTAAGAGCTGATTTAAAACTAGACAGAAGGAGCAGCTCCACTGCGGAGCTGTAACGGGAGACTGTGCCACAACCGCAAAAAGCTCAATCTCGCTTAGATTTGTATTTAGAACAAGGGATGATTGAAGGATCTCAACTGTCTCGATGGTGAGTAAGGAGACAAAAGTTTGCAGCTATATACTGAAAGTGTATTTGATTTTATTTAGAAGAAAAATTTAGAAATGCCCAACGGACACTTGTCATCATACACTTTGGATCTGTCTAAACAAGCACGTATTAACTAAAAAATGAAGCCTGTTTTAAATATAGCCTTCATTTTCTCTCTCTCTCTCTCTCTCTCTTTTTAAAAGTGCTTGTGGATTACAGAGAGGTTTCAGCACCATGGAGAGCTCTAGAAGCCACAAAGAAATGAGAGTGGCATCTGATTATGAGAGGTGTTTCCAACGATCACCTGTCTTTGTATGTGTGTGTGCATTTTTTGCACATAGTGTGTTAGTGTATGACTGAGTGCATATCCGACAGTTTATGCGTGTATCTCAGTGTGTTTGCATGTCCGAGTGTGTGTGGTGGATGATGACAGCACACCAGGTGTCCCCTCAGCAGGGGCTCCAAGGTAAACATCAGTAAACAGCGGACCTGCTGACGAGTTCTGACCTTATCCACTCCTCTAAACTCCATCCATCCCTCCATCCCTCCGTCTCCCTGTATGCATGTATGCTCCACATCTGTCTCTCCTCTGCAGGGCAACTCTAATATTCATCTGCTCTCATTTGTCAAAGGTACGATGAATCTTTATGCAGAGGAGAGGAAACGTGTGTGTGTGTGTGTGTGTGTGTGTGTGTGTGTGTGTTCTATGGCAGAATGAAAATCAGAAATGGAGCAAAATGAATGAGTGAATGAGAAAGAAAGACCTGTAAGCATCTGAGGAGAGATTTTTGTATTATATTTAATAAAATGTAGTTATTTTGTTAGCTATTTCTGCTGGAAATTCAAATCCCAAATGTTTTAAATATTATATAACAAGTACTTTTTTCTATAGCATGTAAAAAAAATAACTTTTATTCAGGAAGAATTCATTTAATTGCACAAAAGTGACAGTAAAATGTTATAAAAGATTTATTTCAAATAAATGCTGTTTTAAAAACAAATTTTATAACAGAATCTTGAAAAAAATCTATCACAGTTCAAATATTAAGCAGCACAACTGTATTCAAACTGTATATAGTACTTTAAATATAGTTAATTTTTTTATAAAGCTATAAAATATAGTATAAATGAGACCATGGTATACCATGTTTTTTGGGATATGATGATATGATCTGACCATGTTGTTTTTTGGGACATGGTAGCATGTTAAAGCCTGTTTTTTGGATCTGTACTACACATGTAGCATGGAATTTTATTATTATTAATCTGGTACCATGGTCATAACATGGTTTCCATACATATATCATGGTAATACCATAGACATTTGGACATGATAGCATCACTGTACCATAGTACTGACACAATACTTTTTTTTTTTAAATCAGGGAACAGAAGAGGTGAGCAGTGTAAGCAGAGTTGCTGCAGAGGAGAATGAACGTGTGATGCTGGAGACGTGTAGAACATGAGACCAAAAACGTGCGAGAAATAAAAAGAGAGAGCAAGAGACAGAACGAGAGAGAGAGAGAAGTGTTCCTCCCAGCAGAGACAAGGTAATCTTGGCTGACCAACCTCGACCAAATTAGATAAATTGACCCTCACCTTTGTAGAGATTCATTTGTCTGTTTACTCGGATGCTGAGAGAGCCTGGAGAGCAGGAAGGTCAAACCCTCAACCCCTGTGTGGATGCCAGCTGTCTGATAGAGCGACACAGACAGACACACAGAGAGAGAGAGAGAGAGAGAGAGAGAGAGAGATCCTCTTGGAGGGGCTGGGGACGTTTAGGCTAAAGGTAAAGATAAAGGATGGATGGAGCAATGGAAGGATGGATGGATCAGCGGGTCCACTTGACCCCCCGATTAGCTGAGCTCGCTTTAATTAGCGCTGAGCTAAGTGCCAGTAATTAGACGCATTGTGTCAC
Source organism: Scardinius erythrophthalmus (assembly GCF_964197995.2). Lineage (NCBI taxonomy): Eukaryota > Metazoa > Chordata > Actinopteri > Cypriniformes > Leuciscidae > Scardinius > Scardinius erythrophthalmus. Next base: position 27,252,487 of record NC_138233.1, on the reverse strand, counting down.
CTGCCAGAGGCCCTGCACCATCGCAGCACATGTTGCTATGGCTACCGGAGGACAAGAATGGAGGGGCGGAGGAAAGAAAGCTAGAGGAGAGGAAGAGAGAAAGAGAGAGAAAGCCACAACATTAGACATGATCCAAACAAAAACAGCATGCGACAGGGACACGGGTGAAGGTTTGTTTTCCTGTGAGAAAGTCCATTGCCATGAAATGCTAAGGATAAATGACATAAAAATCACTCATGCATGAAAGGCCAGTAAACTAATAAACAAAATAAAGGTGCGCATCATAAACTACATTTGCAAGTGATGTTTTACTGATGCTTGATGAAGTGTGTTTGACTTGTGCTTAAAAATGCTTTAAAAGTTTTGACATTTTATTCAGGAATGACACAATTGCAGCACAAAATTCCGAACATCATCTTTTGATGCACATGGCAACTAACTTCCCTGAATAGCTCTGAATTTTTCAATAATCACTTCAAAAAATGTGCAAGGTCTAACTAGATTCCTGAAGGAAGAGGAATAGAGTTTAAGTTTAAGGTAAGTTTAGATTTTAGGTTTTGGTCCTGTGTAACTGAAATACATTGCTTTTATGTCACTCAGTGCGTGTCTTGTTGTAGAGGGTTAAAGAAATATCAATCAACAAGAGTATGCAAAGACTGTAGCCACTATACAATAACATCTGTTAGATTTTGAATGTTGTATAACAATGTTAGGTAGGATTTATAATAATTAATTTTAAATTGAGAAAGAATAATGTTTGATGCATACTATATTGTATCCACTCCACTCGTTAATAAAAGTGTATAGACTATTGAGTACACAAAAACTATGTATGCAACAGTGCCGACCTACAGTGGTGTTTCTTTCAGTTCTACATAAAATAAATGACACATTGTCGACAAATTTACCAAAGAGATAAAAACTACGAAAACCAAAATATCAAAACTAGTGGGAGGGAAAATACTTTTTGTTCTCGTACCTGATCGCAACGTTCAAGTTTTTAGAGTATGGAAATGACAGGAGCTGCTGAATAAATGAGCTGAAAACAGTGTCTTGGGAGCTAAACTAGAGACTGCCATCTGTCTTTCTTGATCAAACAAGGCCCTCTGCTGGTCATACAGGATCATTCAATCCATTTATACTTTTTGATCCCCAAAAATCTACACTTATTTAAAATTTAAATATTATTAAATAAACAAATATGTATTAAAATGTAAATATATTTTAAAATGTAATTTATTCCTGTGATGCAAAGCTGAATTTTCAGCATCATTACTCCAATCTTCAGTGTCACATGATTCTTCAGAAATCATTCTAATATTCTGATTTGCTGCTCAAGAAACGTCTCTTATTATTATCAATGTTGAAAAAAGTTGGGGTTTTTTACTGATTTTTTGATGAATAGAAAGCTTTTGTAACATTATAAATGTCTTTACTATCACTTTTGATTCATTTAATGCACCCTTGCTAAATAAAATGATTAATTTCTTTATAAAAATTTTAAAAAAGCAAAACATTTGAATGACAAATGACGCTTAGAATATTTTTATAATGGAGGCATTCTTTTTTATGTAGCTTTAAGCATTCAAATACTTTCTAGATCTACTGCATGCATCTAAAATGTAATTTTAGATTTTAGCTTTGAGATGGAAGACTATTAAAAAGCTTTTAAACGTTTCTATACAACAGTAAACACACTTCTGAGCCAAATCTTAAAATCCCCCTGTAGTCAAAAGTTTTACCTCTTAAAACTCTTCTTTGATCACCAAAATGGCATATTTAAAAGTTCTGTCCTTGAAAAAAACTTCTTCATGTAATAAAATAGCTTGAATGTTATAATACACCCTTGCCTCATTTAGTATAGGTAGTTCTATGAATATGCAAATTAGCCCCAGAGATCACACGATCACACGTTGACCTGATTGGTTGCAAGTTAGTTTGTGACGTCAGAAACACCAGCGATTTCAAACCGTGTTTTGAGACCGTCTTTGGTTCACTGCAGTTTTAAAAACACCACATAGACATAAACAACATTAAAAGCTTGATTTTCACCACAGGGGGACTTTAAGTAGTCAAAATAAACTTAAATGTACATGCACACATGTACGCCTAAAAAATAAATATAAATTTATAGCAATGGGTGGATGGAGGAGAAAAACAGGAACTGTGAGCTGGTTAATATAAAGCCAGAAATGTGCTTTTTCATTGCAGTGGGTGAGAACTGTTATGTGGGCCTCTTCGTATCCCAGCTGATGCAGTGTAACAGGGTTTCTCCCGCTGACGTCAGAACAGTCCTTGCAAACTCCGCAGTCTCTGGGGAAGCGAACAGAGAGAATGAAAACCAGCGAGAGAACAGTGGGAGAACTGGCCACCTAGCAACCCCTCGTCCTGCTGCCATGGAGAGATGGGCAGAGAGCGGAGGAGACAAACCTATGGGAGAGAGGGGGATGATGCAACCACCAGGCAAACTCAGGGATTCCCTGATCTGGGGTTCACACCAGCCCACGTCCCAGGAATCACCCCACACACCACGGGACTTCAGCGGTAATGAGATTCAATTACTGCAGAGCCTTATGTAACCAGCTAACTTACTTTCACCAGTGTCACCAGCTTCACACAAATCCATGACTAATACAGTGAAACAACAAGCACTTTTGCTGAAAGTAGAGTTAGTGGATATAGTCAGAGGAAGGCATAAAAAGCATTTTGTATGTTTTATGTAGGCATAAAAACAGAAAAGTGTTGGCGGTTATCGCTAGAAATAATGCGGAATTTATAGCCCTTATTATTCTGTAAAATGAGCTGCTATCTTGCACACAGAAACGTGCTGTGATTAGTGTAGCATGTAATGTGGCATTTGAAGCTAATGTGTGCACTTGTAAGATAGACATGACTTGAAATGTGACTGACTGAGAGTATAATTATTTCACTTTCATTTAGCTTCATTGTTTATTTGCACAGTTAAACTGGTTTTAATTGGTAAAGATAATTAGCTTTCTCATTACAGAGATCTGAGATACATACCATCAATAATATTCATAACTGCTCAATAAAGCTCTAGTTGTTTGTCATTTTCTATCTATTAACTCCCTCAGTTTACAAACGGATAGTATTGGATAACTTGCTCCACCTAGTGACACTGCTTAGAATTGGTCTGTGATCATGTTTTTATTAAAACTCTCTCTAATACAACCTTCAAATAGATGTTATGACAAAAAAACATGACTATTCTTCCTTTAACAATTACTCTCTCAGGGGTCTATGGCAGCGTCTAATGTCATGAAAAGTAATTGCCCATTTCTGACGACCTTCATAATTGTAGCTTTATTTAATTTATTATGATGATAGTTACGGTCATGGATCCGTAACAGCCAGGATCTTAGAATCGTCACCTTTCGCCTCACCAGCGACGGACACGTTCAGTGTGTGAATTAACCAGCTTGAAAAGCCCCAAAAGGACATTTTACTTCTTAAAAGAATGCTTTTAATTTTTTATCCTAAAAACTTAACGTTCCCTTTTGAGATGGTCTTTCAATGTTGTGTACAGCTAGCTGATGCTATGGGGAAACACCTTTCTCCTAGAAATACTGAAGCCTGATTTGCTTAACGCCATTGCAATGGAGCTTAAGCATGTGAAAAGGAGGCGGGAACGCAACCTACAGTATATGAGGCGGTACTCCTCAGAATCACATAAAAGTGGATTATTTCATGAAAATAATTCCCTTAAGTGTTCCGGTGAGATCTCAAGCTTTGTGAGGTCTGAGCGGGAGGTTTGGACGGCTAGCCATATGGAGTACTTCCATTCCCACCACAGCGTTGCTGATGAGCCCTCCGAACATGTGGATCACGAGCTGGAATGGTCTCCCCTCACTGAGCCAGAACAAAGCAGACTGGATGAGTGGTTTCTTCAGCCAAAGGCCCACCCCATTCTTTCCTGAGGTGCAGGACAAGGTCTCCAAGATGTGGCACTCATATTCGACTCATGCCCACATATCGGGTTCGTCACTTCTCTCTTCTGTGGATTGTGCTGATCTATGGGGCTATGCCAAGCTCTCTCCTCCCTGGGAGAACCTCCTCCCTCGCACTCATTCTCATCGTCTGCACAGCACTCTTTCTTCTGACTCCAAAACCTCGTTCTCAGCCAGAGCCTTCGGTGCAGCCCAAAGACTCTTGGCCTCTGCGTGGTGTTTGGTGTTTTAAGCCCCCAATGGCGCCTTCCAGGCAGCGAGGGGATGGGTAGGTTTAAGGTTGAGGGTAAGGTTAGCTGCCTCTAAGGAGCCATTGGGGGCTTAAAACACCATCGAGCCCTCTGCGTCATGCGTTTCCTTAGCGTCAGGGCCCAAAAGTAAGTCCATATGAGTAATCCAGTCTGAAGCTCGACACCAGAGACAGTCCGGCAGCAAAGGCTGCTCATTCGGAGGCTGCTCCGCCTGTTCCCCTCGCCTTCCTGCCTGCTGCAGACAATGAGAACAAAGAATGTGATATATGTGATTGTTCAACATGTTTGTGTAATAAAATCCAAAACAAATGTACAAAAAGTGCTTTTCTCCTCTTCCCTTTCATTCTCGCATTTAGGTCTTACACAGTTCCCCGCCACTCAGCAGCGAACTGTCAGACCGAGCCACATTGAAACCTCTCACGCAGTTCACGGAGCCCAGGCAGTCGCTTCCAGGCGTATCGAGGTGCCAACCCACAGATCACCCCGATATAATGCGACGGTGGCTTCAGAGATTTAAGCTCAAAATGCCCCAGTTCTGAGGGTAGAGATTCACAACCTCCTCCCCAAGGGAGCCGTGGAGGTTGTGCCTCTCGAGGAGCACGGGACTCTATTTTCTGGTCCCCAAGAAAGACGGTCTATTCTATTCTATTCTAGACCTATGTCGGCTAAACTGCGCCCTCACAGCATTCTTTCAGAACCTCGGCTTGGGTACTTAAATGTCCCCATTTAACTTATCTGTGGACCTAAAGGATGATTATTTCCATATCCAGATATACCCTCGACACAGGCACTTTGTAAGATTTTCCTTCAAAATTGTGGCCTACCAGTTTACGGTCCTCCCATTTGGTCTGTCTTTAGCTTCTGCACACATTCACCAAGTGCATGAACACCGTTCTCTCTCCTCTTCATCTGAGCGCAGTACGTGTTGTGAATTATTTTAACGAATGGCTGCTTATGGCTCCTCTAATGAACCAGCTGTGCAGCCACAGAGATCGGCTTATCATCCTCCTTCAGTGTTTGGGGCTTACGATCAAACTACAGAAAAGCCACCTCCAGCCCATGCAATGTATTCCATTTCTGGGCCTAATTCTGAACTCTATTTCTATGCGAGGCCACCTGTTACCAGAGCATTCACGGGCTATCATGAACTCGCTTGTGATGTTCAAAGACGACAGGTCTTCAGCGGTATGTTGCTTGGAACTGCTTCACACGTGGCCAATTCAACTATGGTTGAAAGCACGCATCGCCATGCACGCTTGGCACTCGGACTCAATGCGCGTCTTAATCACTTGCAAATGCTTAAAGACGCTAATCCCCTGGATGAGCACCGAGTTTAACGATCGGGGTGCTCCTATGGGACAGGTGTGTAGACCTAAGGTAGTCATGAAGCTCAGGCATGGGCTGGGACCTTTGCAATGGTGGTCTGGCCTTCGGTGTCTGGACAGACACAGAGAGAATGGGGTACATAAACTGTCTGGAGCTCAGAGCAGTTCACCTGGATCTCAAGTGTTTTTACTCTCAAGTCCATCACAAACATGTTCTCGTTCGCACAGACAACATGGCAGTGGTGGTGTACATAAATCGCTAAGGAGGAATCCGTTCTCGCTCTCTCCTAAAGCCTGGTTCACACAGGACGATTTTAAAATTGTCGGCTGATTTTCCAAACCTGAGAGACCCCACACACGGCAATAAAAAAATCACGGGTCTAACAGTTTTGGTCGTACAGTGTGTGGTGCGCAGCCACACGGCAAAATCAACACATCACACACAAACTGATTTGACTCCTGAGCAATCCCAGGTCAGACGGGAAATCTCGCAAAATCCCTCGTGATCAAACGTGACTCCAGAGTGAACAATCATGGCGGACGAAGAGGATGCAGTGGCGATAGTTTGTAGTTTGTTTTTAACCAAAAAAAAAAAGTAATCAAAAGAAAATCTCCGCCGTCCAGCGGACTTTCTGGTGCGGCATGCCGCCGGCTGTTTTGATTTTGTTTCCCGGTGCTTCCTCGCCGCCTCGTCACCTCGATTTCTGATTGGCTACACGCCACAGTCCACAGGCTGCGTGCTCGTTTGTCCCCGGGGGACACACTACACACGAGGAGAAATCGGGCCAAAAAAATCCAACATGTTGGATATCCCCGATTTGAGATCGGAGCGGTCTAGACGTCATTCTGAGTAGACAAGAGCAGTCTTAACACACCACACACGGCAGGAATATCTGATCAGATTATTTTACGATAATCGGAGCATCCTTAAGATTGTCGGAAGGGGTGAATCGGGGCTAAAATCGGCCTAATTATCCTGCCGTGTGAACCAGGTTTTACTCTCGCGACGAGCCTGTTGTTATGGGAAGATCAACATCTCCTATCTATTTGAGCTGTCCATGTCCCCGTCCATCTGAACTATGGGGCGGACATGCTGTTGAGACACGGGGTAACCTAAGGAAAATGGAGACTACACCCACAGACACCCTCAGATCTCATTGCGTCAGCAGAGAATATTCCCATTCACTTCCAATTCAGCGCTCCACACCCCTGCCTTGAAGCGTGCAAATACGCGTTCCCCTCGGTGAACATGTACTCTGTACTGTATTCAGCACAAGACAGCTCGTCTTGTCTTCAACAAGCCAAAAAGGGCCCACGTCACTCCTCTGTTCATCTCTCTGCACTGGCTACCACTCGCTGCTCGCATCAAGTTCAAGGCATCGACGCTTGCTTACAGATCTACCACAGGCTCAGCTCCCTCCTACTTTCACTCGCTCCTACGAGTCTACATCCCAACTAGAAGCCTACGATCGTCAACGAGTGACGTCTCGTGTTTCCATCACAGAGAGCCACAAAATCACTTTCCAGAACATTCTCATTCACAGCTCCCTGCTGGTGGAATGATCTCCCCACCCTCATCCGGAATGCAGAATCCCTGACAACATTCAAAAGACAGCTGAAAACCCATCTCTTCTGTGAGCACTTAACCTCATAAAAAAAAAAAAAGTCTTTCCTTTTCCTTTAATCCTCCCTTATCGGGCTTATGCTACTCTGAACAATGCCTGAACTTCGTATTTTGAGCACTTCTTGCGTTGTTTTGGCCTCTTCACGATGACGAAGTCGCTTTGGACATCTGCATAACCAAAGAGACAAACATTTAAACCTGGACATTTTTAAAGATCAGAGAACATTTAGAAAAAAGTTTATAACTTAATGGGAATGTTAGCAAAATTTCCTTAGAACATATTTTTGTTAGCTGGGAAGATGCTCCCTGGACACGATTCAATCTATCATTCCATCTGAATTCAGTGTTGCTATTATGATTGAAATAAGGGGCAAATAAATATGTATTGTTATAGTCAGATTAAATTATTCTCTTTTATTATGCTTTGTCTGTCATTACTTATCAATTATTCTAAATTGCCGAAGCTGATTTAGTATTTTATTTCAATTATTTGATAATTCATTACATTTATATAGCGCTTTTCTCGGCACGCAAAGCACTTTACATAGAAGGGGGAAATCTCCTCAACCACCACCAATGTGCAGCATCACCTGGACGATGCTACGGCAGCCATATTGCACCAGAACGCCCACCACACACCAGCTTACTGGTGGAGAGGAGACAGAGTGATGAAGCCAATTACTATGTATATATGGGGATGACTAGGAGGCCATGATGGACAGAGGCCACTGGGTAAATTTGGCCAGGATGGCGGGATTACACCCCTAATCTTCGAAAGACATCTTTCAGATATTTTGTGACCACAGAGAGTCAGGACCTCAGTTTAACGTCTCATCTGAAGGACGGTGATCTTTGAAGGTGTAATGTCCCCGTCACTGTACTGGAGCGTTAGGACCCACACAGACCACATGGTGAGCGCCCCCTACTGGACTCACTTACACCTCTTCCAACAGTAACCTGGTTTTCCCAGAAGGTCTCCCATCCAGGTACTAACCAGACGCAACCCTGCTTAGCTTCAGTGGGCAACCAGTCTTGGGCTACAGGGTAATATGGCTGCTGGCATGACACATTAAAAAATATATTTGTAGGCCTATAGGAATGATATCTAAAGTAATTTATACATTCTGTAAAAGTTTAGCCAGGGGGGCTTCTTGCCCCAGGTATGCAAGGTCTCTTTGAATAACATTTTGTGCTATGACAACAAAATTAGCAAATGTTTCTATTTCTTTTCCTTAGCACATTGGCTGATGCATCATCATCATCCTGCACATGCTAAACTTCTAAATAGGTTACAATTTAAAAGTAAAAGCACATTTCTTAAGGAGGGCATCTTCCCCCATCTTTCTCGAAATCTTGCCAAACCTCCTATGTAATTACAGCTTTTTGACAGAATGCTTTTTACATCAACAAAAATGTAATATCAGAACCTAACAGAAATGCAGCATCAACTGAAATTAGCAGTTTAAAGTGTTAGTTCACCCAAAAATGAAGATTCTGTCATGAATTACTCACCCTCATGTCGTTCAATGCAAATGAAGATTTTTTTTTTATTAAATCTGAGAGATTTATGTCCCTGCCTCAACAGCTACGCAACTACCACGTTGACGCTTCAAAACGTGCATAGAGAGATCGTAAAACTAATCCATATGAATCCAAATTTTCTGAAGAGACTCGGTCACTTTTTATGATGAACATTGAATTTAGGCTTTTATTCTCATGTAAACATTCATCAACTCACACATCAGTAGTAAACGGAAACTCAAGCATTTTCACTTGATGTGTGAGAACCAATGAGGTTAATTCTCGTGTTACGCAGCACGTTTGAGCTTCAGCAAGAGCCAATGAGGTTCATTCTCGTGTTACACAGCACGTTTGAGCTTCAGCAAGAGCCAATGAGGTTCATTCTCGTGTTACGCAGCACGTTTGAGCTTCAGCAAGAGCCAATGAGGTTCATTCTCGTGTTACGCAGCACGTTTGAGCTTCAGCAAGAACCATTGAGGTTCATTCTCGTGTTACACAGCACGTTTGAGCTTCAGCAAGAGCCAATGAGGTTCATTCTCGTGTTACGCAGCACGTTTGAGCTTCAGCAAGAGCCAATGAGGTTCATTCTCGTGTTACGCAGCACGTTTGAGCTTCAGCAAGAACCATTGAGGTTCATTCTCGTGTTACACAGCACGTTTGAGCTTCAGCAAGAGCCAATGAGGTTCATTCTCGTGTTACGCAGCACGTTTGAGCTTCAGCAAGAGCCAATGAGGTTCATTCTCGTGTTACGCAGCACGTTTGAGCTTCAGCAAGAACCATTGAGGTTCATTCTCGTGTTACACAGCACGTTTGAGCTTCAGCAAGAGCCAATGAGGTTCATTCTCGTGTTACGCAGCACGTTTGAGTTTCTGCAAGAACCAATGAGGTTCATTCTCGTGTTACGCAGCACGTTTGAGCTTCAGCAAGAACCAATGAGGTTCATTCTCGTGTTACGCAGCACGTTTGAGCTTCAGCAAGAACCATTGAGGTTCATTCTCGTGTTACACAGCACGTTTGAGCTTCAGCAAGAGCCAATGAGGTTCATTCTCGTGTTACGCAGCACGTTTGAGCTTCAGCAAGAACCATTGAGGTTCATTCTCGTGTTACACAGCACGTTTGAGCTTCAGCAAGAGCCAATGAGGTTCATTCTCGTGTTACGCAGCACGTTTGAGCTTCAGCAAGAACCAATGAGGTTCATTCTCGTGTTACGCAGCACGTTTGAGCTTCAGCAAGAACCATTGAGGTTCATTCTCGTGTTACACAGCACGTTTGAGCTTCAGCAAGAACCAATGAGGTTCATTCTCGTGTTACGCAGCACGTTTGAGCTTCAGCAAGAACCATTGAGGTTCATTCTCGTGTTACGCAGCACGTTTGAGCTTCAGCAAGAGCCAATGAGGTTCATTCTCGTGTTACGCAGCACGTTTGAGCTTCAGCAAGAACCAATGAGGTTCATTCTCGTGTTACACAGCACGTTTGAGCTTCAGCAAGAGCCAATGAGGTTCATTCTCGTGTTACGCAGCGCGTTTGAGCTTCAGCAAGAACCAATGAGGTTCATTCTCGTGTTACGCAGCACGTTTGAGCTTCAGCAAGAACCAATGAGGTTCATTCTCGTGTTACGCAGCACGTTTGAGCTTCAGCAAGAACCAATAAGGTTCATTCTCGTGTTACGCAGCACGTTTGAGCTTCAGCAAGAACCAATGAGGTTCATTCTCGTGTTACGCAGCACGTTTGAGCTTCAGCAAGAACCATTGAGGTTCATTCTCGTGTTACGCAGCACGTTTGAGCTTCAGCAAGAACCATTGAGGTTCATTCTCGTGTTACACAGCACGTTTGAGCTTCAGCAAGAGCCAATGAGGTTCATTCTCGTGTTACGCAGCACGTTTGAGCTTCAGCAAGAACCAATGAGGTTCATTCTCGTGTTACGCAGCACGTTTAAGCTTCTGCAAGAACCAATAAGGTTCATTCTCGTGTTACGCAGCACGTTTGAGCTTCAGCAAGAACCAATGAGGTTCATTCTCGTGTTACGCAGCACGTTTGAGCTTCAGCAAGAACCAATGAGGTTCATTCTCGTGTTACGCAGCACGTTTGAGCTTCAGCAAGAACCAATAAGGTTCATTCTCGTGTTACGCAGCACGTTTGAGCTTCAGCAAGAACCAATGAGGTTCATTCTCGTGTTACGCAGCACGTTTGAGCTTCAGCAAGAACCATTGAGGTTCATTCTCGTGTTACGCAGCACGTTTGAGCTTCAGCAAGAACCATTGAGGTTCATTCTCGTGTTACACAGCACGTTTGAGCTTCAGCAAGAGCCAATGAGGTTCATTCTCGTGTTACGCAGCACGTTTGAGCTTCAGCAAGAACCAATGAGGTTCATTCTCGTGTTACGCAGCACGTTTAAGCTTCTGCAAGAACCAATAAGGTTCATTCTCGTGTTACGCAGCACGTTTGAGCTTCAGCAAGAACCAATGAGGTTCATTCTCGTGTTACGCAGCACGTTTGAGCTTCAGCAAGAACCATTGAGGTTCATTCTCGTGTTACACAGCACGTTTGAGCTTCAGCAAGAGCCAATGAGGTTCATTCTCGTGTTACGCAGCACGTTTAAGCTTCTGCAAGAACCAATGAGGTTCATTCTCGTGTTACGCAGCACGTTTGAGCTTCAGCAAGAACCAATGAGGTTCATTCTCGTGTTACGCAGCACGTTTGAGCTTCAGCAAGAACCATTGAGGTTCATTCTCGTGTTACACAGCACGTTTGAGCTTCAGCAAGAGCCAATGAGGTTCATTCTCGTGTTACGCAGCACGTTTGAGCTTCAGCAAGAACCAATGAGGTTCATTCTCGTGTTACGCAGCACGTTTGAGTTTCTGCAAGAACCAATGAGGTTCATTCTCGTGTTACGCAGCACGTTTGAGCTTCAGCAAGAACCAATGAGGTTCATTCTCGTGTTACGCAGCACGTTTGAGCTTCAGCAAGAACCATTGAGGTTCATTCTCGTGTTACACAGCACGTTTGAGCTTCAGCAAGAGCCAATGAGGTTCATTCTCGTGTTACGCAGCACGTTTGAGCTTCAGCAAGAACCAATGAGGTTCATTCTCGTGTTACGCAGCACGTTTGAGCTTCAGCAAGAGCCAATGAGGTTCATTCTCGTGTTACGCAGCACGTTTGAGTTTCTGCAAGAACCAATGAGGTTCATTCTCGTGTTACGCAGCACGTTTGAGCTTCAGCAAGAACCAATGAGGTTCATTCTAATGTTACGCAGCACGTTTGAGCTTCAGCAAGAGCCAAAGAGGTTCATTCTCGTGTTACGCAGCACGTTTGAGCTTCAGCAAGAGCCAAAGAGGTTCATTCTCGTGTTACGCAGCACGTTTGAGCTTCAGCAAGAGGTTTGTTCTTGTGCATCAAGCAGGTTCAGTTGAACTTCTTTTTATTTTTGCTGATCAATGTTTATATGTGAATAAAATACACAATCATATAAAGCGATCGTGTCTCTTCAGAATTTTTTTAATTTGGAATCCGCTCAATTCATATGGATTACTATTACGATCTCTTTATAAACTTTTTGAAGCCTCAAAGTGGTAGTTGCGTCGCTGTCAATGGAGGGACAGAAAGCTCTCAGATTTCATAAAAAGATCTTCATTTGTGTAACGAAGATGAAAAAAAGTCTATTGGGTCTGGAACGACATGAGGGTGAGTAATTAATGACAATTTTCATTTTTGGGTTAACTATCCCTTTAAGCTTGAGAATTTACAGCTCATAAACCATAACAAAAAGTTCTTTATGAAAAACTAAAGGTAGATATTAAATTACAGGAATGGTGAAAGAAGATGAAAAACTACATATTAAATGAGTTAAATGAATAATCCATTAGGGATGCAATTGCATTTTTATTGAATAATAATTCAAGGTCAGTTAGTACACACTTAGCAGCAATCTCTTTCTTTTTCATTCTTTTAATATATTAAGAGCATTGAGATTGGCACAAACAGTATATTAATGTTGACTATTCTCTCACAGATCAAATCTGTATGCAAGAACATAAATTTCCAACACATCACAGAAAAAATCTATAAGAAAAACTGAATATGTTCAATTTGTCACATCTCACTCAGTGCAGGCATCGGTGAATTAAAAACAAGTTAGTCATTTTTGATTATGCAAATAAGACATACTGAACAAAGGGGGAAAAGAAGCGAAAAACAGGAACAAAGAAAAGAGTGAGACTGACTTGTCATTTTTGTGTGGGTTGGTGAGAACCAACCACACTAGCATTTAATTAAAAGAAAAAGAAAAACAAGTTTCTTTTTTTAAAAACTGAATTACTCAAGAGACTGAGACAGAGAATGTCAAGTTGCCAATCAGCAACAATGAATTAAAGACGTTAAGACAGCAGTGTGTCATGACAACAGATCTGCATTACCGCATGTTATTTCTAAACCGTGTTTCTACAGAAACATCTATCTGCTATTAACTAGTGTCTAATGTGAGACTGACATATGCTTTGCACTGTTAAAAGAAACTGTAAAAAAAAAAAATCATCAGTCCTTCTCAAACGCAACTGCCCCCATGTTTCATTTCTCTACAAAATAAGGCAGAGAGAAGAAAAAACACTTTAAATTAAAACACCACACGAATATACACTAAACAAATAGCACTTAACAAGAAATTAACATGTTTCTGTACATCCTACACAACAAAAGTGACAAATTAAATGTAAACAAAGAAAGAAAGAAAAATAACTTAAAAAGCCTATCAGAGTAAGGCAGAAATTTTGTACAGTCAATAGTATTATACAAATAAACATTTCCAGGTAAATTTTAGCTAAATAACCGACTGATTTAAATAGACTAATTCAAAAGGCGTGTATAATCATTTAATCTTGACAGGCAGGGCACTGTGCTCTTTCCCTGTACAGCAGCGCCCCCTACCAGCTCTCAGTAGGACTGCAAGTTGTATTATCTTTGCAAAACCATAATTCAAACTGCCATTGCTCAAGATCAGTACCACCACACACCAAATCCTTCAGTTCTGAACAGCTGTGCTGGGAAACACAGCTGCCCACATTTGGATTTTGGGTTACATGCAATTTCAAATGAACTTGGTTCACAGGGTCCAATACAACAAACAAACAAAAAAATCAATAGATGTCTTTTAAAAAAATAATTGGAGCATTTTCTATAAAAGCACCTATGATTTTCAACAACGACGGCTGATCATTTCACCAAACTTAACCACCTGTTAACTCTCGGGTGATGCCATGCTTTGTGCTGCGCCAACCGAATCTGCTCACTATAATTACAAACTGATATGGAGTATTTGAGTTTCCAAAGCAAGCCACAACAAAAATTCCAGCATTGAAACGCAGATTACTCAAGACGGAGGGATCTTGCCCTTTTCTGTGGCCAACATGTGATTGTTTCAATACCAAAACACCAGATGACACCTGCTATCTGATCTACCAGTTAACAGAAATGTCTTACAATACTTTCAAAATGTGTAACATCACGCTACACGAATGTAAAATTAGCACAAGGGACTGCTTATGCGAGATGAACGCCTCCAGCCCCAGCTGACAAAAGCGCTATTAATGGCAGGATCGTTTGAGAGCCTGAAGCTTCCAGGAGACATCTGACCTCTTTGATCATGAATATTCACAACAAATCGCAAGACTTTGGATGTTCTGTGACCCGGAATAAGAACAGAACTGCTCTGGGCGCCTCCAGAACTCTCCACGGACGCTGCACTCGTGTAAATCAAGTCTGTTTCTATTCATTTAATAGCCCAATTTTTCTGTTCCCAATTCTTGTTCGTCCCATAGCGTGTGGCCTACATGCTAAAGAAAAAAAGGGAACAAGCCTCCATTATGGAAAACACTTCTGGCATGGAATCTGAGGACAAAAGTGTTGATGTGCGATCATGTGCAGGCACTGCTTTCTGGTCTTATGCTTTACAAAGATGCTCTCTAGTATTAAAGGCCTACAGAGAATAAGACAAGACCCATCCTTACTTAACACACGCACAGGAGTGATAACGTGGAAAATAAACACATGAAGCCTGAGCTCTAAATATATTCACCGCATTAAACCTATTACACAAAAACAGCCCCAGGCGATGTGTATGTGTGTATCAGTAAGTATCTATAGCAAAGAGCACTAATATTTGGTTGTTAGTATGAGGAAGCATGTGATGTTTGTGTGTGGTCCAGGGATGGATAAACGCAGTGTGACTCATGGTGATTCGGCAATGTTGTTGGTCGTGGTTGTGGCTTTCTTCTTTGGCGGTTTCTTCAATGTCTTGGTGGTCTGCTGGGGATGACAGCAAGAAATGGTGGTAAAAGAAAAAAAAGAGCATTAATACAATTTTACATTTATAACAAGAAAATCAGATCCAAAGCACGCACATCCAAGCAAAATGTTGCTCAAATTGGGTGCTCAACAAGAAAAAAAAAGGCTCCAAAAATGTGAAAAACTTAATGGTAGACTCACACACTGTCTCTCACACACTTCCTTTTTTTTTACATTTATAACAAGACCAACTGGATAAACAATTTAGTGAAGGCATGTGCTAATGACAGCTCACACACACAAAGGCATGTAAAATGTGTATACAGAAAATAAACAGTTGTCTTATTCTGGTCTACATTCAAGCAGGCAGATGTGACAGACTACAGTGCATTCAGAGTATGTGTTCAGACCCCTTTATTTTGCTTTGATGCAGCCTTAAGGTGCGATCACATTATCAAAATGTCGGCAGAATTTTGCAGGCAAAAAGGTCAATAGTGTAGCGATGTATGAAGCACTGCTCACACAGAAGTCACTTTCAAACCAAGCAGTTTTCTGTTAATCAACGCAGTGAACCCAAATAACTAACTTGAACCTGTTGCAAAACTTTTGCCCTCACGCAAAATTCCAGATCATGTGGATTCCAACAGAAATGACTGGATTTCACCTAGGAAAATGTATGCATAAAAGCTCAAAAATGCTAAATGTGACCACACCTTTAAACCACCTAATAACCCATAATGACAATTATGATTTGCAAATGTATAAAAAAAAAAAAAAACTGAAATATCACATTCGCATAAGTATTCAGAGCCTTAAGGTCCGTACACACCGGGACGAATATCGGCGCGCGTTATTCGCCAGCGTTTTTCAACACGTTTTTTGTGTTCACAACCAAGCGATTTTCGCTGACGATGAGCCGAGTGAACATGCAAATTCATTCCCTGACATTAGATGGCGCTTAATACCACTCCATAACCACTCCATTCTCTTTTATCAAGATTTTTGTAGTCGCTGTCGCGTTTGTCATATAGTTCTTTATGTTCCGACACCAACGAGACCAGCAGCTCTACATTCATCTTGCCTTGCATCTTCCTTGTCTTATTTCTTCCCGGCAGTGTTTAGATGCTACTCGGAGTATATCTTCTTCGCCGTTACGTATGTGTGCTTGTTTTGTGTTTGAGCGCCCCCAAGTTGTGTTTTATTGTAACTCCAGAAGCTCCAGACACGTGAGCAAAAGCGCCAATCTCATTGGTCGGATAGTTTTTGACGCGGCACGTCAAACCAAAAAAACGAACCCGAGGCGTTTTTTAAAAAATTATGCTTTTACGCGTGGCGTTTTTCGCGTCGGCGTGCACACTTACATTGGCGCCCTTTGTTTAGTCACGAGGCGTTAAACGTCGGCGAATATCGCGCGCGAAATTCGTCCCGGTGTGTACAGGCCTTCAAAGTGCCCCTATTATGCTTTTTCAGATATTACCTTTCATGTAGTGTGTAATATGGTTGTTTGTGAATGTAAAAGGTCTGCAAAGTTTCAAAGATCAAAAGAGTTATTGTCTCCCAAAAGAAAGAACCAAATTTGAAGTCCCAGAAACAAGTTGTCAGTAATTCCAGTCTTACTTCCTGCTCAAAACTATGCAGGTTTGTTTGCATAATGCCAGCCTATGGTCTTCACTGGCTGTCCGTGAACAATGTACTTTGATCCTCAAACACTGTAGTTGTGGCTGAGGCCTGGAAGAGTTTGGTTTGTGTTGTTGGCATGTCAAAAAGACGCTGTTTTCTGCTCTGTGAAAGCAAATCCTCTTTGCATGAACTTCTAAAGGATGCGGACTCGCTGGAACTGATAAAGTAAAACCAACGCCATAGTTACTGTTCGTATCACTGTGCATCAAGTGCTGAGGAAGATCCAGAGCTGAAATTCAGATATGGTAATGACCACTTCGGTTCGGTCGATCAATTACAACAGGCTAGCACATCTAACCTATCAGAGTGGGGTAGGCTCTCGAAAAGGAGGAGTTTAGAGAGACTAAGGCTCAATCCCAATTCACCCCTTGCCCCTACCCCTTGCCCCTACCTCTCCGTTTTGCGCGTTCCCGTGAAGGCGTAGGGTTGTCTCGATTCTCTTTTGGTTGGAGGGGTAGGGGTAAGGGCCAGATAACCCTTGAAACGAAGATTTTTCGGGGCCACACTTCAAACGAAGGGGTATGAGAAATGCACCTCCATACACCGGCTACAGAGGCAACATGACTGCCAATAATCATTTTCAATCTTGTGTTCATATTTACAGTCATGTTCTTCAAAGAAACGGTTAAAAAAAAAAAAAAAAAAAAAAGCTAAAGTTCGTTAACAATATGACACGTGTAAAAACCAAAAGTTTGAAGCGAAGTGGAGGCGCGAATGAGGCGAATTCGCGTCCATCGCGCCGCGCTAAACTCCTCATTCGCGCCGCAAGACGCGCGTAAACGCGTATTAACATTGAAATCACTCGCGCCAGACGCTCTATTCACGTTTGGTGTGAACACAGCATTAGCCGTCGAAGATATCGTCATCTCCGTTGTTTTCTACGAACTTAAGAAGAAAAAGCAAAAAAATAGCTGTAACTCACGCAAGACTACAGCTGACGACGGCATCTTGGAAGTTTGTGATAAACATTGGCGCATCTCCTGTGACGTAGGCGCTAGCAACGACGTATAATGACGTGTAACGGTGTAGTAGTGGTGTCCCATTTCTTAGGGGAATATTTTCACCCCTACGCATTGCCACTCTGTTTCAAAGGGGCAAGGGTAAGGGGTAGGCAAAGGGTTAGGGGTAGGCGAAGGGGTATAAAATAGAATTGGGATTGGGCCTAAATCTTTTATTGAACCGTTTCAGACACTGTGACTCTGTATATTATGAGAAAATTAAAGTGTATTTTGACCTGTTGTAGGAGACAGAAAGGCAATTTAACGCAGCATTTAGTTAAAGCACCTTTGGTCGCGATTACAGCCTCAAGCCTTTTGTGGTGCACATCTGGATTTGGTCAATTCTCTGGTCTTTTCTGCAGATCATCTCAAGCTTTGTCAGATTAGATGGGTAAGGTTGAATGACAGCCATTTTCAGGTCTCTCCTGAGATGTTTGATTGGGTTAAAGTCTGGGGTCTGGGAGACCTCTGAGAGACCTAGGTCCTGAGTGCTCTAGACCAGGTTTTCATTAAGGATATCTCTGTATTTTGTTGCATTCAGCCCTCCTTCAACCCAGACCAGTTCCCAAGACCCTGCCAAAAAAAAAGAAAAAACACCCCTAATGCATGATGCTACCACCACCATGCTTCACTGTTGGGATGATGGTACTGTGCTGTTTCCTCCACACATGACCGTGGGAATTGAAGTTCATCAGACAAGATAATCTTGTTTCTCAGTCCTTTAGGTGTTTGTTTTTTGTTTTGTTTTTTTGAAGAATGCTTCCACATGTCTCCAATGAGGAGCGGCTTCCAGCTGCCCACTCTGTAATGAAGTTTAGACCGGTGAAGTTTTGCAGTAATTGTTGTCCTTCTGCTCCGATTACTCTTCCCATTTCCACACGATCTCTGAACTCAACCAGATCAACCATCAAGTTGGTCACCTCTTTTACCAAGGCCCTTCTCCCTCAATTGCTCAGTGTGTCTGGGCAACCAGCTCTAGAAAGAGTCTTGATTATTCCAAACCTCTTCCATTTAAGGAATATGGAGGCCACTGTGTTCTTATGAGCCTACAATGCAGCAGAATTTGTCTCTGGCCTTCCCCAGATCTGTTCCTCGACACAACCCTGACGCTGAGTTAAGTCTAGTCAGGTTTGTGCCTTTCCAAATCATTTCCAGTTAATTGAATTTGTCACATTTACTTCAATCAAAGGGTAGAAACATCTCAAAAATCCATGGAAATGGGATGCACTTGAGATAAGCTCATCACAAATATGATTTTGCTTTGTCATTATGGCATGTGGGGCATTTTAGCACAAGGTTGCAACATAAAATGTCACTATTTAAATGAACTGGTCTGAATGCACTGTATTTCAGAGAACTGTAATTGGAAAACACATATTACAAACTACCAGTGAAGTAAGCTCTGAAATGTGGGTATGGCAAATAAAACATCTAAGCCAGGAACATTTATTTTCTCATTCCAGCAGTTATCATATTTCTTCAGATTCGAAGACTTGAAATATAGTGCAAAAGATGTATGAGCCACTTCAATTGAGTTTTCATAGAGTTTTAAAGAAGAACAGCATGAACATTCTGCTAAACATAACTTTTGTGTCCATGGAATATTTTTAGGTGCTTTCAGACCTTAAAGACTTTAAGAAGCTTTCCTGAATACTGAATATTCCAGACACAATCGACAAATGCTGAAATAGCCCCAACAGTCACAACAAAACCATGTGCTATAAATAATACAGTTTGTGAAAACAGAAGTACAGGACACTGTCAAGACATTTGCACCCATTTTCTAATTAGAATCAGCGTGTGTCTATGAGCAGGGCTTAAAATTAACACTCACTAGGCGCCAAATGCGAGTAAAAAACGGCATTGGCGAGTATATGAAAGGTGTCAATCACCAGTTGTCCATTTTATGAATTTTAAGAATACAGTGTTGTGAGAACATGAACGACACTTGGGATGGTTGACGGGCCAGTGCTGCATCGTCCCCAAAGTTTAAGCATTGCCAATTTAAACATTCAAGTGCAATAGGATGCGAAAAGGACGCAAAAAAAAAAAAAAACGTTTCAAGGCCGGTAAAATATATTTATGGCTGGTAAATTAAGTCATCCGCCATTGGCAGGAGTGGCAAAAAGTTAGTTTTAGGCCCTGTCTATGAGTAAAAGAAACAAGAAAAAAAGAGGGTGGTAGAGCACAAACCTCTGTCTTGGCAGCGGCTGGTTTCTTGGCTGCTCTGACGCTTGCAGTGCGTTTGGGGGCCTTATCAGCTGCATCTTCATCTGAATGCTCAGTCCTGCAATCTGACTGCTCATCCGAGCGAGAGCTGTGCTGTGATTCAGTGTCAGCCGGCATGGGTGTGGCACGAACTGGGGAAAACCATAATGATGGATACAGTTTAGACAGAATTCATACTCTGCAGCATGTGCTATACTGTTTTTTTTCATCTTCTAGATGAGCAGCTGCCATGAATGTGACATGTTGCCATTTGCTTTTTATTAGTCCAAAGAACTAGATTTTGAGTAGGTTTCTCAGGCCAGGGGTTTTCAAACTTTTTAATGCCAAGGATCCCTTAATATGAGGTTCTCTTACAAAGAGACCCTTTTCTTAATTCATATACATAATCATGTATAGTTTGTTTAGTAAAACATGTTAGAAGTGTGTACATTATCTAGAAATATGTATGCATGTATGTACATAAAATATAGCAAAGTAACTGTCATTAATCTCATGATTACAGACCAGTCTTTAGAAAACAGAATAAAACAGTACTCTCAAATTCTGTAAATGTAATGATATTTTTATATTATTTATTTATAAATAAATGTCATAATAATTAGTTTTTATTCATTTATTTGCAAACTTAAATTTTCTCTGAACTTTTCACAGAACCCCTAACATCCCGAGGGTCCCCTGACCCCAGTTTAAAAAAAAAACCTGTCTCAGGCTACATTCACAATACAGTTGAATGTTGCTCAATGTGAAAATACACTGGAAATGTGTTTTGATATGTATACTTTAAAAAAAATGGAAGTTAAAAAAAGTTTCTAACAAAATATCAATTAAGTGATATGAAATTTGTTGACTACGATATGATACGATTATAAAAAAAGTATCTGTTACAGACAAGTACCTAAAATGAGCCACATTTAAGAGGTCACATGAATCGAAGCTCTCAGGCATTGTGGTGCAAACGGACTCTCTTTGGCATTTAAAGCTTGCCAGACCTCATTCAAAGCCTGAAACAAAGAAGAGCCTTTTACTTGTCTATTCACAATATATGTTTGATGCTCTGTAATTCAAAGAAGGAGCTCTGTGTGCTAATAGAATCTCATTATTGAAATCATCACCTCTGTGAAACTCTGGATAACTCTACCACAGGCTTTGTTCGTGTTTGCTGTAAAGCCTCACATGGGGGTCATGACCTTCAGCAACATGCCAGTTTAATGACGTCATAGTGTGTAAAGACACTAAACTTCATGGTCTTGATCTGCTTGAATGAGTGCTGAAACTCATCCAAGCTGAGCATGAACAAACTCCAGCAGACTGAACCCTCGTCTCTCATCCAGTAGGCAGCTGAATCACATGCTGGTCGCATCAGCATCAGCATTATAAACAGGCTGAGACAATGGCTGCCTGCAAAGCAGCTTTCAGTGAGTCAGCAAACACACACATACACACCTCACTGACCTGCCTGTGTGTGTTTGAACAGGACATTATAAATAGGAGTTATATTGAAATAGTATTGTAACAAAGGGATATTCACTACAGTTATTTGTCATGTACAGACATTAAAGAAGAGGATTTATTGTGGTTACATACCAGCATTTTTCAATCCGCACCTGTCTGCTCTTGTATGTACATTTAGGGAGTCACACCTGTTACAGTTTTGCAACCAAACACTGACTGTGTAAACGTGGCTTATTATGTTTTAGTTCCATATAGTTATGTCCTAGATACACTTTAAGCAAAATTGAGGAACGAACTGGTGTGACATCATTTCAAACAACATTAGGCCGAAACAAAGTTCATTTGGAGTTAGTTTTGGGAGTTAAAACAGCTTGCCAAACTTTCCGGATCTGGATCTCGGATGCGGTGGTTGGGGATAGTGGGTAGGGACGATGTGTACCAATCGGACACTGTTTTACATCAGAATCGAGCTTGGATTGGATCGCTCGTTCAGGGGTGCGTTTCCCAAAAGCATTGTTGGCCGACTATGATTGCAATTTCCATTGAACTCTTACATTTACATTTATGTATTTGGCAGAGTTGTGACCATAGTTGGCTTTGGGAAACGCACCCCAGATTGACAGGTCTGAATTTACCATGCGCCACAGAATAAGAGTGCACTGCAGAAACAGCGCTGGAAGATCACTCGTCAACCAGGATCTTATTACTTATTGTTTATTTATGTACTTTTATTGTGGCATTTACACAAGTAAGTAGTTCTTATGTTCAGAAAAATCACTTGTTTGGAGGGTTTTTTGGACCCTTAGTTAATCATGTTTAGCAATAAACGGCTAGCCTACCTAATCTATTGCATGGCTTGAAGACATTAATACATTTAGAATACGTAACTACGGCTCGCCCGCTTAATTTTTCCTCATGTGTTTGCTGCACGTATTTTGCGCATGAGCCGCACGCACCTCAAAACTATGGACTTGCTTAATCAACCATCGATAAGTTATGATATTGATTCAATTATTATCGATAATTAAAGGAAGGGTAGGAAATTTCAGAGAGGCTAGCAATAGCAAGCTAGCTTTGAAAGCATAAGATCCCACCCTCCCTTTAGAGCGTCTCCAAAGCCACGCCTCCAACAAAACACATGAACGTACACAGCAGAGTCTGCAAAGCGTCACGATAGATCGGGTTAAATTACCTCCCGTCTCAAAGCACTAAACATTACAATAATAATGAACATAAACAACTCACAGAGCACCACCTGACTGCTGCAGATTAATTTCGGCGTTGATAGTGCTGACATAGAAACACACAAATCCAAGTCTGAGATTGTGAACAGCTCCGGGTAGAACGTCACTGGTTGCAATCTCATAATTACGGTTATGACATGGCATGAAAGCAGCATTAGCTTGTTGTTTTGGTTCAGGAGGAAATGTTAAAGGTGGCTGCTGTTGGCTACAACTCTGCATCGCCTCATCAAACACGCTGATGACGTGTGATGTCTGCGCGGGCAGGTGCGCCCAGGTATTGAAATACATATTGACAGGCATGTTTTGGTCCTGAGACTTCCACAGAAGATATAAGTACATATAGTTTTAATAGTATAACAAAAAGTTTCTAAAATCTTCTAAAAATGCCTACCCTACCTGGCTTTAATCGATAGTTGGTTAATGGTTACCTATTTAGGACTGTTGTTTTGTGTGTTACCTGAGCGCGTGACAGTTTTAGCACGAGGTAGCGTGGCTGCGGTGTGGGTGTCGTCTGTGCTGTCCAGCAGCAGCTCGTCTTCGTTCTGAATCAGAGTCAGATCCTGCATGCTGAAACTGCGCAGCTTCTCTGATAACACACCCTGACCCTGCAGTTCAACACACAAAAGACAAACATTACAATTGCATATTCTTATTCAAGATGCATATTTATTACTGTACATACTTGTTCTTTGCTGAACACAGTTTGAATAAAAGACAAATGCGTATTGAACAGTGAACTTGACACTACACTACACAAAATTTACACTGATACATTTCTTTCACCCAAAAATGAAAAATCTGTCGTCATTTACTGTCATGTTGTTCCAAACACGAAAGACTTTCATTCATCTTTGGAACACAAATGAAGATCTTTTTAATGAAATCTTAGAGCTTTCTGTCCCTCCATAGAACCATGAACCCACTGATTTGTGAGTTGATGAATGTTTATATGTGAATAAAAGCCTAAATTCAATCTGTTCATCATATAAAGCGATCGCGTCTCTTCAGAAAAAAGGGACTAGACTGGATTAATTTTACAATCTCTTTTTGAACTTTCTGAAGCGTCAAAGTGGTAGTTGCGTAGCTGTCAATGGAGGGACAGAAAGCTCTCAGATTCAATTAAAAATAACTTAATTTGTGTTCTGAAGATAAACTAAAGTCTTGAGTTTAAAGGGTGAGTAAATGATGACAGATTTTTCATTTTTGGGCGAACTAACCCTTTAACTTTATATGCAACAAACATCTGCACCTACAGGTCACAACAATAAGAATTCTTATATGCTGGATTTTACTTGCCTATATTTTCATTGGCTCAACCACAAAAAAGTATATTATATTTTTATTTCAGAAATAAATATTATTATATGCTACTGATCAAAAGTTTGTGGTCTCTTTTAAAGAAATTAATACTTTAATTTCACCTTTGAGGCGGCTGTGACGGCTGCAGTAGCTGCAATGTTGAGTCCTCGCTTCCCAAACCGCATCATGGTCTCATAACTGCGGTCTTTAGCCTGGGTTATGTACTCATCAATTTCCTGTAACACACACATACGTCATGCAACACAAATTCATTACTCTGCCCTAATTCCCTGATTGGTGGAGTGCTCAGGAAACCTTTTTGAAAGCAACCAACTCTAACAATAGTTTGATTATATTCATGAAGCAAGTTCATTAGTACCTTTTCTTTATTGGAGAGCGTGGGGTGCACAAACTTGCGGTACAGCACGCTGGAGCCCTTGGTGTACGGGGACAACAGCCAGACAACAAAGGCAATCTTAAGCTCAAAATAAAATGGAAACCTGGCAAATGGGAGGTCAACATATTAACGATTAATGCAACAAAAGTAAAGATAAATGAATAATCATTAATAATAATGATAGGGATAAAGATGACCATAATATTATATCACTATAAAACTAATTTGTAGCTTAATTAAAATTTTTTTTTATAAAAATGTATTTAGCATGATAAATACATCTAAAAGAATCAGTTGACTGACCAAGAGAGAAGCATATCTGTGATCGTCTCTGCCGTCGTAAATATCGCAAACACTATCCAGTACATCATCCATTTCACCTGAGGAAAGAACAACACACAGATGTTATAATCAAGCACGTGTGCACATGACATAAGCACACATCAGGTCACATGCTCTTGCTGAATACAGCCTTGTGTATTACGCATGACTGCTTGCTTATGAAAAAAACAGTCGCTATTGCCAATGGATTTGACTCTATCTGAACTGCCAATAAGATTAACAGCTAATTAAAAAAATGATCACATGACACATCACTATGTTTGTCTAGAAAAAAGCTTGTGCATTTACAAATCCAGGTCCGCAAGAAAACAGAAGAATAAAACGTTACGAAATGTCCAAACCCTTTACTAAACTGTATTTGTAATACAGATGAGACTAAAAATGGTGTCCGTGGGAGCAAACTGCTGCCCTAGTGGTTTCCATAGCAACTAGTAACCTGAGAATCCAAGATAAATCGTTTCCAAAAATAGTATGATGCATTTAACCAAAAACATAATTTAATCCTCAAATCGTAGGGAATAACAAAAGGTCATTATCTCTTTTAAAATTTATCATATGTTTGCCATTTTACATGAATAGTGTAGTTGAAGCAATAAAGGCACAATGTGCCTTTTTGAATAATTTAGTAATGCATTTAGTTTAATAAATGTAAATATGATCATTTTCTTTCTGCATATAAATATTTCTGCAATAAATATTCCATTTACACAAATTGTATGGTTTAGTCAGTGAATTCATCAGGCTCAACCTTTCAACCTCGGTATCAAATATATAGTATAAATAACTAACAACAATCAACATTTGTTGCCAAACTAGCTAGCAAGACTCTAAATCTGCAACCCTTTCAGGAATACACATTCTGGAATTTTGTGTTAAAAATAATTAAAATAATACTTAAATGAAAAGTAGATCAAATATAGCCACAATATTTAAAATATATATTCTATATATTTGTCAAATATATATATGTATAAAATATAGTAGACCTATAGTAAAATATATATAGCATAATATTTAAAATAAATATATAAATATATATATATATATATATATATATATATATATAGTATTGCAAAATATAGTAGGCTAATATATATAGCATACAGTGAGGAAAAAAAGTATTTGAACACCCTGCTATTTTGCAAGTTCTCCCACTTGGAAATCATGGAGGGGTCTGAAATTGTCATCGTAGATGCATGTCCACTGTGAGAGACATAATCTAAAAAAAAAAAATCCAGAAATCACAATGTATGATTTTTTTAACTATTTATTTGTATGATACAGCTGCAAATAAGTATTTGAACACCTGATAAAATCAATGTTAATATTTGGTACAGTAGCCTTTGTTTGCAATTACAGAGGTCAAACGTTTCCTGTAGTTTTTCACCAGGTTTGCACACACTGCAGGAGGGATTTTGGCCCACTCCTCCACACAGATCTTCTCTAGATCAGTCAGGTTTCTGGGCTGTCACTGAGAAACACAGAGTTTGAGCTCCCTCCAAAGATTCTCTATTGGGTTTAGGTCTGGAGACTGGCTAGGCCACGCCAGAACCTTGATATGCTTCTTACAGAGCCACTCCTTGGTTATCCTGGCTGTGTGCTTCGGGTCATTGTCATGTTGGAAGACCCAGCCTCGACCCATCTTCAATGCTCTAACTGAGGGAAGGAGGTTGTTCCCCAAAATCTCGCAATACATGGCCCCGGTCATCCTCTCCTTAATACAGTGCAGTCGCCCTGTCCCATGTGCAGAAAAACCCCCCCAAAGCATGATGCTACCACCCCCATGCTTCACAGTAGGGATGGTGTTCTTGGGATGGTACTCATCATTCTTCTTCCTCCAATCATGTTTAGTGGAATTATGACCAAAAAATTATATTTTGGTCTCATCTGACCACATGACTTTCTCCCATGACTCCTCTGGATCATCCAAATGGTCATTGGCAAACTTAAGACGGGCCTTGACATGTGCTGGTTTAAGCAGGGGAACCTTCCGTGCCATGCATGATTTCAAACCATGACGTCTTAGTGTATCACCAACAGTAACCTTGGAAACGGTGGTCCCAGCTCTTTTCAGGTCATTGACCAGCTCCTCCTGTGTAGTTCTGGGCTGATTTCTCACCTTTCTTAGGATCATTGAGACCCCACGAGGTGAGATCTTGCATGGAGCCCCAGTCCGAGGGAGATTGACAGTCATGTTTAGCTTCTTCCATTTTCTAATGATTGCTCCAACAGTGGACCTTTTTTCACCAAGCTGCTTGGCAATTTCCCCGTAGCCCTTTCCAGCCTTGTGGAGGTGTACAATTTTGTCTCTAGTGTCTTTGGACAGCTCTTTGGTCTTGGCCATGTTAGTAGTTGGATTCTTACTGATTGTATGGGGTGGACAGGTGTCTTTATGCAGCTTTTTTTTTTTATATTATGTCTCTCACAGTGGACATGCACCTACGATGACAATTTCAGACCCCTCCATGATTTCCAAGTGGGAGAACTTGCAAAATAGCAGGGTGTTCAAATACTTATTTTCCTCACTGTATACACACTATATATATATATATATATATATATATATATATATATATATATATATATATATATATATATATATATATATATATATATATGTATAAAATAAAATATTGTAAAATATAGTAGGCCTATATATAGCATAGTATATAAAACGAATATAGTATATTTTTGTCAAATATATATGTATAAAATATAGTTTAGTAAAATACAGTAAAATATATATAGCATAGTATATATATATATATATATATATATATTAGTGGTGGGCCGTTATCGGCGTTAACGCGCTGCGTTAACACGAGACTCTTATCGCGCGATAAAAAAAATATCGACAACAACATCCATTAATTGGACTTGGTTCGGATTTAAGCCGTCCGACGTAGACTGTGTGGTGTAACAGTTCGGTAAGTTAACACACGACTAATCCGTTCTACCACCTCAAATTCAAAACGAAACATATCACTGAATACCAGCGCGCGCGTATTATTCCCAATATATCTTAGTGAGTGGTGTAGCACATAATCTCTTTTTATTAAAAGCGCCCGATTTTAAGAATCGTTGTTGTGTTTCTTTTTAACTGAAAAGACATCAGTTATACAATATTCTAATTTTAAATTTGGGGTTTCATAAGCTCCAAGCCATAATAAACAAGACCTACTTAAGTCTCTGCAGCTAGTGTACTTAAATCTTATTTATCTGCAAAATTATGTTGTATACTTACAGTTTTGCACAATATATGTTCTCAAAACTACATACACCCTTTCAAAAAAAAAAAAAAAATACATTTAGCAGTTGTTTAGCAGGGTCTGTGTAACCTGTTCTGAAATAGTTTTATTATAATATCGTTATCGCAAGAGGCTGCAATGTATATCACAATATGGATTTTAGGCCATATCGCCCATCCCTAATTGATAGCCTATAGTAGTTGATAATAACATAGGCCTACCTAATGTTACCTACGGACGGTAACAGTACAGTAGTAACCTTTTACAGTCTATGAGTAGAACAGCTTTCTCAAGCAGTTTGTGATGCATTTTGGAAACAGGAGATGAGCCCCTGGTCTAATGCGCCACCTGGCTTGAAGACTTACTTTTATAGTCATTATTTGGGTAGCACACATATTCTGAATGCCTTCGGCAGAATTCAAATGAACCATTTTAATCTAGATTAATCTAGATTAAAAAAATTAATCTATGCCCACCTCTAATATATATATATATATATATATATATATATATATATATATATATATATATATATATATATATATATATATATATATATATATATATATATATATATATATTTTATCTATTTATAAAATATATATGTATGAGATATAAAATATGTATCTATATATGTAAAAAAAAATACAGTATTGTAAAATATAGGCTAGTAGGCCTATAAATAGTATAGGCTAGTAAAATTATATAGTATATATTTATAAAATATAGTATATAAAATATTATATACAATATACTAGCTTCATATATAGTAGATTCCTCATTTTCTGCAAAAGCGACCCACCTAAAATAAAACCTAGTCCAATTAATAGCAATATAATTTAATATAACTATAACATTACAAAAGAGTAAAAAATAAGAACAAATATCCTATTAGAAGCCGTACTGAAATACTCACATACTCCTTGACGTTTTTCGTCTTCACAGCCTTATAGGAGGAATAGGCTGGGTAGAGAGTCCCGAAGGCCAGGCTGCAGAGAGAAAAGACCTTTATTGAACACACTCCCAGCAGAAACAGGCAAGCTCATCTTACAATTACACCAATTCACTTCAGCAGCTAAAATTTCACTTGAACCATTGCCTAGAGTTACAGGACACAATTACAGCACTTAAGACGCTGCCTATTTTAAGTGTTAGAGGATGGCTATCTCCAGTTCATTCAAATCTAACCAGAACAGAAAAAACAAGTTTATGAATCACACAACCAATTCTGGTGACTGATCAAATTATTCAGAGGCTCTGCACTTCAGTGAAAAGCAAGCTCATAAATCGTATCCCAGTCAATACTAACCCTACTGTACACACACCAGCATGTTTCATGACGCTATTGGAAGCAAACACTCTGAATCTGACTGAGAGCCATTAAAAGTAAATCATTTATGAGCGCATGAAGACGGATCTACACACAAAAGGACCAGATTCCACACAGATGCCCTGCATGTACAGCATGAACTCAGACACGTGCCCTCACGCTCCTACACACACAAACATGCCATTTTGTGCTGAGGCGACAAAATCTGAACGTTCTGCACTAGCAGATCCAGAAGAGGATGTCAGGATACAGGACAGACCACACCTACCCACAGCAGCTGGCACGAGTGCATCCGGATCACTGTGTTCTGTGGCTTAAAGTCACCATGAAATCAAAATTGGCAATTCTTATTTTTTAATGGAATATTCCAGTGTTTATTATCAATGATTTATCTATGCGCATATTATTATTTATTATTATTTTTAAATCACATGTCCTTGAAATCTTTAATCAAAATAACTTCCGCTCCCTCTTGCAGCGACATCTCTTCCCTGATGATGCATTTACTGGCGAGAGGGCGGGGCAACATGTAACTCACACGGGATCGACCAATAGCAAACCACAACCATCCAATCAATTCCCCATGGACAAAATCAAGTCCCACCCTACATTTTATCTTGTTCGAGAAGCCGTTTCACACAGATAGCCTATACATCACAATAGAGAAGAAAAGTATCATAACTTCTGTTTTATGCTGACTTCAAAAACATGCTTTAAAGGGATAGTTCAGCCAAAAAATGAAACTTTTGTCATTTACTCAACCTCATGTTGTTCCAAACCTGTATGGGTTTCTTTCTTCTGTTGAACACAAAAGAAGATATTTTGAAGAATGCTGGTAACCGGAGAGTTGACGGCACCATGGAAGTGCTACCGTCAACTGTCTGGTTACAGATGAAACAAACTCATACAGGTCTGGAACAACTTGAGGGTAAGTAATGACAGAATGTTTATTTTTAGGTGAACTATCCCTTTATCTTATGGTTGTGCATATGATGCATTATATTCTGTAAATGTGTACAGTTAGACCGTGCACCATGTGTAATGCATAATGAAGCATGAGGACAATGAGGCAGTCTGGCGCGTGGCAGACCACATGCCCTCTGTCCCATTACAACTAGCCGACTCCCATAATGCATCTGCTCACCACAGTTAAAGCCACAGCAAAGAGCATTCCATGAGATTCAGCAAAACCATGATAATGATGCCTGATGTTTGTTTCTAATGGCCTCGATCCAGACCAACAAATAATGAATTCAACTTCTGCCATTTGTGCCCAAGCAGTCTTTGGGACAATTTGTTCGGCACATGCATGTATGGCCTTGCCTAAGTGTTTGATGTAATCGATTAATCATGGAGTTAGTAATCGGAGTATGATCCAATCAAAAACCTGACTGTAAATCCCACTAAGGAACCCACCAGAGACCCAAACATCATAAATGTGAGTCATATGGAACAGATTACGTAACATTACCAGCCGGGACAAATCAGCTGTGCAGGTAGGCCTTCCTAATGAAAAACCCATCTCAGAAGTCTTTGATCACAGTTTGTGATTTAAAAAAATATGCATTTTAAAGTATGATGACATAAGCATACAAAGGAGATGATGTGATGGGTGTAATACATACAGTGCATAGGCTAACATCTGGGACGCCTTAAACCTGCCCATATGTTTTGTTTTTTAACATTTCTATATTTCACATTCTACATTTCTATATTTCACATTCTATACTGAAGTGTTTGGTACATTAAGACCCAATTGAATGCCTAGGGCATTTTGCTCCAGGTGAAAATCACACAACAAGCAACACAAATGGTGAACCCTCCTCGTCTGGATGAAGTCATCGCTTTGTTTTATTAATTTAACCCTATATGCAATTTATATGAGTAGCTGGATATCTTTAGATCCCTATAACTGTTACTAGTAAAGCATTTCCCAGAAAAAAATAAGCAGATATATTTAAATTTCCATTGAAAAGCCTCATGTATCCGCAGCAACACACAACACAAACACACGCGCGTGCCGCATATACACTCACACCACCATTCGCGAAATGATCCACGACACCATCTTGATCTCTGCGAGGACTTTTCCTTATTTTAGTCGATTATTCAACATCTCCATTCCGACCACACGACACGAGTGATGTTTAATATCAGGAGGGACCTCAACGGATGTTGTGTGTCTGTGTCTCAGTATAGCCGTTATGATGACGGGGAGCCGCTGCATATGCGCTCAGTCTGTCAGCCCGTGTCTCTTAAAGGGACAGTGACATCTTTACACCTGCTCCGTTTATTAAAAAACAAATATTAATTTATCTGTTTCATTGCTGCCCTGACAAATATTTGACATGGTATCCATAGTTTCCGTCAGAAAGGTACTAGTACATGGTTATTGCTTGTACTGTAAAACCAGCCATATTGATGTACATTATGAACATTGCCAGATGCTGCAGTCACAGGGGTTCAAACAGAAGAAGAAAAATTACTGTACATTTTACTGTCATATAGGTCGGTGTTGTATGTGGACTCCTTTTAATCATGTAGGATGCCATAGATAAATTTCAAATGTCATAATTTGCAGCTAAAAATCCATAACTAGGTCATTTTTTTATTATTATTATTATTATGTGCCATTCTGACCTTTAAAACTTAAAATATAAAATATATACTTAATACAAGTAGGCCTAAATCAAGCATTTGCATGAACTGGTGTGTTTAAACTAACGATCAATGTTTTTAGAAGTGAAACTAAAACCACACTTTTTAATAAATAGCCTATATAATCAGCTCAAAATGGTACATTTGTATTTGTTAAATTGTACATGACTACTTTCTGGTGTAGGCTTATACAAAACCAAGATGATGTTGGCTGGTTCATAAAGCCTGCAAAATCCAAGACATTCGGTGTTGCTTAGACCCCTGTATTAATAATATTTTTCTAAATAACCATTTTCAAAGAACCACTTCAAACATTTTAATAGAAATTACTTTTTTGCTGAAGGTTAAACTGACAATTTTCTAATGGATTAATATCTGACAATTATGCCTAATGTGTGTCTGTGTTTATGCCTATGGCTAAACCGACTGTCTGCTAGCTGTCTCACGTCACAGAGGTCAGATAAATCCCATCACACAGAGCCTCTTTCACCAAGATATCATCATATAAAGACTGTGTCTGTTCCCTGAACTAGGAATCACAAAACTCCCAAAACCCATTTAAGGGTAAAAATTTAATTGATGTTCAACAAATAAAAAACAGCTAACAAATGATAAAGCTTGGGTTCCTGAATATTCAGTCCCTTACTTCAAAAGCACTTATTGTTAATGATATGATTACAGATTATAACCTAGATGTGCTGTGTTTTACAGAATTGCATGATAAAAGATTACTGTTATAAAAACGAGCCACATCTGAAAGGAAAAGGGGAAGGTGTTGATGTAATCTATAATAGCCTAGACTAATATCTTCAGAATTACTGAGAAGTCTAGTTTCAAATATAATTATTTTGAAGTGTTGGTGCTTTTGCAATATCGAGTTCTTCTAGGCTATCGCTGAGCAGATGAATCTGATCAGGAATGTTATAAAGCAATCTTTAGTGGCAGAAGTTATGGTTCTAACATATTTGTAACATGGAGTCGGCTTTGTAGCCTTGACTAAATGAAGTAAACGCGAGAGACTGTTTATGATCTGAGTCTCTCTGCTGCAGAATTTCAACGGCATCAACATTGATTCCGTGTGATAATATTAGTCCTCAGGTGCAATTTCAACAATGACAGCGTGAAGAAAGAGATTCTGATGCAATTGTCGCACCATGCATTTTATAGTGCCCGCAAGCCTGTCAGTATTTGCATACTTCGCAACAATTTTCCAGCTGTTCCAAGCTGCTGTTAGCCTATAAGATTTCAACAAAAGTGGAGAAGGGAGGAGTTTGTCAAAAGGCTGCCATAGGAAACCAATTGAAAAAAGGCGCCTCTCACTGCAAAAAACGCGTCAGGTGTGATCGGGGCCACAGGCATGCACTGAAAATTTCAAAAACTTTTAGCCTTTTATGTTCAAACCGGTGTCAGACAATGATGGAGAGTCTCAAGAAGTAACAACATGTAGAATGCAACAGGACATTTCTGAATGGTTAGTTGATGAATTTATGTAGCTGTGTAGTTATCTTCTAGTCATTAACATATTCTGTCATGATAATCTATAAATCGCATTCCCAGGGGCAGGGTTTATGTACATTTTAGGGTTTGTGATGTCACTAACCCTGAAGGAATCCTTAAAAAGCAATTTCTTTAAAAGAAAATATCTCCCTTTGCTTTGAACTTTGAGCATTGTAACTTTGCAGATGTTGTTTATGCTCAAACAGCAACATTACACATTAACTAAAGTTAAAAAATTGAAATCCTAATCAACCACCCCTTTAAGAACAGCTGATGGACACCGTGCCGCATTGTCATGGGAACATCCCAGGTGAAGATAATGAGGAAGTTACGGTTTCTAAACCGTGAATTTTTAGGGCCATGATATTCAAATGACGATTGTTTTCAGCCGCCACATTTATCAACGTCATTCGTACGATGGGATTGGCTGTGTTGGAATGTTTCATGGATCACACCTGAACCCTGTCTAAGATGATTTCTGCGCTCGGATATACTTTAGATTGATAAATGAGGCCCAATTAGTAAAGTAGGCTATACAAACAGGGCTCTTTCTGGAACTTAACAAACACTTTCTCTTAGATTCTGAAAACAACAATCAGAAAAGCAAGGTGATTTTTTGGAACAGAAACCTAAAACCGGATCGGGTTCGATTTTCTGCGTTTTTCGCATCCGTAACAAGGGTTTGAGTGTTTTGACAGTTTACGCCGCCTTCACACTGGCAGTTGAAATCAGCGGGACATTCTAAAACGCTTAACGTGAAGAACGCTTAACGTGGCTTACTGTACTAAGACAGTGATATTAAATTACCAAACTCTGCACACATCATATTAATAAACCATACTATGTATAAAAAATAAGATAAGCCCAGAAATTGAACGCAACGCGTTTAATTACACATTAAGCATTTTTCTCCCATAGAAAACCATTATAAGAAAACGCTTAACGTGGCTTACTGTACTAAGACAGTGATATTACATGACCAAACTCTGCACACATCATATTTATAAACCATACTATGTATAAAAAATCAGATGAGCCCAGAAATTGAACGCAACGCGTTTAATTACACGTTAAGCATTTTTCTCCCATAGAAAACCGTTATAAGAAAACGCTTAACGTGGCTTACTGTACTAAGACATTAATATTAAATTCATTAATATTAAATTACCAAACTCAGCACACATCATATTAATAAACCATACTATGTATAAAAAATAAGATAAGCCCAGAAATTGAACGCAACGCGTTTAATTACACGTTAAGCGTTTTCCTCCCATAGAAAACCGTTAAAAGAAAACGCTTAACGTGGCTTACTGTACTAAGACAGTGATATTAAATTACCAAACTCTGCACACATCATATTAATAAACCATACTATGTATAAAAAATAAGATAAGCCCAGAAATTGAACGCAACAAGTTTAATTACACATTAAGCATTTTTCTCCCATAGAAAACCATTATAAGAAAATGCTTAACGTGGCTTACTGTACTAAGACAGTGATATTACATGACCAAACTCTGCACACATCATATTTATAAACCATACTATGTATAAAAAATAAGATAAGCCCAGAAATTGAACGCAACGCGTTTAATTACACGTTAAGCGTTTTCCTCCCATAGAAAACCATTATAAGAAAACGCTTAACGTGGCTTACTGTACTAAGACATTGATATTAAATTACCAAACTCAGCACACATCATATTAATAAACCATACTATGTATAAAAAATAAGATAAGCCCAGAAATTGAACGCAACGCGTTTAATTACACGTTAAGCGTTTTCCTCCCATAGAAAACCATTTTAAGAAAACGCTTAACGTGGCTTACTGTACTAAGACAGTGATATTAAATTATCAAACTCAGCACACATCATATTAATAAACCATACTATGTATAAAAAATAAGATAAGCCCAGAATATGAACGCAACGCGTTTAATTACATGTTAAGCATTTTTCTCCCATATAACCGTTATAAGAAAACGCTTAACGTGGCTTACTGTACTAAGACATTAATATTAAATTACCAAACTCAGCACACATTATATTAATAAACCATACTATGTATAAAAAATAAGATAAGCCCAGAAATTGAACGCAACAAGTTTAATTACACATTAAGCATTTTTCTCCCATAGAAAACCATTATAAGAAAACGCTTAACGTGGCTTACTGTACTAAGACATTAATATTAAATTACCAAACTCTGCACACATCATATTAATAAACCATACTATGTATAAAAAATAAGATAAGCCCAGAAATTGAACGCAACAAGTTTAATTACACATTAAGCATTTTTCTCCCATAGAAAACCATTATAAGAAAACGCTTAACGTGGCTTACTGTACTAAGACATTAATATTAAATTACCAAACTCTGCACACATCATATTAATAAACCATACTATGTATAAAAAATAAGATAAGCCCAGAAATTGAACGCAACGCGTTTAATTACACGTTAAGTATTTTTCTCCCATAGAAAACCATTATAAGAAAACGCTTAACGTGGCTTACTGTACTAAGACAGTGATATTAAATTACCAAACTCTGCACACATCATATTAATAAACCATACTATGTATAAAAAATAAGATAAGCCCAGAAATTGAACGCAACGCGTTTAATTACACATTAAGCATTTTTCTCCCATAGAAAACCATTATAAGAAAACGCTTAACGTGGCTTACTGTACTTAGACAGTGATATTAAATTACCAAACTCTGCACACATCATATTAATAAACCATACTATGTATAAAAAATAAGATAAGCCCAGAAATTGAACGCAACGCGTTTAATTACACGTTAAGCATTTTTCTCCCATAGAAAACCGTTATAAGAAAACGCTTAACGTCTCGGTTACGGATGTAACCCTCGTTCCCTGAGTAGGGAACGGAGACGTTACGTCGGATGACGACGAATGGGGTTTCGCTTAGAAATCCTATCATCTTCGAGTATATAAAACGAGCCAATGGCAATGAAATGCCATGGGTCTGCGGAATTTGCAACATGCAGATATGTCTTCGCTGAGGAGCCGAGACTGAACTCAGGCGTTCCAGCGGTACAGCGGAAGTGGCAGGGAGACGTAACGTCTCCGTTCCCTACTCAGGGAACGAGGGTTACATCCGTAACCGAGACGTTCCCTTTCGTTGTCACTCCGAGTTACGTCGGATGACGACGAATGGGGTTCCCAGTGTAATCACGCCACCTCTCGACTGTCTTCCAGTGCCCTGCGTAAGTCTGAGCTCCCTGTCGTGAGACTAGCACGGACGAAGGAGTCCTACTTAACACAGGAATACCAAGGTACACTGGGAAGCATATCCAGTGGAAATATGCAATCATGCCCAACCTGAAGGGGGGGGACTTGGAATACACATATGACCCCGAAGGGCTGCATACGGAATAACACTGGGGTGTCCAGCCGCAGGTGGAATATTTCAACCCCAGGGGTGGCAAGGTGGCTTGCCAAGGGAAAGACACATGCTCAAAAGAGGCTTACAGTGGAATACACATGTGGGGGTCACCCAGAGGGGGAACTATGCACATGGAGGCACCTGGCCAAGCGCGAAAGCTGCCGGTGGCATAACTCTGGCGTTGACGTCGTCAGTGCTGGAGGAGACTCAGGGCTTATCAGGCTCACCTGAGGAAATATATCGCACGTATCCCATCCGTGGAGAGGAATGGCGAACAAGCGAAGACACCTGAGCAGAATCTCTTACCGGCTAGTTGAAGCGAGTACATGAGAAGAAACTGGCTCCACTCGGAGATTTATAGAATCTCGCGAATGTGTTAGGTGTCGCCCAGCCTGCAGCTCTGCAGCTCTGCAGATGTCTGTTAGCGAGGCGCCATGCGCTAGAGCCCAAGAGGATGCCACACTCCGGGTGGAGTGGGCCGTCACACCAAGGGGGCACGGTCGACCTTGCTGCTGGTATGCCAAAGCAATGGCGTCCACTATCCAGTGAGACAGCCTTTGCTTGGAGAGAGCCTTTCCCTTCAGCTTCCCACCATGACAGACAAAGAGCTGGTCTGAGGTCCTGAAACACTGCGTTCTGTCTACGTAAGCACGGAGTGCGCGTACTGGACAGAGCGGTGCCAAGGCTGGGTCTGCCTCCTCCAAAGGCAGCGCTTGCAGGTTCACCACCTGCGCAAGGGTGTGGTGGGAACCTTGGGCATATATCTAGGCCGGGGTCTCAGGATCACGTGAGAGTTAGCCGGTCCGAATTCCAGGCACGCTTCGTCAACCGAAAATGCCTGCAGGTCCCCTACCCTCTTGATGGAGGCCAATGCAACCAGGAGCGCTGTCTTCATTGACAGGAACTTAAGCTCCACTGATTGCAGAGGCTCAAAGGGAGCACTCTGCAGGGCAGTTAAAACCACTGAGAGGTCCCAAGAGGGTACGAGGGGAGGCCGAGGAGGATTCAGTCTCCTGGCTCCCCTCAGGAACCTGACGATCAGGTCGTGCTTTCCTAAGGACTTACCATCAACTGCGTCGTGATGTGCGGCAATGGCGGCAACATACACTTTCAGGGTGGAGGGAGACAGCCTTCGCTCCAACCCTTCTTGCAGGAAGGAAGCACGACACTGATCGGCATATCGTGGGTTCTAGATTTTAGAAGAACACCAGTTGACGAAGAGGTTCCACTTCGACGCATAGGCATGTCTCGTGGACAATGCTCTAGCGGAAGTGATGGTAGCCACCACCGCTGGTGGTAGGGTACTCAAACCTGCCTCATCCCGTCCAGGAGACACACGTGGAGGTTCCACAGATCGGGACGAGGGTGCCATAGGGTGCCCCGTCCCTGAGAAAGCAGGTCCTTCCTCAGGGGAATAGGCCAGGGAGGTGCTGTCGCGAGGAGTACTAGTTCTGAGAACCAGGTGCGGTTGGGCCAATACGGGGCAACCAAAATTACCTGCTCCTCGTCCTCCCTGATCTTGCGCAAGGTCTGCGCAAGAAGGCTCACTGGGGGAAACGCATACTTGCGGAGGCTCCGCGGCCAGTTGTGCGCCAGTGCATCCGTGCCAAGCGTGCCCTCGGTCAGGGAATAATACAGGTCGCAGTGGGACGAGTCGTGGGAGGCAAACAGGTCTACCTGTGCGACCCCGAACTGATCCCAAATCAGCTGAACCGTCTGGGGATGGAGTCGCCAATCTCCAGCGAGAGGCCGAAGCCGAGACAGCTCGTCGGCCGCCTGGTTCAGGTTTCCCGGGATATAAATGGCACGAAGCGACCTCAGATGCTTCTGACTCCATATGAGGAGGTGGCGGGCGAGTTGTGACATACGGCGGGAGCGCAGACCACCCTGACGGTTGATGTACGCTACAGTCGCGGTATTGTCCAATCGGACCAGTACGTGTTGACCCCTGAGCAACGCATGGAAGCGGTGCAGGGCAAGACGTACAGCCAACAACTCGAGGCAATTGACATGCCAAAGGCGCTGGGGTCCTGTCCAGGAGCCCGCGGCCGCATGTCCATTGCACATGGCGCCCCAGCCCGTGGTGGAGGCATCTGTTGTCACAACAACATGCCTGGACACTCGTTCCAAGGGCACTCCGGCCCGAAGAAAACTGAGGTTCGACCACGGGGTGAAGGTCTGAC
Source organism: Scardinius erythrophthalmus (assembly GCF_964197995.2). Taxonomy (NCBI): domain Eukaryota; kingdom Metazoa; phylum Chordata; class Actinopteri; order Cypriniformes; family Leuciscidae; genus Scardinius; species Scardinius erythrophthalmus. The sequence continues at coordinate 27,213,544 of NC_138233.1, read as the reverse complement.
GGCAGGTCGGAGTCACTGGAACTCGGAGCGTGCCGTGGTGCCATGCCCACCTCGGGACTCGATCGCGAAGCCAAAGCTGAAGTGGTCTCATATGAAGCAACCCGAGCGGCGTGACAGCTGCTGCGGATGCCATATGCCCCAGGAGCCTCTGAAATAGTTTCAGTGGGACCACACTCTTGCCCTCGAACTGACGAAGGCAAGTCAGCAGTGATTGCGCGCGCTTGCTCGTAAGCTGCGCGCACATGGCGACCGAGTCGATCTCCATACCGAGAAAAGAGATCCTCTGCACGGGGCAGAGTTTGCTCTTCTCCCAGTTGACCCGAAGGCCCAGACGAGCTAGGTGCCGGAGCACAAGGTCCCTGTGTTCGCAAACCTGGTCTCGAGAGTGAGCTAGAATTAGCCAGTCGTCGAGATAGTTCAGGATGCGAACCCCGTGTTCCTGAAGGGGAACAAGGGCTGCCTCGACGACCTTCGTAAAGACGCGAGGAGACAGGGCTAGCCCGAAAGGGAGAACCGCGTACTGGTATGCCTGCCCCTCGAAAGCAAACCGTAGAAACGGTCTGTGTCGAGGAAGAATGGAGACATGAAAGTAGGCGTCCTTCAGGTCGATCGCTGCAAACCAATCCTGCGGCCGTATGCACTCGAAAATGCGCTTGGCCGTGAGCATCTTGAACGGCATCCTGTGAAGGGAGCGGTTCAAGACGTGCAAGTCGAGAATTGGCCGTAACCCACCGGATTTCTTCGGTACAATGAAGTAAGGGCTGTAAAAGCCGGACCTCATTTCGGCTGGAGGGACAGTCTCGATCGCACCCTTCGCCAGTAAGGTAGCGACCTCCGCTCTCATAACCGGGGCATTGCCACCGACCATAGTGAAGCGGACTCCCCTGAAGCGGGGAGGAGACCGCGCGAACTGAATCGCGTAGCCGAGCCTGATGGTCCTCGCGACCCAGCGGGACAGCCTGGGAAGCTCTAACCAGGCTTCCAGGAACTGTACCAGCGGGGTCATACGGACCACAGACGTACCCTCGGTGGTGCAGCGAGGCGGAATGACCGGCCCAGGCGTGGGTGGCATAGCGGCCCGGTGCGGGGGCACGGTCATTAGCCGCATCCTGCCAGAGGAGGCCAGGGGAGGACTAGCGTCCCACTGGGACGTGCTCTGGCAGGGAACTGGCGACAGAGGGGGACGAGAGTGGCGAGGCTCGTGAGCGACGTGCACTGTCATCCGCGCGCTCTGTTTGCTCAGAGATGGGGAAGTGAGTTCTTTCTTTAACTTAGGGTGCTGCTCGTCGTGGGACGAGCAGCGGCAAGGATTCTCCCCCGGCCCTCCACCGGGGGAAGGAGCGGCCCTGCTACCGTCTCCAGGGAAGAACTCAACGCCATCTCTGAGCAGCCCGTCTCAGGAGCGCCGCTTGGCCTGGCGTTAGCGGGGCACAGGGCGGAGACAGGCGGTGCTACCCTCCTGCGAGCTCCTCGTGCTCTGAGCCAGTGAAGGCTCGAGGGGAGGAATCGCAGAGGGGCGGTGTCGGCGGGAAGCAGGCTAAGGAGACCGCACGGACAGATGACCGTCGGTGCAGAAGGTCCTCAGCCTGCTTATAGAGTGATCGAAGACTGTTGGGCGCAATCCTCAATCACACCACCGACCAGGCTGCCCGTCTCAAGAGTGCTGCTTAGGCTGGCGTGGCAGTCTAAGGGGCGGAGACGGGCAGCGCCGCCCTCCTGCGACTTGCTCCTGCTCAGGGCCGGTGAAGACCCGAGGGGAGCAGCCGCACGGAGGGGGCCTTGGCGGGAAGCAGACTAAGGAGACCGCACGGATGGATGACCATCGGTGCAGGACCCGAGTCTACTTCAGGTGGTCGAAGCCACACCGCCAAAGAGCCCAGCCCGGGACATGGGGGAGCTTAGAATATGAATTCTCAGACACCCCCACATCAACCTGGCTAAGCCCATGTCTGGACCACACTAGTGGACATCACCTGACCCAGGATCACGCAGGTACTGATGTCGCCTGAGCGAGGTCAGCAGTGTGCGTGGCGGAACAACCAGGCCGGCATGGGAAGCATAGCGTCCCAGCATAGGGGCGTGGTTAGAGTTTCCGCGTTCTGCCAGGGTTGGCCAGGGAAGGACTAGCGTTCCACTGTGGCCGGTTCGGACAGAACTCCCGGGACAGCACTGCATCGAAGGCGCAGGCGACACACAGCACTGCATGACCGTGCCACAATAGTGACAGGGAACATACAGCCCATGATCGCCGTGCGATCGAAAGCAGCGAAGGCGGAGGACACCAGCGGGCCGCGAAAGTCACGTGGACTCTCGCGGAGCGCAGGCGGCCTGATGCACGTCCGGGAGAAGCTTACAGCGCTCGGGGGGAGGGCGGGGCCACTCCAGCCGATGCTTTCAGCTGCCCGGGAAAGCATGGCTGACAGCTCTGGATCGGTCCCGGCAACGATGGCACTCCCGCGGGAGGCAACGCAGTCGAAACTTCATTTCCAGAGGAATCAAGCCCGCCTTGTGATGCTGTGAGTGCATGACACCATCCGCCAGAGCCCCGAATGAAACACTGGGTCCCCGAAAGAAACCAGGCACATACGGAAGCTCCACGGCTCGCGATGTGGAGGGGGGTGTGGCCCGAGGAATTGACTCGTCGGTTGTTGTGCCACACCAAACCCTCAGATCACCCTGGCCACCAGCCAAAGTATCCCTTCACGAGGAAGAGATAAATTGGGGTGTGGCAGAGGGGACTCTACTCACATGGAGATCATTGAGTCTCGATCTATAAACATCGCGGTGGTCATGTTCCCGCAATGAAAACATGACTCATCAACGAGCGCTGCCGAGCGTGATTAAGCCCAACACGCAAAACAGCGCTCGCGACCGTTAGGCAGATGAACACGCACACACATCCAGGAAATAGAAAATACACGGGCGAACCGTCTTGAAAAAGACGTGCCGCGTGCAGCTCTTTTAGAGAGTGGAAAAGCTCAGCAGAGTGCTGAAGCACCCAGGGAGAAACACACTCACTGTCGGCAGATTACTGCACAAATCAGCAGCAGGAATGCGATCTCGCTGGAAACGCCGTCACACCAACACACTGAAGAGCCGCTCGTCTCGAAGAGATTTGAGATGACACTCAGAAGGCTTGTGGAGTGAAGTACTGAACTTGGCTCCGAAGCGAAAACATATCTGCATGTTGCCAGCGCACTTCCTTATATACCCCCAGGGTGGGGCGGAGTTACGCTATGCAAATTCCGCAGACCCATGGCATTTCATTGCCATTGGCTCGTTTTATATACTCGAAGATGATAGGATTTCTAAGCGAAACCCCATTCGTCGTCATCCGACGTAACTCGGAGTGACAACGAAAGGGAACGTGGCTTACTGTACTAAGACAGTGATATTAAATTACCAAACTCTGCACACATCATATTAATAAACCATACTATGTATAAAAAATAAGATAAGCCCAGAAACTGATCGCAACGCGTTTAATTACACGTTAAGTATTTTTCTAAGCGTTTTCTTATAATGGTTTTCTATGGGAGAAAAATGCTTAATGTGTAATTAAACTTGTTGCGTTCAATTTCTGGGCTTATCTTATTTTTTATACATAGTATGGTTTATTAATATGATGTGTGCAGAGTTTGGTCATGTAATATCACTGTCTTAGTACAGTAAGCCACGTTAAGCCTTTTCTTATAACGGTTTTCTATGGGAGGAAAACGCTTAACGTGTAATTAAACGCGTTGCGTTCATATTCTGGGCTTATCTTATTTTTTATACATAGTATGGTTTATAAATATGATGTGTACTGAGTTTGGTCTTTTAATATCACTGTCTTAGTACAGTAAGCCACGTTAAGCCTTTTCTTATAACGGTTTTCTATGGGAGGAAAACGCTTAACGTGTAATTAAACGCGTTGCGTTCATATTCTGGGCTCATCTGATTTTTTATACATAGTATGGTTTATAAATATGATGTGTACTGAGTTTGGTCTTTTAATATCACTGTCTTAGTACAGTAAGCCACGTTAAGCCTTTTCTTTTAACGGTTTTCTATGGGAGGAAAACGCTTAACGTGTAATTAAACGCGTTGCGTTCAATTTCTGGGCTCATCTGATTTTTTATACATAGTATGGTTTATAAATATGATGTGTACTGAGTTTGGTCTTTTAATATCACTGTCTTAGTACAGTAAGCCACGTTAAGCGTTTTTCACGTTAAGCGTTTTAGAATGTCCCAAATCAGCTCCGTAATACGCAATACGCATTACGCCCCCAGCGGATGTCGTACACAACGGTGAAAAGCGTCGGAAGCACTGATCTATATAGAATGACATTATATATATAATATACTAAACTTGGGACACGTATAGATAGATAGATAGATAGATAGATAGATAGATAGATAGATAGATAGATAGATAGATAGATAGATAGATAGATAGATAGATAGATAGATATATATAATGTCATTATATAGATCAGTGGGCGGAAGCCTCGGAAGCGAGTATATTTAAATATTGAATTATTTAATTGTATTAACTGCCCTAATAACGTTAAAACATCATGAAAATAAAAAAATGACATGACAACTAATCGTTATAAAATCATTATTTATTTTATTAAAAGTTAAGAATCCAGGTTTGTTTATCAGTACCATAGCAACGCTAACTTCCGTTGGGATTTTCGGATAGAAACCGTCCGTAGCCTTTCGCAAGAGTTCAATTTTTTGAACGCATCCGGATGGCCAACGGACACGATTTTTTTCGCACAGCACTCGTTCGCACCTGGTTCGGACCCATTCGCATGCGGTCTGCGAAATGCGAATCTCCATAGGAAATGAATGACTTCCGGTCGTTTCGCTGCCGTATCGGAGCTGATTTCAACTGTCAAAACACTATTCAAACCCTTGTTACGGATGCGAAAAACGCAGAAAATCGAACCCGATCCGATTTTATTTTTTTTATTTTTTTTGATAGGACGAAAGTTTCGGAGGAAGTGTGCAAGTGTGATTGACATAACGTGAGGTTGTATTTATTTTTTAACGTGCTAAAATATCGGACGCGAATTTCGCACGGGGGGAGAAGGAGGACGTGGGTGCAGCAGCCGCTGAATCTGTGTAGCTTTTTTACAGTCTATGGTGCAGAGACATGATAACCCAGAGATGTTATTATTGTTGGATGTAAATCATAATTCAGTAATTATTGGAATACAGGAATAGGGCAAGATACCTTTCTTTTTGAAAAACTGTGTGACACTGTCGACTTCGGCGTTCTCTGTCTTCTCTTTCCTTTCCTTTTTTGATGCCCTAACTTTTGATGTGACATGCATGCGTGTGTCACTGTCTGCACTGCATCATAAAGCCGCCTTTCCACTGCGCACGACATTCGCATTCGATTGTCGCATTTCGCCCCCTGGTGTCAGTCGCACGGAACTTTGAAATTGGTCGTGAAGCAACCGTTACCCTCGGCTATTCACAATGGTAAAATGAATGATGTTAATTAATGTAATGCATGCATGAATATATCCACACAAAACGAATGACCCTCAATACATCTAATATAAAAAACAGTCGATTTTATAGAGCTAATCAATATAAATATTGATTTAATAATGATACAAATATTTTTTCAGCCATAATTATTAATAACCGTCATTTTGCAGGAATAGCGTTTACATTAAAGTATTAAAATATTGGTAATTCTAGCTTCGCGCTCATAGTTTTGATTATAATACATCACATCCGGTCGACCGGTCGCATACGGTCTAGCCGCAGAAGTTCAGATATTTCAACGCATCCGAAGCTCAAATCGGATCCGAATTTTCCGCATACGCATATGATCGGAACTCCCCGCAGCTCCCGTACGACTCTCCATTGGAAATGAATGACTTCCGGTCCGACGGCTGTCGTTTGTCGTTTGCAGTGGAAAGGCGGCTTTACACTAGCGATCGTAGCTCGGACAGCGCAGGTGGAATGAACCATTGTAAGGGGGAGGGGTGTGACTGAAACAGTAAATACATTATTTGTTATTTTAAATATTAAATCTATGGTCAAAACGGACAAAATACACATTTAGTGCATGAGGGGCCCTAGCACATTTAATGTATGTATAAAAAAGAGAAAAGAAATAAGAAAAGAAAAAGGGGGTCTGCTCTTATGAGCCCTAAATCAGCCTGGGCCCTTAGAATCGTCCTAACCTTCCACCCCTTTACGGCGCCCTTGCATGCACGTACCCTACCTACACCACTACTAAAAACCTACCCATGCGTATATGCACGTAAACTCATTTTAGCTATAAATTGCACAAACACAATGCGTGCTAGGCTATAGAGGCGCATTTAGTATGACCGGGTTGATTATACAACAAAGTTATTTGGACAACACTTTTTATAAGGTGTCTTTAACTACATCTAAATAGTTTGGTACAATGTATTTATTGTGTTGATATAAAACACTTTTGCTGTTATTGAGGTGGGATTTGGGTAAGGTTATGGACCGGTTTGATGGTATGGTTAGGTTTAAGGGTGGGTTAATACCGGGTCAACAAAGTTATCCTAGATCTAATTACAGCTGTATTTCTTGCATTTAAAAAAATAAATTAGAAGTACAATGTAAAAAAAAAAAGTTTACTGAATCAAATGATTAATTTAAATATTAGTACAGATTACATGCTCTTAATATAAGTGGGAATGTTTCTTTGTTTGCAAATGACTAAAATGTTGTTTAAAGTCCATTTATGCTTTCTGCTAAAAAGATTAGATTTTGTAATGACAAACCTGTCTCTTCAGAGAAACTGTCAAACTCTTGGTGCGAATCTCGCATCTGTGCATGATCAACCAGAGAATGATTTCCTGCTGAGTCTGTTTCCTCCTTCCACAAGAACTTGGGTTGGTGCTCATGATGGTGAACAAGTAAGTTAAATTGTGTGCCCTAAATAAACCTATTTGTCTAAACTGAAATTTCTGCTTTAATCAAAGGTAAAGTTTCTAATGAAGATGGTTTGACTTCAAAGCTGAACTTAATTGGCTTAAGTCTGACTACAGTAGTGCACTTTTTGTATTCATTCTCTTCACTTATTAGGACGGAGAGTGGTTTTGGAGTGATGGAACTGTGTATAACTATACCCACTGGTGCTCTGGAGAACCTAACAATGCTGGTGTTCCTGAGAACTGTTTGGAGATCAACTGGACCTGTGAGTGTGCTTTTGTTTTTTTGTTTTTTTAAACTAATTTGCAATCCTATAATTTCATATCATATGGTTAGTACACTGGCATTTAATGATATCAGGGAAGGGGTTCACAGCAGCTTCATTGACAAACTAGAAGACATTTGTTTCCTTCATTGGTTTGTAAGCAAATTTGGATTTCATCCAGGGCTCTTTTTGGGTTTGGTCTTCACCATGATCTTTACATTGTATTCTGGCTCAAGTCCAAAACCCCATGGTAATACCATGTTACTCTTTGATTTGTTGAATGTCATATGTGTAATGTAGGACAGGGCTTTTAGATGTTGTACCAGTTATTTCCCTCATGATGAGATGAAACTCAATCTGTGATGTCACACTGACACATGCGTTCTGAATCTTCAGCTACAGTCATGATTTCAATTTCAAATGTCATTATTTTCAGCTAAAAAGTCCATAACTAGGCCATTTTTTTATGTATGTGTCATTCTAACCTTTACAACTTTGCATTTGCATAAACTGTTGTTTAAACTAATGTTTTTAGAAGTGAAACTACAACCACACCTTTTAATAAATAGCCTATATCAGATCAAAATGGTACATTTGTGTTTTGTACAGTTTGTGGCCCTGAACATTTTTACAAATGGAGCCATCGCAAAAACGTGTTGTGGTGGCGATTTTACTTTCCGCCATGACCAAATTTAGTATTTTGTATCATATCTCCTGATTCAAACATTATAACATGTAAAATGTGATGTCTACCCCTATGTTCTGATGGTGAATGATTACAATGATACCATATACAGCATTATAAACCGTTCAGGTGAATAGTTAATGGTTAATTCAGTGACATTGTGAGAAGGATTACAATGAAATCACAGTATCTGAGAAGATGCAGAATGAAATTAAGCATTTTTCATGTACTCTTAAATCACAAGCGCATGAGCAAAACAATGCTACAAGGAAGGGAGATTGAGGAGCAGTTGGTCTGATGCAAAAGCAGGATTCCCTCTGTCGCTGGACTGTGGTTTGAAAATGCCATGGAGTTCAGCAATAAGGGTGTCTCTGAAAACAGACATCATGAATAGGCCAAAAATTGGTTGACGTGATTGAGGAAATGGAAACCCCTTCGCAGAGGACAGCAACAACCTTCTGAAGCTGGACTCAAGAGAATTAGCAGATCAAGCTGTTCGGGTTGCAGAGAGGATGGGCCAAGAGCAGTACAAACGCTTTGTTACAGAGATGCAGGGCGCGAAACCCATCACCACCCCTTTGAGCTCTCTTTTATTAAAACCGCTCCAATAACAGGACAGTCCAAGACAAAACTCACTAAAAAAAAAGACTGTTTTCCACCCTCTACATCACCTGTCAGACCCGTGATGGGAACCTAGAAAACTTCTTCAAACACGAAAATCAGGCCTACCTTCCATCACTCTCTCATGGTGGACTACGCTCTGGAAACAAGGCTGATCTATTAAGTTGCCTAGAAAACAGTATAAGCAGTGCCTAGGGCTCCAGACAAAAAAAAAAATTAAGGGGCCATTGGCTCCTATTAGGGAATTTTTTATTAAGTGTCCCTATTATGATTTTTTAAATATTCCCCATGCAGTGTGTAGCTGTTTGTGAATGTCAACATTCTGCAAAGTTGTAAAGTCGAAAGTGCACGATAAATAAAGTTATTGTCTCCCAAAAGAAAGAATCGACTCTGAACTGACTAAACAAGTTGTTTGTATTTCGAATCCTACTGCTTTACGGTTCTACAGTATGTCACTAGAAAAAACATTTGCTTAATTCCCGCCTATGTTGTATGTTGTCCGCCCACGAACAACTTGACCAGCCCTCAAACTTCACTTTACTGATTTCAACACGGGATTTGCAAAACGCTTGCTCTTGAAATATGGGTAAGTACCAAGTTTATTTGGACCAGCTTGCTCTTCAGAATCACAACCTGTTGGAAAGGCGGGGCTTAGCGCACCTGTCAATCATCGTCCTGAGGTAAAATGAAGCTAGAGAGAGACTCGCACGGGACCGGGAGAAATAACCCTTATTTTGTGTGCTAAAGTGTGCGTCTATTACTGATTGTGAGTACCCGTTTTAATCAGAAGACAATCATTATCAATCATAGTATTTCATTTCGAGGCAATTTGGTATTTGTCCACTGGTATGAAGGTAGTTTGAGTGAACAGTGTGAGAACTAAGATAGCGCGTTCGGCGCATACACGAGCTGTGTTTACAATATATTATCACAATTGACGATATCGTCAGCCTGTTCTGTACCTGTTTATTCATGTTACTATAATACTATAGGCTACATAATTATTTGTTAGTTCATTTGGGGAGTTCTGTATAGTGCGCTGTGTGATATTCATTGTCAGTTTATGGACACTTTCGGTTTCAACGTGCCTATTATGTTTACTTAATAACAGCGCCAAATTGCGTTGTATTGGTCAACGGACAGTTGAGTTATGTGCATATGATAACATTGTATATTGTAATGCATTGTGATGTATAATGTGATTTATTTTGAATATAACAGTCATGTTATTCTGATTATTTCTTTATTTATGTTTTATTGTAGAACCACACACATACATGTCTCACACAGAAAACAAATCCTCAGTGTTCAATAAACCCCTTTGATCGAATCAGACTGTCCTGATCCTTTCCTGTGTTCTGATCGACACTCCAAGAGGAAGGCTAGAGACCTTAGAACCACACCAGAGCACAATCCTAATCTAACCATTTAACAAATTTGGTCCTTCGAGCCGGATAATGGCCATTGTTCTTGGCTGAAGTGGATCATTCAGGTCTAATATGCAACCAGAAAGGGTAAATGCAGATGGTGGCAGACCTCAACGCCATGTTCGCCCTCCCGCCTATCTTGAGGACTATGATCTCACAGCTGCACGACGTAGACCGATCAGTCAGCCAATGATGCCTTATGCTGCAGAGGAGCTACAGAGATGTGATCCATCAGATGCTTCCAGGATTTCTCCTTCCCTCTCTGACAGAGCCTCTAGTCCCGTGAGTCAGTATTCCTGGAACGTGGTGGACGAGTGGTCGCCGGCTGCTTATAACAGAGAGCATTCCTATGAAAGACAACAGGTGAGAGCTCCCATGCCTTTTACTCAACCTCAGTTTTCACCATATCATCGGCCTTGGGAAGAGACTGAGGTTCTATCATCTCCACGAACTGTCTTTAACACAGCACGCAGGCCTTCGCAACCCATCTTGCACTCTGAGTCACTTCCAACACCACTTCCCCACTCATCTACTAACCGGCAGTCAATGCGTTGGCCAGCACAGTTGCTGCACCAGTAAACTCAGATTCATCTGCCCTTAGAGGGGATTACAGCTCAGTTCCGACCTCAAAGCAGACTGTGGACTATAGAGATCATTCTGTTCTGTCTAACCACCCAGAGAGGAATGCTGAGGAGCCATTAAGGGAACATGTGATGGTAGATTTCCTGGGTAAGATGCTTAGTGAGCTTCAAGTAATGAGAGATCATATACAAACTGGATTGCCTGCCAAACAAGAAGTCACACAGGCAGTTAAGCCCTAAAATTATTATGACTTCCCTCCTGCCAGCTATCCAGATGAATCTGTCCCACTGACTTCTCGCAGATTACCTCCACCACTCAATGAGTACAGTACCTACCCCCATGATCCAAGTTGGTATCCAGAGCAGAGGTTTGAGCCTGTTAAGGCTGCCTACCTGCCTCAACCTCATGAAAGCTACAAGCCAAGGAGACCTAGGTGTCAGACACCTATGCCCAGAGCTTCAACTTTACATCCAGATGAGAGAGAGAAGACCTAACGTGGGCCCGCACCAACCATTCCAGACTTTATTACAGGAGATCCTAGTGAGTTCACCAGACTAAAGCTTGCTCTGGAGAACCTTTTACCTCAAGATGCTACTGAGCTCTTCCGCTATCAGATCTTGATGGATCATTTGAGATTAGATGAAGCCCGCCTGGTAGCAGACTCCTATCTTAACTCACCGTTCCCGTATAGTGATACCATGGCAGCTCTGACTGAGAGGTTCGGACAACCTTACAAGTAAGCCCTCAGAAGGATAGCTAAAGTGATGGACGCTCCTGATATACGACGAGGTGACACAGCAGCCTTTGACAAGTTCGCCTTGCAGATCAGATCCCTTGTCGGTATGCTGGAGACTTTGGGCCATGAAGATCAGGCGGAATTGAGGTGTGGTTCACATGTGGAGAGGCTGCTAAGCAAACTGCCTCCTGAAATGAGGTCGGAGTTCAGAAGACACGTTGCGTTGTCCTGGTGCAGTGTATAACCTCCTAGACTTCTCTGAATGGTTACAGTATGAAGCGTGGTGTCAGAGCAGTGAGAGTCAAACTTCGGACCGCTGGCGGAGGGTAGAGCAGAAGACGGACCGGGGGAGAGCGACAAACCCTGCCGGACGTTCAGCTACTGTACTTCATGGATCTGATGATAGCCCTGCCAAATTACTTACCGTATCAGCTCTGATTCCAATAACCAGTTCAGGGAACACCAAAGCACAGCCCAAAGCTTTCTGTCCGTATTGTGACAAAAATGACCATTACCTCAGTCAGTGTGATACCTTCAAGTCCTTCAACAAACAGCAGATCAAAGATTGGATCCAGACAAATCACCGTTGTTGGCGCTGTGGGCGTGCACATCCAGAGGCTAAATGTACTCTCAAAAAGCCATGTAGTATTTGCAAAGGCAGATATCTGCAAATCCTTCATGAAGTGAATTCCAAACCAGTGACTGAAGGATCTTGTCTGGTTAATTCAGTGACTGAGACCCTGTATCTGGATAAACCTACAGGATGCAGGAAAGTTCTCCTCAAGGTTGTTAGAGTTCTGCTCCGTCACAACGACAAGACTCTGGATACTTATGCCGTCTTGGATGATGGTTCGGAGAGGACGATTCTTCTATCCCCTGCAGCCACCAAACTCGGAATCCACGGTCCTATGGAGAGCTTAGCACTGCGTACTATCCGCCAGGATGTTCAAACTGTCAATGGTGCCGTAGTCTCCTTCCAGATTTCTCCGGTAACTCAGCCACAGAAAGTATTTAGAATTTCAGCTGCCTTCACTGCCGAGTGCCTTGGTCTAGCGGACCATTCTTACCCTCTGAGTGTCCTGGAGAAGTATCAGCATCTGAAGAACCTTCCACTGCAGTCTTTCGATGGAGTACGCCCACTATTACTGATTGGAGCTGATAATACGCACCTCATTACTCCCATATCACCGGTTCGTCTGGGCCCCTCTGATGGACCTGCAGCTGTTCAGACAAGGCTCGGATGGACCTTGCAGGGACCTGCAAGATTCCTGAAGGATCAGCTGTCACCACAACAGTGCTTCTTCTTATCCCTCACCCCTGCTGAGTTAGAGTTGAAGAAAGATGTTGAAAGGCTGTGGCAGATTGATGTCTTACCTTACCGCTGGCCACCCGATCCAAAGAGGACCAAGAGGCTATCAGTCTCTTGGAGAGTAAGACGACTCGGGTTGAAGTTAACGGCATCCTCCGCTATGCGACGCCTTTATTGCACAGGAAGGACTTCCCCTTCTTTTGTGCTCCTAAGGAAGCAGTGATGCCTAGTCTCAGAGGCATGGAGCGTCGGCTTGTTCGGTCACCAGAGAAAGCGGAGGTGTATAAGTCCGAGATAAAGAAGCTGGAGTTGACTGGTGCTGCCATCAAACTGCAGAAAGAAGGAGAGGAAGCCACAGGGGAGAAGTGGTATATCCCACACCATATGGTCACTCACAATGGTAAGAACCGTCTAGTGTTTAACTGTTCCTTCGAGTATGAGGGGCTAAACCTTAATAACTCCTTACTACCGGGTCCAGTCTTGAGCCCTTCTCTTCTGGGTGTTCTTCTGCGGTTCAGGGAACATAGTGTGGCCATAAGTGGGGATATACGTGGGATGTTTCATCAGGTCCTGCTACTGCCTGAGGATAGACCGCTCCTCTGTTTTTTGTGGCGTAACCTGCGTAGGGATGACCCTCCAGATACCTATCAGTGGCAAGTACTTCCTTTCGGGACTACGTGCAGCCCTTGCTGTGCATCCTTCGCTCTGCGCGACACGTGCTCCCGTACGCCCGCAGCTCCCGTACGACTCTCCATTGGAAATGAATGACTTCCGGTCCGACGGCTGTCGTTTGTCGTTTGCAGTGGAAAGGCGGCTTTACACTAGCGATCGTAGCTCGGACAGCGCAGGTGGAATGAACCATTGTAAGGGGGAGGGGTGTGACTGAAACAGTAAATACATTATTTGTTATTTTAAATATTAAATCTATGGTCAAAACGGACAAAATACACATTTAGTGCATGAGGGGCCCTAGCACATTTAATGTATGTATAAAAAAGAGAAAAGAAATAAGAAAAGAAAAAGGGGGTCTGCTCTTATGAGCCCTAAATCAGCCTGGGCCCTTAGAATCGTCCTAACCTTCCACCCCTTTACGGCGCCCTTGCATGCACGTACCCTACCTACACCACTACTAAAAACCTACCCATGCGTATATGCACGTAAACTCATTTTAGCTATAAATTGCACAAACACAATGCGTGCTAGGCTATAGAGGCGCATTTAGTATGACCGGGTTGATTATACAACAAAGTTATTTGGACAACACTTTTTATAAGGTGTCTTTAACTACATCTAAATAGTTTGGTACAATGTATTTATTGTGTTGATATAAAACACTTTTGCTGTTATTGAGGTGGGATTTGGGTAAGGTTATGGACCGGTTTGATGGTATGGTTAGGTTTAAGGGTGGGTTAATACCGGGTCAACAAAGTTATCCTAGATCTAATTACAGCTGTATTTCTTGCATTTAAAAAAATAAATTAGAAGTACAATGTAAAAAAAAAAAGTTTACTGAATCAAATGATTAATTTAAATATTAGTACAGATTACATGCTCTTAATATAAGTGGGAATGTTTCTTTGTTTGCAAATGACTAAAATGTTGTTTAAAGTCCATTTATGCTTTCTGCTAAAAAGATTAGATTTTGTAATGACAAACCTGTCTCTTCAGAGAAACTGTCAAACTCTTGGTGCGAATCTCGCATCTGTGCATGATCAACCAGAGAATGATTTCCTGCTGAGTCTGTTTCCTCCTTCCACAAGAACTTGGGTTGGTGCTCATGATGGTGAACAAGTAAGTTAAATTGTGTGCCCTAAATAAACCTATTTGTCTAAACTGAAATTTCTGCTTTAATCAAAGGTAAAGTTTCTAATGAAGATGGTTTGACTTCAAAGCTGAACTTAATTGGCTTAAGTCTGACTACAGTAGTGCACTTTTTGTATTCATTCTCTTCACTTATTAGGACGGAGAGTGGTTTTGGAGTGATGGAACTGTGTATAACTATACCCACTGGTGCTCTGGAGAACCTAACAATGCTGGTGTTCCTGAGAACTGTTTGGAGATCAACTGGACCTGTGAGTGTGCTTTTGTTTTTTTGTTTTTTTAAACTAATTTGCAATCCTATAATTTCATATCATATGGTTAGTACACTGGCATTTAATGATATCAGGGAAGGGGTTTAAGCGCACACAGCAGCTTCATTGACACACTAGAAGACATTTGTTTCCTTCATTGGTTTGTAAGCAAATTTGGATTTCATCCAGGGCTCTTTTTGGTTTTGGTCTTCACCATGATCTTTACATTGTATTCTGGCTCAAGTCCAAAACCCCATGGTAATACCATGTTACTCTTTGATTTGTTGAATGTCATATGTGTAATGTAGGACAGGGCTTTTAGATGTTGTACCAGTTATTTCCCTCATGATGAGATGAAACTCAATCTGTGATGTCACACTGACACATGCGTTCTGAATCTTCAGCTACAGTCATGATTTCAATTTCAAATGTCATTATTTTCAGCTAAAAAGTCCATAACTAGGCCATTTTTTTATGTATGTGTCATTCTAACCTTTACAACTTTGCATTTGCATAAACTGTTGTTTAAACTAATGTTTTTAGAAGTGAAACTACAACCACACCTTTTAATAAATAGCCTATATCAGATCAAAATGGTACATTTGTGTTTTGTACAGTTTGTGGCCCTGAACATTTTTACAAATGGAGCCATCGCAAAAACGTGTTGTGGTGGCGATTTTACTTTCCGCCATGACCAAATTTAGTATTTTGTATCATATCTCCTGATTCAAACATTATAACATGTAAAATGTGATGTCTACCCCTATGTTCTGATGGTGAATGATTACAATGATACCATATACAGCATTATAAACCGTTCAGGTGAATAGTTAATGGTTAATTCAGTGACATTGTGAGAAGGATTACAATGAAATCACAGTATCTGAGAAGATGCAGAATGAAATTAAGCATTTTTCATGTACTCTTAAATCACAAGCGCATGAGCAAAACAATGCTACAAGGAAGGGAGATTGAGGAGCAGTTGGTCTGATGCAAAAGCAGGATTCCTCTGTCGCTGGACTGTGGTTTGAAAATGCCATGGAGTTCAGCAATAAGGGTGTCTCTGAAAACAGACATCATGAATAGGCCAAAAATTGGTTGACGTGATTGAGGAAATGGAAACCCCTTCGCAGAGGACAGCAACAACCTTCTGAAGCTGGACTCAAGAGAATTAGCAGATCAAGCTGTTCGGGTTGCAGAGAGGATGGGCCAAGAGCAGTACAAACGCTTTGTTACAGAGATGCAGGGCGCGAAACCCATCACCACCCCTTTGAGCTCTCTTTTATTAAAACCGCTCCAATAACAGGACAGTCCAAGACAAAACTCACTAAAAAAAAAGACTGTTTTCCACCCTCTACATCACCTGTCAGACCCGTGATGGGAACCTAGAAAACTTCTTCAAACACGAAAATCAGGCCTACCTTCCATCACTCTCTCATGGTGGACTACGCTCTGGAAACAAGGCTGATCTATTAAGTTGCCTAGAAAACAGTATAAGCAGTGCCTAGGGCTCCAGACAAAAAAAAAAATTAAGGGGCCATTGGCTCCTATTAGGGAATTTTTTATTAAGTGTCCCTATTATGATTTTTTAAATATTCCCCATGCAGTGTGTAGCTGTTTGTGAATGTCAACATTCTGCAAAGTTGTAAAGTCGAAAGTGCACGATAAATAAAGTTATTGTCTCCCAAAAGAAAGAATCGACTCTGAACTGACTAAACAAGTTGTTTGTATTTCGAATCCTACTGCTTTACGGTTCTACAGTATGTCACTAGAAAAAACATTTGCTTAATTCCCGCCTATGTTGTATGTTGTCCGCCCACGAACAACTTGACCAGCCCTCAAACTTCACTTTACTGATTTCAACACGGGATTTGCAAAACGCTTGCTCTTGAAATATGGGTAAGTACCAAGTTTATTTGGACCAGCTTGCTCTTCAGAATCACAACCTGTTGGAAAGGCGGGGCTTAGCGCACCTGTCAATCATCGTCCTGAGGTAAAATGAAGCTAGAGAGAGACTCGCACGGGACCGGGAGAAATAACCCTTATTTTGTGTGCTAAAGTGTGCGTCTATTACTGATTGTGAGTACCCGTTTTAATCAGAAGACAATCATTATCAATCATAGTATTTCATTTCGAGGCAATTTGGTATTTGTCCACTGGTATGAAGGTAGTTTGAGTGAACAGTGTGAGAACTAAGATAGCGCGTTCGGCGCATACACGAGCTGTGTTTACAATATATTATCACAATTGACGATATCGTCAGCCTGTTCTGTACCTGTTTATTCATGTTACTATAATACTATAGGCTACATAATTATTTGTTAGTTCATTTGGGGAGTTCTGTATAGTGCGCTGTGTGATATTCATTGTCAGTTTATGGACACTTTCGGTTTCAACGTGCCTATTATGTTTACTTAATAACAGCGCCAAATTGCGTTGTATTGGTCAACGGACAGTTGAGTTATGTGCATATGATAACATTGTATATTGTAATGCATTGTGATGTATAATGTGATTTATTTTGAATATAACAGTCATGTTATTCTGATTATTTCTTTATTTATGTTTTATTGTAGAACCACACACATACATGTCTCACACAGAAAACAAATCCTCAGTGTTCAATAAACCCCTTTGATCGAATCAGACTGTCCTGATCCTTTCCTGTGTTCTGATCGACACTCCAAGAGGAAGGCTAGAGACCTTAGAACCACACCAGAGCACAATCCTAATCTAACCATTTAACAAATTTGGTCCTTCGAGCCGGATAATGGCCATTGTTCTTGGCTGAAGTGGATCATTCAGGTCTAATATGCAACCAGAAAGGGTAAATGCAGATGGTGGCAGACCTCAACGCCATGTTCGCCCTCCCGCCTATCTTGAGGACTATGATCTCACAGCTGCACGACGTAGACCGATCAGTCAGCCAATGATGCCTTATGCTGCAGAGGAGCTACAGAGATGTGATCCATCAGATGCTTCCAGGATTTCTCCTTCCCTCTCTGACAGAGCCTCTAGTCCCGTGAGTCAGTATTCCTGGAACGTGGTGGACGAGTGGTCGCCGGCTGCTTATAACAGAGAGCATTCCTATGAAAGACAACAGGTGAGAGCTCCCATGCCTTTTACTCAACCTCAGTTTTCACCATATCATCGGCCTTGGGAAGAGACTGAGGTTCTATCATCTCCACGAACTGTCTTTAACACAGCACGCAGGCCTTCGCAACCCATCTTGCACTCTGAGTCACTTCCAACACCACTTCCCCACTCATCTACTAACCGGCAGTCAATGCGTTGGCCAGCACAGTTGCTGCACCAGTAAACTCAGATTCATCTGCCCTTAGAGGGGATTACAGCTCAGTTCCGACCTCAAAGCAGACTGTGGACTATAGAGATCATTCTGTTCTGTCTAACCACCCAGAGAGGAATGCTGAGGAGCCATTAAGGGAACATGTGATGGTAGATTTCCTGGGTAAGATGCTTAGTGAGCTTCAAGTAATGAGAGATCATATACAAACTGGATTGCCTGCCAAACAAGAAGTCACACAGGCAGTTAAGCCCTAAAATTATTATGACTTCCCTCCTGCCAGCTATCCAGATGAATCTGTCCCACTGACTTCTCGCAGATTACCTCCACCACTCAATGAGTACAGTACCTACCCCCATGATCCAAGTTGGTATCCAGAGCAGAGGTTTGAGCCTGTTAAGGCTGCCTACCTGCCTCAACCTCATGAAAGCTACAAGCCAAGGAGACCTAGGTGTCAGACACCTATGCCCAGAGCTTCAACTTTACATCCAGATGAGAGAGAGAAGACCTAACGTGGGCCCGCACCAACCATTCCAGACTTTATTACAGGAGATCCTAGTGAGTTCACCAGACTAAAGCTTGCTCTGGAGAACCTTTTACCTCAAGATGCTACTGAGCTCTTCCGCTATCAGATCTTGATGGATCATTTGAGATTAGATGAAGCCCGCCTGGTAGCAGACTCCTATCTTAACTCACCGTTCCCGTATAGTGATACCATGGCAGCTCTGACTGAGAGGTTCGGACAACCTTACAAGTAAGCCCTCAGAAGGATAGCTAAAGTGATGGACGCTCCTGATATACGACGAGGTGACACAGCAGCCTTTGACAAGTTCGCCTTGCAGATCAGATCCCTTGTCGGTATGCTGGAGACTTTGGGCCATGAAGATCAGGCGGAATTGAGGTGTGGTTCACATGTGGAGAGGCTGCTAAGCAAACTGCCTCCTGAAATGAGGTCGGAGTTCAGAAGACACGTTGCGTTGTCCTGGTGCAGTGTATAACCTCCTAGACTTCTCTGAATGGTTACAGTATGAAGCGTGGTGTCAGAGCAGTGAGAGTCAAACTTCGGACCGCTGGCGGAGGGTAGAGCAGAAGACGGACCGGGGGAGAGCGACAAACCCTGCCGGACGTTCAGCTACTGTACTTCATGGATCTGATGATAGCCCTGCCAAATTACCTACCGTATCAGCTCTGATTCCAATAACCAGTTCAGGGAACACCAAAGCACAGCCCAAAGCTTTCTGTCCGTATTGTGACAAAAATGACCATTACCTCAGTCAGTGTGATACCTTCAAGTCCTTCAACAAACAGCAGATCAAAGATTGGATCCAGACAAATCACCGTTGTTGGCGCTGTGGGCGTGCACATCCAGAGGCTAAATGTACTCTCAAAAAGCCATGTAGTATTTGCAAAGGCAGATATCTGCAAATCCTTCATGAAGTGAATTCCAAACCAGTGACTGAAGGATCTTGTCTGGTTAATTCAGTGACTGAGACCCTGTATCTGGATAAACCTACAGGATGCAGGAAAGTTCTCCTCAAGGTTGTTAGAGTTCTGCTCCGTCACAACGACAAGACTCTGGATACTTATGCCGTCTTGGATGATGGTTCGGAGAGGACGATTCTTCTATCCCCTGCAGCCACCAAACTCGGAATCCACGGTCCTATGGAGAGCTTAGCACTGCGTACTATCCGCCAGGATGTTCAAACTGTCAATGGTGCCGTAGTCTCCTTCCAGATTTCTCCGGTAACTCAGCCACAGAAAGTATTTAGAATTTCAGCTGCCTTCACTGCCGAGTGCCTTGGTCTAGCGGACCATTCTTACCCTCTGAGTGTCCTGGAGAAGTATCAGCATCTGAAGAACCTTCCACTGCAGTCTTTCGATGGAGTACGCCCACTATTACTGATTGGAGCTGATAATACGCACCTCATTACTCCCATATCACCGGTTCGTCTGGGCCCCTCTGATGGACCTGCAGCTGTTCAGACAAGGCTCGGATGGACCTTGCAGGGACCTGCAAGATTCCTGAAGGATCAGCTGTCACCACAACAGTGCTTCTTCTTATCCCTCACCCCTGCTGAGTTAGAGTTGAAGAAAGATGTTGAAAGGCTGTGGCAGATTGATGTCTTACCTTACCGCTGGCCACCCGATCCAAAGAGGACCAAGAGGCTATCAGTCTCTTGGAGAGTAAGACGACTCGGGTTGAAGTTAACGGCATCCTCCGCTATGCGACGCCTTTATTGCACAGGAAGGACTTCCCCTTCTTTTGTGCTCCTAAGGAAGCAGTGATGCCTAGTCTCAGAGGCATGGAGCGTCGGCTTGTTCGGTCACCAGAGAAAGCGGAGGTGTATAAGTCCGAGATAAAGAAGCTGGAGTTGACTGGTGCTGCCATCAAACTGCAGAAAGAAGGAGAGGAAGCCACAGGGGAGAAGTGGTATATCCCACACCATATGGTCACTCACAATGGTAAGAACCGTCTAGTGTTTAACTGTTCCTTCGAGTATGAGGGGCTAAACCTTAATAACTCCTTACTACCGGGTCCAGTCTTGAGCCCTTCTCTTCTGGGTGTTCTTCTGCGGTTCAGGGAACATAGTGTGGCCATAAGTGGGGATATACGTGGGATGTTTCATCAGGTCCTGCTACTGCCTGAGGATAGACCGCTCCTCTGTTTTTTGTGGCGTAACCTGCGTAGGGATGACCCTCCAGATACCTATCAGTGGCAAGTACTTCCTTTCGGGACTACGTGCAGCCCTTGCTGTGCATCCTTCGCTCTGCGCGACACGTGGCACTGCACAGTATGCCTGACGAGAATGTAAGATTCTCTGTAGACAGATGGTTCTATGTGGACAATTGTCTACAAAGTTTGAGTTCTGTTCAAGAAGCACGACTGTTAGTGGATAAGTTACGTGCACTCTTATCCTCTGGCGGATTTGACATCCGGCAGTGGTCCAGTAATGCAGCGGAAGTGGTCAGTCACCTACCTCCAGAAGCCAGGTCCCCTAAGCTGGAGTTGTGGCTTTCTCAAGACAAAGCCGACCCATGAGAGTCAACCTTGGGCCTGAGCTGGCACTGCGAGCTGGACCATCTTGGGTTCAAACACTGACCTGTCACATACAATGCCTTGACAATGCGGAGCATCTACCGGGTGTTGGCGAGTCAGTACGACCCCCTTGGCATCATCCTTCCCTATACTACTAGAGCCAAGGTGATTGTACAGCAGCTTTGGCTAAATCACCGGGACTGGGATGATCCACAGCTCCCAGGTGAGCTCAGGCAAGCATGGACAGACTGGGAAGAGGAACTTAAATTTTTATCGCAGGTAACAGTCCCTAGGTGCTATAACCCCTCCTATATGGATACCTCAGATGTACGCCGGGAGATTCACGTTTTCAGTGATGCCTCTGAGAAGGCATATGGGGCTGTTGCTTATCTGCATTCGGAAGGTTTCCAGGGGGAACTCCACCTTGCTTTTCTTCTAGCTCGGTCTAAAGTGGCCCCACGAAAGCGGCAGTCAATACCAAGGCTTGAGCTCTGCGCTGCCTTGGTAGGTGCACAGTTGGCAAAGTTGCTCACATCTGAGCTCACTCTGAAGTGCAACAAGGTCACCTATTGGACTGACTACACTATTGTCCTCCACTGGCTCCTTTCTGAGTCCTGCCGATACAAAGTCTTCGTGGGCACCCGGGTGGCGGAGATTCAGGAGTTGACCAACCGTACAGAGTGGCGATACATAAATTCCGAAGGGAACCCTGCTGATGACCTGACTCGGGGCAAGAGACTGCAAGACTTTATCGGCCCCAACAGATGGCTTCAAGGTCCGAAGTTCTTACTGCAAACTCAGGAGGAGTGGTCCTCTCACCCTACCTCACACTTTCCAAACTCTGAAGATGCAGCTGAACTTAAGGGAGGAATCTTCTGTGGGATCACTAACCCTGGGCCGCTAACTTTAAATGAAAGAAAATACAATCACTGGAAAGATTTGGTGGAAGCAGTTGCACAGGAGCTGCATGGGGCGGCTGCCCAGGATGAATCTCCTCCAGCAAGTACCTACAGAGAGGCAGAGACTGCTGCCCTGAGAAAGATATAGATAGATAGTTTCCCTGAAGATTTCCAGCTAACAAGCCAGTTCGATCCAATAGTCGATTATTATGTCTTTCTCCAGAATTTGACTCCGAAAACCAACTTATCAGAGTCGGAGGACGACTGAGGAGAGTGGAAGCCCTGGACCCAGCTACTGTGCACCCTGTCGTACTCGACCCTCATCATCCTAACACTCAGTTACTGATTAAGGATTATTACACTCGACTCCACCACCCAGGACCTGAGCGAGTGTTCGCTGAGCTCTGCAGGAGAGTGTGGATTCTGAGAGGCAGGGAGGCAATTAGGAAGCACCAAAGGACATGTCTCGACTGTTGTAAGTGGAGGTCAAAGCCAGCAACGCAGCAGATGGCTGATCTCCCTCGACCAAGACTTAGATTGTTTAAGCCGGCATTTTATTCAGCCGGAATGGACTGTTTTGGGCCATTGGTGGTGAAATTGGGACGCCGGACAGAGAAAAGGTGGGGTCTCCTATTCTAGTGTCTCACCACCCTTGCTTTGCACAGAAGTGCTGGCCTCAATGAACAGTGATGCCTTCCTGATGGCACTGAGAAGGTTCATTGGTCGACGTGGCCAGCCTGCAGAACTGTACTCCGACCTGGGCACCAACTTCCGAGGTGGAGAGACAGAACTCCGGGAATCTTTCAGCCAACTCCATCCAGACTTGCAACAGCTGTTAGCCAAACAAAGTATCAGTTTCCACTTCAATCCTCCGGCCTCTCCGCACTTTGGAGGTGTATGGCAGAGGGAGATCCGGTCTGTAAAGGCTGCCCTTCGTGCAACCCTAGGTTCAGAAACGGTGTCCGAAGAAGTGCTTCAGACAGTTTTGATTGAGATCGAAGCCATCCTAAATTCTAAGCCTTTAGGGTACGTTTCGGCAGATCTGGCGGATCTGGACGCAGTTACTCCGAATTGCCTGCTGATGGGGCGGCCAGATGGTTCCTTACCCCAAGTGGTGTTTCCGGAGTCTGAACTTCTCACGAAGCGGAGATGGAGGCACTCCTAGGTATTAGCTGACAGATTCTGGACTGCATTTATAAGGCACTATCTACCGGTAATGCAGACGGGAGGAAAGTGGCAAAGACCATCACCTGACATCGAGCCTGGCACTGTAGCCATGTTAGTTGACCCCCAGCTACCTCGGTCCCTATGGCAAATAGGAAGAATTCTGAAAGTCTTCCCAGGAGCCGATGGCTGTGTCAGAACAGTGGAGATACAGATAAACGGCAGAACGTATACTCGGCCTATAGCTCGTCTGATAGTGCTTCCTGAAATCCCTGAAGAGGATGAGAATCCTGGAAGTCAAAACAACCAACAGAAAACCTGATTTCCAACGGAGCAAATTTCCAAATAAATTTGGGGGCGGCAATGTTGGAAAGGCGGGGCTTTTTGTGTGCTAAAGTGTGCGTCTATTACTGATTGTGAGTACCCATTTTAATCAGCAGACAATCATTATTAATCATAGTATTTCATTTCGAGGCAATTTGGTATTTGTCCACTGTTATGAAGGTAGTTTGAGTGAACAGCGTGAGAACTAAGATGTGTTTACAATATAACAAGCTGTTTACAATATAATATCACAGTTGAGGATATCGTCAGCCTGTTCCGTACCTGTTTATTCATGTTACTATAATACTATACATAATTATTTGTTAGTTCATTTGGGGAGTTCTGTATAGTGCGCTGTGTGATATTCATTGTCAGTTTATGGACACTTTCGGTTTCAACATGCCTATTATGTTTACTTAAACAATAACAGCACCAAATTGCGTTGTATTGGTCAACGGAAAGCTGAGTTATGTGCATATGATAACATTGTATATTGTAATGCAATGTGATGTATAGTGTGATTTATTTTGATATAACAGTCATGTTATACTTATTATTTCTTTATTTATGTTTTATTGTAGAACCACACACATACATGTCTCACACAGAAAACAAATCCTCAGTGTTCAATAAACCCCTTTGATCGAATCAGACTGTCCTGATCCTTTCCTGTGTTCTGATCAACACTCCAAAAGGAAGGCTAGAGACCTTAGAACCACCCCAGAGCACAATCCTAATCTAACTATTTAACACAACCTGTAAGTATGAATAATTATTGATGTATACAGGGACGTCGTTAGGTCTATTTTAGGGGGGCTGAAGCTACCCCAAAATGTTCCTAAGCCTCCCTAAATGATAATAAGAACAACAATAACAATTCGATTTATCAATAACCGTATCCTCATTCATATTCAGACGCAACAAATGATATATATCCAGCTACAAAAAATAGCCGAAAAGTCAGATGTTGGACCTGCCAACTCTTACGCATTCACCGTGAGACACACGCAATTGACACTTTTCACACGCTCTCACGCCACACATCCATTTTCTCAAGCACAGAAAAAATCGCGAAGCAAAGAGGACGCGGAGACCGACAGACTAGACAGAGCAGGTTACTTTATGATAAAAGAATCTCAACTCTCAGATTCTGTCAATTTTATTACGAATTTCAAAAAATAAATACAGTTTTGGCGCTTGTAAATGTGATGTGACAGATCGCTAGCGCACGTGAACCGATCATCTCTACTAGCTAATAGTAAAAAAAACACGAACACTGTTGAAAGATACAGTAGTAGGCTACAACTTACCGAAATGTATATTCCTCAAACATAATATCGATCAATCAGTGTTTTTTATCAGCGTGAAGAGGTCAATAACATAGCTGGAGAACAATTGTCACATTTACCTCAGGAAAGCCATTTAATGAACATAATATAGCATGTAGTTGGCAAGAAAAAAAGAGCTATAGAGAGTATTTTGCTAAATATGTGTTCTATATTACATATTTATTATATTTTTACTTTATATAAATAAAGTTGTTGTTATTATAATAAAAAAACGCATTATATTTAATTTTTTAATTCATTTTTAACCTTAAATAATACTACCAGCTGATATAGGGCTGTCTGTATGTTTACAGAATTGGATGAGTTTTTATCTTGAGAAAAATGTATGCCTATCTTGAGTAGGCCTACCTAATATTGATCCAAATGAGTCAATATTAAATCAAATTACAATAATTAAATTGAATTGAAATAATACAAAAGCGTAGCTTACCAGAAATTGTACCATGCACCATAAAATTTACGTATTATTTTACACTTATGCTATAAAGCCTGAAATGGGCACTTTTTGTGACAGCAACCCTATCATTTTTGATCAAAGATATGGCTTAAATTCAGAATTTGAACTAAAATCAGTATTCTTAAAAAAAATTACGGGGTTGAGACTAGGGTAACAGGGTTGAAGATGGTAACGGGGTTGAAGAGACAAATACAGCTAAACATATACAGTTGTTTTTTACTCAAATTCACTGTAAGATTTTCTATAAACGCAAGTTACAAATACCCCGGGGGCTAAGCCCCCCCTGTCTTCCAATCCTAGTGACGTCCCTGGATGTATATATTTTCTACCGGATGTTCAAAATACGTAGTTTTGTGTTTTATATTGTGTAAGTTTCTGGCTAACCGGCTAACTCACGTTATTACTGTCCTACTGAAATGCTTCTGCTAATCAGTCGTGATTAGGTATCACAATTACCTAAAACTGTGTCTATTAATGCAGATTGTCTGTCCTTCTTACTCCTTGGAGTAAAGAAGGAGCAAGATTCACATTAGTGCTGGGCACCATTATTGATACTGTTCCTGCATATGCACTGCAATAAATTAGAAATATAAACATGGGTTTGTTGATGGGCATACACTTGTTCATTTTGATGGTGAGGAATTACAGCTGCAACATCTCATAATGTTCCATAACTGAGCAGCGTATCACTGAGAAACGTCCTGCTCAAGTTGTCCTTGCAATGGAGGTTCGAGTTGAATAACTCATTCCTACAATGTATCATCATCGGACTTGCGCTCGGACTGATATGGTAAAATGGACGTCATCTCGGTCTTTACAGTGTGTACAACCGCTGAGCTTTAGGAAGCCTCCGGACGGAGCTATAATTCAGCTATGGCAATGGGCATTTAGCTTCCGACACACGCTGTACGCAGTAGACCAATCACCACAGACTGAGCCATCTGGCCAATCAGAGCAGAGTAAGCTCATGGAAACGAGGGATTTAAGAGAGACTGATTAATCTGATGAGTCGTTTGGGAATCATTGAAAAATGTGGGGATGTGCAATGAGTATTATGAGAAAATTAAAGTGTTTTTTGACCTTTGATTCATGTAAACCTGTTGTAGGAGACTAAAACAAAATGAGGAGATGCGCTACAAATAACGTGAAGTTCAGGCAATAACAGAAAACAGCAAAGATTAAAAGATTGAGAATAAGAATCCAATTATCCAGTTAACAATTATACCAAGGTCTGGGTAAATACTCGATTCTGATTGGCTGCAGGGTGTCCATTAAAAAGTGATAGAGGACACCTAGTAAATAAACCGTCAGGCGTAACCAGGGAAACCAAGTTATTGTTTGTAAAAACTTTAGATTTTGATTGTAAAACTAATTAAAATATAAACTAATGTTTTAAAAATGTGTTATTTGGCAAGTGACCATGGCATAAGCGGGTTAATGCCCTTCGAGGTGTCCATTGTCAGGTATTAATGGACTTCGGCGGAGGCAACCGTACGACACGCATTCACGCCTCGCCTTCGTCCATCAATACCTGACAAGGACACCTCGTCGGGCATTAACCCTTACTTATTTCACGTCCACACAGCTGACATATTTACCTGTTGTAGTTTATCCACGTTGTGTACACGAAATAGACACTGCCTTCCTGCACTTTTACAGTACTCGCATGTTCATTCATTGACACGTCTCCGTTGTTTTCTATCTTTCTCATGCTGGCACAGCCATCAGCGTTGTTGATAGAGATGAGGGCTTTGAAAAAGCCTTTGACATGCGTTTTTGACGCGGAAAGCTGATCCTCGCTGTCCCTGTACATATTTTGCCGCTCGAACTGAGTGAGGTCTTTTTCCACTGTAACTTTTCTGCATGTTGTCACATTTTATTATCGTCAACACAACAAAAGATTTGATGATCTACTCATCACAGAACATGCAGGTAAAAAAGGCACGGAATTTTTAATCATAACATGTAAATTTATCTTGTTGCCAGTGGAGATCTCAGCAAAAATATCACTCGCAAATTAATATTTTTGGTTGCAAATGCGACCGTTTTAGTCGACGTCTGGAGCTCTGGTGCCTCACGAAACAGTGCCCCAGACAGTGAGGTCTAAATACTAGATGGGTCAGCGGTCATCAACATGCTGAAACAAGGCGTAGCTAAAACTTTCAATTACTTTTCCAGCAAGAACTTCATACATAATATCGATTACCCCTTTTCCACCAAAAAAGAACTGGTGCTGGTTCAAAGTTGGTTCAACTTGCGGTTGATGCTACTCCATGTGGCAGATGCTGCCAAAAAAAGGATTTAAAAAGATTACCCTGCGCACTGTGGACACAGATGTTGGGCGTCCTAGCCATTGCAAATGTGTCAGAGCTGGACAATGAGGAGTTGCGCGTGGCATTTTGGACTGGCAAGAACTTTAGATACATACCTGCCCATGAGATTGCCAAGTCTCTGGGTCCTGACAAGTCAAAGGCCCTTCCTGTGTTCGATACCTTCACTGGCTGTGACACAGTATCTGCATTTGCAGCCAGGGGCAGGAAAACAGCATGGGATACCTGGAATCCAGATGACATGGCAACAGTGTGGAGCTTCACAATTCTCCTCTACGATCACACCAGCAGCCAACTCAACATTGATCAAGCTCATCTTGAGTTGTTCATAAAGAAAGGAAGAGGAACTAAGGACGCACTGGTGCAGCACCTCAAAAGAGCAGTGTACCAAGGAGGACACTGTTGGGGACAAGCACTTGAGATGGCACCAAATATGCCATCTCCAACAGACCGGGGTTGGATGGACCCAAGCGATTGGAGACCATTATGGTCAACTCTTTCACAGACAAGCCAGTCCATCCTTGAACTCTGAAGTTGTGGCTGCAAGAAAGGCTGCCGAGGGCATTGCAAATGCAACAAAAAAGCGTCCTTAAGCATCCACAGCTGTGTCAATGTGGAGGAGACTGTGAAGGAGACGGTAAAGAATAGGTTCAACCAAAACAACAACAAAATAGTTTTTTTTTAAAGTAAATATTTGTGTTTGACACATTCTTTTTAAGCTATGTTGCTAGGTCATATGGAATATTCTACTCTTTACAGTCACTGTATTGTCAGGGTTAATGAACAAATGTATTAAGATTTTAAACTCTACACAACATGCATGCAACAAACATGATATTTTAAAGTCTAGCCTAGGTTCTCAGATACTGTGATTGGCTTCTCGCATCACTGAATAAACCATTAACTATTCTCCTGAACAGTTTATGATGTTGTATATGGTTTCGTTGTAATCCTTGACCATCTGAACATAGGGGTAGACATCACATTTTACATGTTATCATGTTTGGTTCAGGAGATATGATCTCCGCAACGGGAGAGCTGCAACGAGGTGTTTTTGCGATGGCTCCATTTCTGAAAATGTTCAAGTTACCAAACTGTACAAGTGTACCAAGTTTAATGCTTTTATGAAAAAGTGAACATTTCACCTCAAAATTTAAAACATGCGACATAGAACGCATGTTTCATCAATTCCATGTCAAGCCAGAAGATCAAGACTACTTCCGCTTTCTATGGTGGGACAACGGGAGCTTCTACTCAAACCCTTTCGTCTACCATATGCGTGTCCATCTGTTTGGAGCCGCCTCATCACCCGGCTGCGCAAACTACGGCCTCAAGTATATCGCAGCTCAAGGGCAAGGTCATTTCAGTGAAGCCACAATCCGTTTCATTGAGAGAAACTTTTATGTGGATGATGGCCTAATAAGTGTCCACTCAGAAGAAGAGGCTATCCAGTTGGTAAATGAGGTAAGACAACTCTGCAACACAGGCAAGTTGCGACTTCATAAGTTCATATCAAACAGCCAACAAGTATTGGCATCCCTCCCAAAGGAAGACTGTGCAGATACAGTTATTAAACAAGACCTAGCTCTTGGCGAACAACAGATTGAGAGAGCTCTAGGCGTCAAATGGTGTGTCTCTTCAGACCATTTCCAGTTTCGAGTAGTCGTGAATGAGCACCCTCTCTCCAGAAGAGGAGTTTTGTCCACAGTTGCACTGCATCCTAGTCGTGGCCAAGGCCAGAGTATCCCCCACAAAGGTAACTACGGTGCCAAGACTCGAGCTGTTCGCTGCAGTTGTAGCAGTACGCACAAGTGACATGCTCAGAGGAGAATTGGAGCTTGAAGATGCCCAAGAGTTCTTCTGGACAGATTCAAACGTCGTCTTAGGATACATCACCAATGATGCAAAACGGTTTCATATCTACGTAGCTAACCGCATACAGCGCATCAAGGAAAGTACAAAACCAACCCAGTGGAAATACGTGACGTCAGAAGACAATCCTGCTGACCATGCGTCACGAGGGCTTAAGGCAAAAGAGCTCATCGCTTCCAATTGGTTTAGTGGTCCAGATTTTCTCTGGCAGGAAGAGCTTCCAAGCGGTGAGGTTAAGGTGAGAGAACTTGATGTTAAAGATCCAGAAGTGCGCAGGGTCATTGTGCACCAGACCTCAACAACAACAGATTCGCTCACTAATCGCTTCCTTAAGTTTTCAAGCTGGACAAGACTAGTGAAAGCAATCGCCAGACTCCAAAGATTTATCAAGGAGTTTAAGGGTACAATACAGAGAACCAATGAAGCCACAAGTCTCGAGGAAAGACAGGATGCAGAGCTTACCATCATGCTCATTGTACAAAGGGAAGTTTTCTCCAAAGAGATCAATGATCTTGAGTCACAAAGGGAGATGACCAAAGACAAAACCAGTAGGCTGTACCGACTCAATCCCTTCTTGGACCACAGGGGCATCCTTAGAGTGGGAGGTCGATTAGAGCATGCTGCCATGCATCCACACATCAAACATCCAGTCATTTTACCAAAAAACAGCCACATAACAAGGTTACTGACCGATCACTATCACAGACAAGTGCAACATCAGGGGCGTGCCATGACCATAAATGAGTTGAGATCAAATGGTATCTGGATCCTTGGATGTAGTCAAGCTGTATCATCAGTCATCTACCACTGCGTCAAGTGCAGAAGGATTAGACGTCACACAGAAGAGCAGAGAATGGAAGACCTGCCGCGTGAGAGAATGGAGACAACTCCTCCCTTCACGTATTGTGGGATGGATTGTTTTGGTCCATTTTATATCAAAGAAGGCCGAAAAGAGCTGAAACGTTATGGACTGTTGTTCACATGCTTGTGCTCTCGTGCAGTGCACATAGAGTTACTTGATGATCTATCAACTGATGCATTCATCAATTCACTTCGTGCCTTCATTGCCCTACGTGGAAACGTTCGTCAACTCCAATCAGATCAGGGCACCAATTTTATTGGAGCAAGACGTGAATTCCTGGAAGCAGTAAAGGAAATGGATCAAGAATGCCTTAAAAAACTAGGCTGTGAGTTTGTCATGAACCCTCCCTCTGCTAGCCATATGGGCGGAGTTTGGGAAAGGCAAATCCGGACAATCAGAAGTGTGTTAACTTCCATTCTGGATCAATCATCCCGAACACTCGACAGTTCATCCTTACGAACGTATCTTTATGAAGTGATGGCAATCATCAACAGCCGACCTATGACAGCACACTTACTCAGTGACCCAACAGGTCCCCAGCCTCTTAAACCCAACCTACTTCTGACAATGAAATCCTCAATATTCTTGCCTCCACCTGGAAACTTTGTAAAGGAAGACCTCTACCTCCGCAAGAGATGGCGTAGAGTCCAATACCTTGCCAATGAATTTTGGCACAGATGGAAAAAGGAGTACCTATTGAGTTTACAACAAAGACAGAAATGGCACAAGACAAGGAGAAATGCGGAAGTCAATGACATAGTAATTGTACAAGACGCTACAGCACCCGGTGTCAGACAATGATGTTCAAACCGGTGTCAGACAATGATGGAGAGTCTCAAGAAGAAGTAACAACATGTAAAATGCAACAGGACATTTCTGAATGGTTAGTTGATGAATTTATGTAGCTTATGTGTAGTTATCTTCTACTCATTAACATATTCTGTCATGATAATCTATAAATCGCATTCCCAGGGGCAGGGTTTATGTACATTTTAGGGTTTGTGATGTCACTAACCCTGGAGGAATCCTTAAGCAATTTCTTTAAAAGAAAATATCTCCCTTTGCTTTGAACTTTGAGCATTGTAACTTTGCAGATGTTGTTTATGCTCAAACAGCAACATTACACATTAACTAAAGTTAAAAAATTTAAATCCTAATCAACCACCCCTTTAAGAACAGCTGATGGACACCGTGCCGCATTGTCATGGGAACATCCCAGGTGAAGATAATGAGGAAGTTACGGTTTCTAAACCGTGAATTTTTAGGGCCATGATATTCAAATGGCGATTGTTTTCAGCCGCCACATTTATCAACGTCATTCGTACGATGGGATTGGCTGTATTGGAATGTTTCATGAATCACACCTGAACCCTGTCTAAGATGATTTCTGCGCTCAGATCTACGTTAGATTGATAAATGAGGCCCAATTAGTAAAGTAGGCTATAAAAACAGGACTCTTTCTGGAACTTAACAAACACTTCCTCTGAGATTCTGAAAACAACAGTCTGAAAAGCAAGGTGATTTTTTGGAACAAAAACCTATTGAATAACGTTTGCTTTGTCTTTAAAATACACTGAGATTCCACAGTGTGCAGCTTTGAGTGCAGACATAACTTTACCTGCTTATTCATTTTTAGGTTCATTTCAGGTTCGTCATGGCAATGCTGAGAAGTCTTCTGCTGCTTTTTGTGATCTTCTCCATGGGGAATGCAGATGGTAACCAAAACATTTAACTGTAAAAACCCTTGCTAGTTTAAATCTGTTTTGGGAACGAACAAGATTCAATTTACTAATATTAGCATGATTAATGAAGGATTTTCAGTGTCAAAATACACATATTTGTTGGCATATAATCACACAAACTTGAAATAAGCTACATAAAATAAAAACTTTTTTTTTTGCTAGAAATGTTACAAAATCCTAAACTTTAGGTACTGGATACACTTTTGGTTTAGGAAGATGTCCACGTGGATGGATCAATTTTGGAGTCCGGTGCTACAAGTACTTCTCACAATAGGTTCAATGGACCACAGCAGAGGTAATGTGTCAGCCTGATCTCATGAACCTGATCTCATGTCTCTATTGCACGCATTGTTTATCGTGCAATTTATACGCGAAAATGAGTTTACGTGCATGTGATGCGCAGTTTTTGCGTGCATTTGATACGCACTTTCTTGCATGTAATACTACACACGCACCCCACACGACTAATCCTACCCATGCGTATATGCACGTAAACTCATTTTGGCGTATAAATTGCACGATAAACACAATGCGTGCTATGCTATAGAGATGCATTTAGTGTGACCGGGTTGATGATACAACAGTTATTTTTGCTAAAAAGATTAGATTTTGTAATGACAAACCTGTCTCTTCAGAGAAACTGTCAATCTCTTGGTGCGAATCTCGCATCTGTGCATGATCAACCAGAGAGTGATTTCCTGCTGAGTCTGTTTCCTTCTTCCACAAGAACTTGGGTTGGTGCTAATGATGGTGAACAAGTAAGTTAAATTGTGTGCCCTAAAGAAACCCATTTGTTTGTCTAAACTGAAATTTCTGCTTTAATCAAAGGCAAAGTTTCTAATGAAGATGGTTTGACTTCAAAGCTGAACTTAATTGGCTTAAGTCTGACTACAGTAGTGCACTTTTTGTATTCATTCTCTTCTCTTATTAGGACGGAGAGTGGTTTTGGAGTGATGGAACTGAGTATGACTATACCCACTGGTGCTCTGGAGAACCTAACAATGCTGGTGTTCCTGAGAACTGTTTGGAGATCAACTGGACCTGTGAGTGCGCCTTTTTTTTTAATGAATTTGCAATCCTATAATATTTCATATCATACGGTAACATTAAATGACCCATTTGAATTTCACCAATTGCCTTAAATTGAACACCACTGATTACCCCTATAATGATCAAGAGTAACTAATTTCATTATTCCACCCTACAGCTAACCATTGCTGGAACGATGCACCCTGTTCAACCTCAATGAGCTATATTTGTGTTTCGGACGCGTCAGCTCATAATTGGTCATCCTGCTCCACATTTACTTTGATTGTACTACACTCACTCTTTCTGATCTTATCACAAATGTTGTTCTGAAATTCAATCTCTTAATATTTTCTCTAAAACACTCCTCAAATTAATAACAGCATTGAATTAAAGCATGTGCATTTGTGGGCAATCAAATCTATGTTGCATAGCAAGGTTTGAGGATATGGTTAGTAGACTGGTGTTTAATGACATCAGGGAAGGGGTTTAAGCGTGCACAGCAGCTTCATTGACCCACTAGAAGACATTTGTTTCCTTCATTGGTTCGTAAGCAAATTTGGATTTCATCAAAGGCTCTTTTTGTTTTTGGTCTTCACCATGATCTTTACATGGTATTCTGGCTCAAGTCCAAAACCCCATGATAATACCATGTTACTCTTTGATTTGAATGTCACATGTGTAATGTAGGACAGGGCTTTTAGATGTTGTACCAGTTATTTCCCTCATGATGAGATGAAGCTCAATCTCTGTGACGACACATGCGTTCTGAATCTTCATCTACAGTCATGGTTTCAATTTCAAGTGTCATTATTTGCAGCTAAAAAGTCCATAACTAGGCCATTTTTATGTATGTGTCATTCTAACCTTAAAATCTTTGCATTTGCATAAACTGTTTAAACTAATGTTTTTAGAAGTGAAACTACAACCACACCTTTTAATAAATAGCCTATATCAGCTCAAAATGGTACATTTGTGTTTTGTACAGTTTGTGGCCCTGAACATTTTTACAAATGGAGCCATCGCAAAAACGTGTTGTGGTGGCCATTTTACTTTCTGCCAAGACCAAATTTAGTATTTTGTATCATATCTCCCGATTTAAACATTAAAACATGTAAAATGTGATGTCTACCCCTATGTTCTGATGGTGAATGATTACAATGATACCATATACAGCATCATTGAGGAGCAGTTGGTCTGATGCAAAAGCAGGATTCCCTCTGTCGCTGGACTGTGGTTTGAAAATGCCATGGAGTTCAGCAATAAGGGTGTCTCTGAAAACAGACATCATGAATAGGCCAAAAATTGGTTGACGTGATTGAGGAAATGGGAACCCCTTCGCAGAGGACAGCAACAACCTTCTGAAGCTGGACTCAAGAGAATTAGCAGATCAAGCTGTTCGGGTTGCAGAGAGGATGGGCCAAGAGCAGTACAAACTCTTTGTTACAGAGATGCAGGGTACGAAACCCATCACCACCCCTTTGAAAAGGAACAAGCTCTCTCTTATTAAAACAGCTCCAATAAGAGGACAGTCCAAGACAAAACTCACTGAAAAATGACTGTTTTCCACACTCTACATCACCTGTCAGACCCGTGATGGGAACCTAGAAAACTTCTTCAAACTCGAAAATCAGGCCTACCTTCCATCACTCTCTCATGGTGGACTACGCTCTGGAAACAAGGCTGATCTGTTAAGTTGCCTAGAAAACAGTATAAGCAGTGCCTAGGGCTCCAGAAAAAAAAAAAATTAAGGGGCCATTGGCTCCTATAAGGGAATTTTTTCAAATATTCCCTTTCATGCAGTGTGTAGCTGTTTGTGAATGTCAACATTCTGCAAAGTTGTAAAGTCGAAAGTGCACGATAAATAAAGTTATTGTCTCCCAAAAGAAAGAATCGACTCTGAACCGACTAAACAAGTTGTTTGTATTTCGAATCCTACTGCTTTACGGTTCTACAGTATGTCACTAGAAAAAACATTTGCATAATTCCCGCCTATGTTGTATGTTGTCCGCCCACGAACATCTTGACCAGCCCTCAAGCTTCACTTTGCTGATTTCAACACGGGATTTGCAAAACGCTTGCTCTTGAAATATGGGTCAGTACCAAGTTTATTTGGACCAGCTTGACAGATTCACCAGACCAGATTCAGAATCACAACCTGTAAGTATGAATAATTATTGATGTATATATTTTCTACCTGATGTTCAAAATACGTAGTTTTGTGTTTTATATTGTGTAAGTTTCTGGCTAACCGGCTAACTCACGTTATTACTGTCTTACTGAAATGCTTCTGCTAATCAGTCGTGATTAGGTATCACAGTTACCTAAAACTGTCTATTAATGCAGATTGTCTGTCGTTCTTACTCCTTTGAGTAAAGATGGAGCAAGATTCAGTGCTGAATTTAGATTTAGTGCTGGGCACCAGTCAGTCTCATGACGTGGCACGATGGCGCTTGTGTTTGGCGATGCGTCTGTCACTTCTCTGCTCTCACGTACATTTGTAATCCTCCTTGTAATATTACTTGTGTCAACCCTATCAACTACCAGCTATGTCTCTGCAATCATACAATATGATCGGGCCGCGTTGTTCCGCATTAAGGCACATATGCAGGACTTGTGTATTACCTGGGACAGATGTTATGAGTTTTTCCCTCCAAAACTGGAGTGCCAAGCGCCATCGTCGGAATACCTGCTGCTTACCCGGCGCCGCGGCAGGAGAAGGAAGCGGGGATCCAGGGCTGGGGTTCAAGTCTGGAGGAGAAAGTGGCGATCCCGTGGATTTTCTCCTGGGCCGAACGGATCCAGAGCTCCCAAGAGTGAGGGGTGCCTGAGGCCGGTTCCGGTCTGCGAGTCAGATCGGGACGTGGTCTGTTGGGAAAGGTTGGGAAAACACACCGCTATTACTGTGTTTTAGTTTACCGACCTCCTGGTCCTGCACGCACATTTCTTGATGATTTCTCTGAGTTTTTAACGTCTATCATAAAACTAGATCGCGGTTTAGTCCTTGGGGACTTTAATCTGCATATTGACGATCCCACTTGTTTGATTGCAGCTGAATTGTTGACTACCATGGACTCGTTTAATTTTGTACAGCACGTTTCTGGCCCTACGCATAAAAAAGGTCACACGTTAGATTTGGTCTTCTCTTGTGGCCTAACCATTGATAAACTGAATGTGGAGGAATTTCAAATTAGTGACCATTGTTCTATATCTTTTAACCCTCTGAGGTCTGAGCTGTTTTCTGGGCCCTGGAGGTGTTCTGACATGCTCTGACATTTGTGGTTATTTCTGTTACTTGTGACATTTTCATGGCTAAAGTCTAATTACACTGTATTCAGCACAAACTCTGCTACAATAATATATCAGCAGCATGTATGTAAAAGTTTGTAGTTTTGAGATAATGACATTTATGCGTGGTTTGTGAAAATACAAAAATAAATTCTCACTGAAATAAGGTCATGAAACCCATACTGATTATTTCTTCACAAGACTTTTGAAAATTGTATCACGTAGCCTAGAATATTTGCTCTAAAACTATGTGAGAATCACCCTGACTGCTCATTCAGAGAAGACTATATATTGATTTAAAAATTTTACGACGTGTTTTGTGTTAGAAAGCAATATGCAAAGGGGCGGATCACCTCATTAATATGAAAGCTTTCCACACATGAGAAAGACAAAGAACCTCCCTAATGGCCCTATTAGGAGCTTATCAGGGCCCATCATTCTGACCAACCTTGCACAAAGAATGAGGAGATTTAAAAAAGAATGGCTTTTAAAATTGTTTGGATTTATTTACAACACAACATAATCCAAAGATACACAACAAAAAAGCACTTATTGAAGAAAGAGACCTTTGTGCCATTCCTAAAAACATTGTACATACCTTTCATTTTCTAAGGTGTTTGATTTTCACTTTACCATGTTCATGTACAGAGACATGTACTGTGAATGTTGAAGTCAGCAGGACTCAGTGGCACCTGGGCCCTGAAAAAAAAAAAAAAAAAAAAAAGTGAACATACTGATATCAAGAGAAAGGCCTGTACGATTTTGGGAATACATTTTAGATTTGTCTTGTTAAAATTGCTTTTTAAAATTCACAGAATACACACACACACTCACACAAATGTTTCCAACAATATATAATGAACACCAGGTTTGTTGTGCCTTGTAGGTATAGGCTATGCGCAGTGCTGCATAAAATAATAACAATATAGCAGCCTATATATATTTTCAAAAAGATTTCAGTAACAACTAAGCTAGAGAAAAATATATTGATTATCATGTTACTTCAAATGTTTCCATTCGTTATGATGATATGAAATGAGATGATAGTAAAAACATGAAGCCGTTTGGAGCGTTTTGCTTTTCCAAAATATGATACATTCAAACGCGATCGCGATCAAAAATATGATACATTAAAACGCGATCGCGATCAAAAATATGATACATTAAAGGGGACATATCATGCTAAATCCACTTTTTTAGCCCTTAAATGCATTTTGTTGTATATTTGGAGTGTTTAGAAGTACAGAAAATATGAAATTATTCTCTTCAGGTGCTTCGTTGATATCTTTATATTCTGTTTTGGTCATATTTTTCAACCTGTTCCGATTTTTCTGTTATCTATGACGTTTTGTGAACTAATACGTCACAGTATTTGCAGCGGAACTGCCAAATAAGGACATTGACTCCCGGCCCAACACTTCGAGCAATCCGCCATTTTTATTTCTCGCTGCAATTTTGTAGTCCAAGCTAAAGGATGCAGAAGTTACGAGAGGGTAAGTTAAAATGTTCGGTTGTTGGATGTAGTAACCCACACACTTCATTACACCGTCTAATGTAGATGAACTGCCGCGCTTGTGTCAGGACGCATGTTTAACTGAAAGAACGAGCAGAGAGAGAGAGACCCGGTCGCGCGCGCGCTCACTCTCTCTCTCTTCAGAGCCAGACGAACAAGACATCACCGTCTCCAAACTAGACGCTGTCTTGCTCTCTCTCCCTCGCACATATTAATCAAAATAAATCGACACGGTGGTAAAAGGTCGGAAGACCAAAGTTTCATGTGTAAATACAGTACACACCATTGCGATACATCCATATGAAGACGTTGTTCTGCAGATTCGTCGTCTTCATTTTCATCTCGCTTCGGCTCCGACTCTGGCTCGAACATGTAAGGCTGGATGGACAAGTCTTCCGTTGTTGACATTTTGTTAATAACGTGTGAATAAAAAGTTTCTGTGCCGCTAGATAATCGTATCTCTGCTATCAGACTACAAAAATGGCTGAACGGGGTGGTGTTGAACCTCTGCATCCTGGAGAGGGGGCGGGGTATGAATTGTCTCAGTTGTATTTAAAGAGCAACTTGCAGGTAAAAAAAAATCTAAATGAATATATAACCGTGTATGAAAATACCATATGAAAAGATAATGCAGGATTTAAAATGTTTTAAAACGACATAATGACACCAATTTAGTAGATAAAGTGAGCGTTTCTTTGACTGCTCGTACAAGCCGCTTTTTTTTCAACATCGCGTCATTTTACGTCACACGAGGGAGACGTGTGCTGTGCTCTGCCGCAGCTCAGTGCAGAGTAGGTTGGTATTCAGTAAGAGCGGTCGTGAGACAGTGTGTTTTCAGTAGTTTTTGTATTTCAATTTATCATCGTCATGGTAAATGTATGTGTTTGTGGAGCTTGCAAAAACTCCAGCCTGTCAGGACATCGAGTCCACCGGTTCTCTTACGAGAGGTTCTCTCGTATTGCGTAAGCTTGCTTACGCTGCGGGAAAGTCTTCTTTTCTCGAGATACTGAAGCCAAAAATTATCCTTAATTTCATTTTTTGTCAACGCAGTGCAGCTGCGGGCAGCTGAGCTAGAGCGGCATACTGCGCGCTCATTGGCTGCCGCGCGGCAACTGCTTAAGCCTACCAGTGAGCCTGGCGTGACGTCACGCCCAATGAGGGCGCGCGCGCCCTAGCGCGTCACAGCCCGCCAGAATGGGCGGCGTCAGAGCATATATAAGGAAGGCTCGTAGGCTATATTCTCTGATTTCTGTCTTTTCAGCGAAGCACTCGCATCGCTGATCTCGGAGAGGAAGCCGTCGCCGTTGTCCTTCAAGGCCCAGCTAACGAGCCAGCTTAGGTCAGCCTGAGGAAGCCGGACGATCTTCGCCGCCTTCAGCCTGCCGTGCCAGCTCAGCTATCCGGCGAATATCCTTTGCAAGCTCTTTTGTGTGTGTTCTTGCTTCCGCAGCACTTTCTAAAAGAGCAGAGGCGTTGTTGCAAATGCCTCGCACCACGTGCGGCTCATGCCGCTCCGCGCTCAGCGACGGAGACCGCCATCTTCTCTGCGCTCTCTGCCTGGGCCAGGACCACGCAGCCGTCGCGCTTTCCACGGGCGGCTGCGCTTTCTGTGAAGAGCTGCCGATGTCGACCCTGCGGGCTCGACTCGCCCTCTTCGCGGAATCTGCTCCAACTGTCCTCGGGCCGCGTAAGAAGAAACGCCGCTCGCAGCGACCACCGGAGCCCGAGACTCGAGCCAAGGCCTCGCCGGAGCCTCTCCCGCGAGCCTCGCTCTCTCCTTCTCCGCCCCCGCTTCCCGACGCGCAGCCGACGGCTCACGCCCTCGATGCCGTCGCCTCAGGGGATGAAGCGGATGATGACGCGCTACTGGACACGTGCTCACTAATGGCGTCGGACAGCGAGGAATGGTCCGGTTCTGTCCGCTCCGCCTCCTCCACCAGAGCGTCCAGCAGGACTCACGCCAGTGTGGACGCCGAGCTTCTCCGCCTCCTCACGGCAGCAGTCGAACACCTGGGCCTCGAATGGTCCCCGCCAGCGGTGACTCCGCCCAACAGACTCGACGGGTGCTTTCTGCCCGCCAGTCGACGAGCTCCAGTGTCCAGGCCAGCGCCTTTTCTGCCGGAGCTTCACGAGGAGCTTACCAAATCCTGGGACGCTCCAGTTTCGGCCAGACTCCGTTCTCCGGCCTCATCTACTCTCTCTCGCGTAGACGGAGCCAAGGAGAAAGGGTATGACCGGATCCCACCGGTCGAACCAGCGGTTGCAGCGCATCTTTGCCCCCCATCCGCGAGATGGCGCTCAAAGACTGCCCTCCCGTCCAAGGCCTGCAGGACTACTTCGGCGTTTGCCAGCCGCGCTTTCTCCGCCGCTGGGCAAGCCGCCTCAGCCCTGCACACAATGGCGGTTTTACAAGTTTTTCAAGCCGACCTCCTCAGCCAGCTCGACGAGGGAAAACTTGATAAATCTGCTTTGACCGACCTGCGCAGTGCGACGGATCTCTCTCTTCGCACGACGAAAACAGCAGCCCAAGCGATCGGACGATCTATGGCTGCGCTGACTGTCATTGAGCGCCACCTCTGGCTAACACTAGCCGACATGGGAGAGCAAGAGCGGTCCGTTTTTCTCAACGCCCCGCTCTCACCCGCCGGCCTCTTCGGCCCCGCGGTAAGTGGCCTCGTGGACAGCTTCTCGGAAGTTCAGAAGGCGTCACAGGCCATGAACCTCTTCCTGCCCCGCCGCTCGAGCTCCGCTGCAGGCCGCTCTAAAACTCAGCCTCCTGCACGCAGTCCCACGCGGCGCCCCTCCCGACCTCCAGCATCGCAGCAGCGTCAGCGCGGCCGACCCAGGTCCCGCTCCACCAGCCAGCACAGGCCGCCACCCCCGCGGGGTCCCCGGCCTAGAGTTTCGCTGAAAACCGAGCCTGCGAAATCCTCCTAGCACTCGCAAGGAGGAAAAGACGGTTGAGTCCCGCCGCGGCCGGACCGCCGTCGAAGCTAACCTGTATCCCTCTGCCAGTCCCCTTGATAAAGGCTACTGCAGTAGTGTCCACCGCAGCCAACGAGCCAGTTTCTCAACTCTCTCGCCTGCACACAAACGCCGTTTTTACGGCGACCCAGATAAATCGAATAAAGAGTGTAAAATCTGGTCATCCGGCTCACGCCGTCAGTGCTATGAGTGTAGTAAACATGCCCACACCCCAGTGCTCATCACTACACACAAGCACAATCCCCCCTGTGTACCCCACAGAGTGCACTCACATAAAGCGCGCTACGGCCGCTCGAGTGTTAGCTGTAGGTCACGTGCCCACAACCCAGTGCTCACACCTACACAGTGCCCGCTCTGCCTCACACATTCGGGGACGAAAGCACTCCACCGCCGGCTGTGCGTTAATAAAGAGTCCTGTGCCCGCTATACAGCACGCACGCTCTCATGTACACACTCACGAGCCCGCCCCGCTTCCGCGCCGCGAGCCGTTGCTCAAAACGCTCTCTCACAGCGTCATTCAGCCGGCTGCCGCTATCAGCGAGCCCCCGTCTCCCCTCACTGTCACTGCGCGACTCGCGCACATACCGCCACAGGCTCCCCGTCCCGCGCTGTGCGGCGGGCGGGACCCGGAGGCTATCCGACCCCTAGCTATGAGTGCGAATGCATGGAAAGCTATTCCGGGAATGTCGGAATGGGTATTAAACACAGTGATAAAGGGCTATTCGCTTCAATTCGCTCGCCGCCCCCCGCGTTTTCGCGCCCGGGTCGAGACACAAGTGAAAGCAGATGCAGCCCATCTGCTTCACACAGAGATAGCGAATTTACTGCACAAAGGTGCCATAGAACGGGTTCACCCTCTGGCTGCCGAGGCAGGCTTATACAGCCGCTATTTCCTCGTACCCAAGAAGGGCGGAGCGCTCAGACCTATACTAGATCTGAGATATTTGAACAAAGCGCTCGTGAAACGACCGTTCAAAATGCTCACGACCGGTCAAATCCTCGCGCAGATTCGCCCGGGGGACTGGTTCATCTCTCTCGATCTGAAAGACGCGTATTTTCAGATTCAGATTATTCCCCGTCACAGGCCATTCTTGAGATTCGCCTTCAACGGTCAGGCATATCAGTACACCGTCCTGCCGTTCGGCTTGTCCCTGGCACCCCGTACTTTTACGAAGTGCATGGACGCGGCCCTCGCACCCCTGAGATCGAAAGGGATGCGAATTCTGAACTATCTGGACGATTGGCTCATTATAGCGCAGTCAACAGAGGAGCTAGTTTCTCACAAGAAAGCGCTTCTCGGTCATTTGGAAAGCCTGGGTCTTTCCGTGAACTGGGACAAGAGCTCTCTAACCCCCAGCCAGTCTATCACTTTCCTGGGTATAGATCTGGATTCGGCGGCGATGACGGCCAGACTGTCAACACAGCGCGCGCGCCGTGTTCGGCACCTCGCCGCTTCCGTTCAGGTGGGAAAAGTTTTTCCCCTAAAAACCTTTCAGAGGCTTTTGGGCCATATGGCGTCAGCCGCAGCGGTCCTGCAGCTGGGTTTACTTCGAATGCGCCCGCTTCAGTGCTGGCTAAAGTCGGAAGTGTCCCGCAAAGCATGGATTTCGGGCCGTGCACCAGTCAGAGTGACTCAGCGCTGCGTCTCAGCCCTGCAGCCCTGGCTGGCGGCCGAATGGTTTCAGCGGGGAGTGTCGATGGGGGTCATCGCACACCGCAAAGTGGTCTCGACAGATGCGTCCAACATGGGTTGGGGAGCGACTCACGAGGGCAGTCCGATTTGCGGCCGGTGGTCGAATACGGAGAAAAGCCTTCACATAAACTGTCTAGAGATGCTGGCGGTCGAGAAAGCGCTGAAGCACTTTCTACCACTCCTACGGGGACACCATGTGCTAGTCCGCTCGGACAACATGTCAGTAGTGTCTTACGTGAACCGCCAGGGCGGAATCAGATCCAGAGCCCTGCGCGCTCTCACAGAGCGCCTCCTATCCTGGGCTCAGGGCCCGCTGCGCTCCCTAAGGGCAGCTCATGTACCCGGTCGCTTCAACGACGGCCCGGACAGACTGTCCAGGGACAACGTTCCCCCAGGGGAATGGTCTCTACACCGCCAGACGGTCCAAGCGCTTTGGCATCGCTTTGGCAAAGCGGAGATCGACCTCTTCGCCGCGAGCGAGAACGCTCAGTGCCAGAGGTTTTTCTCGAAACACGAGGACGCGCTGGCCCAGACATGGCCCAGCGTTCCGCTGTATGCGTTCCCCCCGATCTCGATGCTGCCTCAAGTGCTAGCGAGGATCAGGGAGACGAACTGCGCAGCGCTCCTCATAGCCCC
This sequence comes from Scardinius erythrophthalmus, assembly GCF_964197995.2. Taxonomy (NCBI): domain Eukaryota; kingdom Metazoa; phylum Chordata; class Actinopteri; order Cypriniformes; family Leuciscidae; genus Scardinius; species Scardinius erythrophthalmus. The sequence continues at coordinate 27,170,443 of NC_138233.1, read as the reverse complement.
ACGCTGGGAAAACCAACTATGGTTTTCCGAGCTGATGAGGCTGACAGACACAGCCCCATGGCCGATCCCGGTGAGGAGAGATCTTCTCTCTCAAGCTCGAGGATCGATTCTGCATCCCCATCCAGAGCACTGGTCTCTGCATGCGTGGGAAATCAACGGATATTCGTTGATCTGCCAGAAGGGGTAATTAACACGATCACGCAGTCCAGAGCCCCCTCGACGAGGCGGCTCTATGCGTCTAAATGGTCAGTGTTTAACAAATGGTGTGTGGAAATGGGTTCTAATGCTCAGTCCTGTGGAGTCCCACAGGTATTGAACTTTCTCCAAGAGATGTTGGACGCGGGCAGGTCCCCCTCCACGCTCAAGGTTTACGTCGCGGCCATAGCAGCGTTCGCCGATTCGGCGCGCGGCCGCTCACTGGGCAGGGATGAACTCATCACCCGTTTTCTGCGAGGGGCCAGGAGGATGAACCCTCCCCGGCCCCCGTCAGTCCCTATTTGGGACCTGTCCCTGGTCCTAGAGTCCCTGAAAGTGCATCCGTTCGAGCCTTTGGACTCTGTGGAGTTGAAATACTTGACGCTTAAAACCGTTTTTCTGCTAGCTCTGGCTTCAGTCAAACGAGTGGGCGATTTGCATGCGCTGTCTGTCAGCGCGTCGTGCTTCGAGTTTGGACCTAACGACTCGTTAGCCATTCTCAAACCGAAGCACGGCTATGTCCCCAAAGTGTTAGGTACTCCCTTTAGGGCTCAAGTCATTACCCTATCGGCCCTGCCGTCATCCGGCAGTGAGGAGGGTGTCAACCGCCTTTGCCCGGTCAGGGCGTTAAGGTGTTATGTCACGCGCTCTGCAGCCTTCAGGCTCTCAGAGCAGCTTTTCGTTTCGTTTGGAGGGCGCGCTAAGGGTCGCGCCGCCTCGAAACAGACGCTATCCAGATGGATAGTGGACGCTATTGCGGCAGCATATGCGTCAAAAGACCTGCAATGTCCGTTGGGCATACGGGCTCATTCCACCAGAGGCATGGCCTCATCGTGGGCATGGTCCAGCGGGATTTCCATTCATGACATTTGTATGGCGGCGGGCTGGGCGTCCCCCTCCACTTTTGTTAGGTTTTATAACCTGGAAGTTCCCGCTCTGCAGGCGAAACTTCTGTCAGTCTAGTCATGTTCATGTCCTGCCCATATGCGCAGGTTGTACTATTGACTAGCTTGTCTGTTGAGCTGCACGCTCAGGGTCAGTATACATAGACCGGCCTTGCCGTTCTTGCGTTCCCTAGATGTGCTTATGAACATGTGTTGGCCCGCACCGCTGGCCACCTGTTTTTCACCTCTATGCTCTTCATAGAGTCATATGTGATTGTTAGGCTCGCACGGCGTGGACAAGGGGTTCCCGCAGCGTAAGCAAGCTTACGCAATACGAGAGAACCTCTCGTAAGAGAACGATACTCGGTTACTCACGTAACCTCGGTTCTCTCTAGAGAGGGAACGAGTATTGCGTTCCCTGCCGTGCTTGAAGCCTGTAGCTCGTGTCGCTTCATTCGACAGAAAACAGAGAATATAGCCTACGAGCCTTCCTTATATATGCTCTGACGCCGCCCATTCTGGCGGGCTGTGACGCGCTAGGGCGCGCGCGCCCTCATTGGGCGTGACGTCACGCCAGGCTCACTGGTAGGCTTAAGCAGTTGCCGCGCGGCAGCCAATGAGCGCGCAGTATGCCGCTCTAGCTCAGCTGCCCGCAGCTGCACTGCGTTGACAAAAAATGAAATTAAGGATAATTTTTGGCTTCAGTATCTCGAGAAAAGAAGACTTTCCCGCAGCGTAAGCAAGCTTACGCAATACTCGTTCCCTCTCTAGAGAGAACCGAGGTTACGTGAGTAACCGAGTATCGTTTCCTAACAGGAAAAAGGACGGTGCTATCTTTCGTGCCTGGGTGCGGGTTGTGCAGGTGAAGAGACGGGATTTCTCTTCCGCGTCGGCTTCGGAAAACGCGGTCGTGTGTAGCGTTCACTTCAGATCGGATGATTATCGTCCCGGCGATATGAAGGAGTTCAACATGGGATACCGAAGTAAGAACCGGGTGAGACTCAGAGCTGGTGCGGTTCCTTCAGTGTACGCATCTTCGGGTTCTCCCGCTGGATGTAGGCGCGAGCACAACATCAACTGGCAAACGCAATGTAAGCGGAACGAAACTGAGCTAACAGTTACTCGTTATTGTGTTTGTGTGGACCGTTTATCAGTTTGGACCAGTGCAGCGCGAGCCTGATCAAGCAACACTGTAGCCTAACTGCGAGATCCAGTAAATAAAGAGTTCGCCACTGAAGTAATAACATCGCTGCGAGATCTAGTGAGAAATATTCACATTTCTCCGTTATTAACGAATCAAACAGCGCTGACGTGAAAACCAGGAATAAACATTGTGCAATGAATGAACGAACTATCCAGTGTCCACAGATCAGCAACATTCACCATGGCTTTACTGTAGTAACACTCACTGCAACCATGGAAGTTTGGCATTTTCCACTAAGGCCCAGTATGCATCCACCTCCCTGTAACACTGACTTTCCTCAGCTGTAAACATTGCCTCGCATTTCCCACACAAGCACCTATGGAACAAAAAATGTATCATGAATAAATATCTCTCTGTCTCTCCATGAGAAACTGCTAAGTTATATCACGTAACGTTAGTCTGGGCGGATATTAATGAGCATGACAAACGCCTGATCAAAGCTTAGTTTCTGTTATTGTAAGTTCCAATATGTTCTGTCTAACATTAATCCTGGCCTGTCCCTGCTCTCTTGGCAGCCTAGCAGGCTCATAATTGTATGGCTGTGGTCCGTAAACAATTTCCTCAGCGTCCGAAATGTCATTGCAATCCATATTTCCCTGTTGTGTGAATCGACCGCTCTCCCTCGTGCTACGTCACGACTCTCGCTCGTCACGCCCATTTTCAGATGCGGAAGTAAAATTTTCTCACAAAAACGACTCCAGAAGCCACTGTAGCATATTTATAATTTTTTTTTAAAGAAAATCTAGTTCCTACATTATTTTTCTATACATTGACTTGTTGGGTATTCTAACCTGCAAGTTGCTCTTTAAAGAGACCGCACCAAAACGGGTTGATTGAGACGCACCTCAGAAAAGGGGTAGAAAAGGGGCCTGTGGAGCTATAATAATGAGGAATTCAGACCCAAGCATTGCAGTTCCGCTTTATATAGACTACAAATGTATGATTTATATGTAAAAAGGAACAATTTAAAAGCATGATATGTCTCCTTTAAAGGAAAATTCCGGTATTTAACACTTTGAGTCTATTTTGTAGTTTGTTTTGGATGAACAAGAGTGGTGGACAAAGAAATTTTGACAATGGTTCCTGTCGCGACTTTTTGACTATTTTAGAATTGCCCATGACCGCTTTAGAATGGGAGTCAATGGCCATGCACGAACATGTCCTTAAAACAACCCTTAACGTTCGTTTTCAAAACTGTGCAACTCACCGAGTGGTTAGTGGTGTTCGTTGATAATTAAAAACAAATATCGGCGCAATGTATGATTTCAATCCGTTTATTTTTCTATAGTGGAACTATTTTTTCAGATACCTCACAACCGCGTATAAACTTCCGCTCTTCCGCAACTTCCGTTGCTCTGCTCACGCTAGCACAGAGAACCGAGCGAAAAGACCTAAAAGACTACAATCAAATGTAAACAGCCCCCTTTCAGTTTCCGGTAGCGCAGTAATATCAGCGAGCAATGAGTCCTCCAACGGAAATCAATGGATTTTACAAAATGCCAAATAAAACACGACAGAAACTGTATTTCGCTACGCTACTTGTTTTTGATCATCAACGAACACCACTAACCACTCGGTGAGTTGCAGAGTTTTGAAAACGAACGTTAAGGGTTGTTTTAAGGACATGTTCGTGCATGGCCATTGACTCCCATTCTAAAGCGGTCATGGGCAATTCTAAAATAGTCAAAAAGTCGCGACAGGAACCATTGTCAAAATTTCTTTGTCCACCACTCTTGTTCATCCAAAACAAACTACAAAATAGACTCAAAGTGTTAAATACCGGAATTGTCCTTTAAAACGCGATCGCGATCAAATATAAAACATTATGGTTAGGCCTACCATATACATATCTACGTTTGAGCAGATATCCACAAACACAGTAACAGTAAACACGGGTCTAAATATTATAATATTCACCATATATCTAGCAACAGTTCAACTGCAATGTGAAATTTATGCAACAATAGCAAACTAATATGTAAGAATTTCTTACCTTATCTTTCTTGTCTTCAAATATCGTTCTTCTTCTTCTGATGTAAATCCAATGTAAGCTCAGGCACGTCTTTCAAACTCGACGAAAAGTGAAGTGAAGTGTTTTGTTGTTGAGGTAATGAGGGCGATCGCGTTCCATGTGGAGATTTGCATGTGAATATCTTTTGCGCGAGTGGGCGTGGCCGAATTAAAAATAATTAGGAAGCGTTTGAGAAGCTGGAAATCTTGTTGGTTTTATACAAATTACTTAAACAGAGAATATTTGTTTTCGTTTTGAATCCGATCATTTAAAAGTACACACTTAAATGTTTATAAAGGTGTATGGCTCATAAATGTGTGACAAGTATTCGCTGAGTTTTGTTTCAGTTTATAGACGTGCTCAAGAAAAAAAAGTTCACCGCGACGGAGAGGCAGAACGCACACACTGTTTATTTTCTTTATTTTACAAAAGCACAATGTTTTGATTTGATTGGAAGTGGACACATACAAAAGTAGAAATACCACAGATTCTTTTTTTTATATTTCTTTTTTCTGTATGACCATAAATGACGGAGAAATTTAAGTTTATAGTGCTACAATGTGGAGAAAATCCAGCAAAACGCGCCGGCGCGTTTGTCGACCTCAGAGGGTCTTTTAATTTGTCACTTATCATGTTGCCTACTGTCTGCAATGTTGTAACACAAAAACGCACCATTAGTGAGACAACATTTAGTGATTTCTCTGCCTCCTTTGACTCTCGCTCCTTTGTTGGTTGTGAGGATGTTGATTCATTTGTGCAAAGTTTCAACAACCACTGTCTGCTGGTTTTGGATATGGTAGCACCTGTTAAAAACATTTCAGGGTCACATAAAAAAGCCCTCCCATGGATGAATGATAACATTTGTAGTTTTAGGAGAAAATGTCGTAAGACAGAGCTACTGTGGAAAACAACTAAATTAGAGGTACACAGACTCCATTTAAAAGATATGATACTGGATCTGAATGAATTGATAAAGCAGGCTCGCTTGGCTTATTTTTCCAATCTTATGTCAGGTAATAAGAAAAATCCTAAAGTCTTGTTTGACACCATCGAAAATCTAACTGCTCCTTCAGCTCCTCTTGTGCCTGTGTACACACATGAGGATTGTAACAACTTTTTGTCGTTTTTTGTGAACAAAGTACAAGACATTAGGGCCAGTGTTAAAGTTCCCCTAATCAATGTGTGTTCTACTGAATTCTCAATGGTGTTGTCTTGGTTGTCCTTCACTCCTGTCAGCCTACAGGATGTGAAGACCTTAATAGGAAATATGAAACCGTCTTCAAGCCCCGCTGACATTGTCCCAACACCCCTGTTGTTGAAAATGTTTGATATTGTTGGCCCCTGTGTGGTAAAAATAATTAACCTGTCACTTGCATCTGGCTCAGTCCCCAGCTACTTCAAACACGCTGTGGTAAACCCGATCCTTAAAAAGCCCAATCTTGACCCTTCAGAACCTAATAACTATAGGCCCATATCAAAACTTCCATTTATTTAAAAAATTTGGGAAAAAGTAGTGACATGCCAGCTGACCTCCTTTATGGAGCAGCACAACTTGTTGGATATTTTTCAGTCTGGTTTTCGAAAATGGCACTCCACTGAAACAGCTCTTATCAAAGTCTCTAGTGATGTGATGATGGCAGCGGACACTGGCCGCTACACTGTACTTGTACTTCTCGATTTGACTTCTGCTTTTGACACGGTAGATCACAGTATACTGATCAACTGGCTTCATAATGAGATGGGACTATCTGGATCTGTCCTCCAGTGGTTCTCTTCCTATATTCATGACAGAACCTTTAATGTTGCTATAAACAATGTACAGTCAGATGTGACCAATTTGTCTAGCAGAGTGGCACAAGGGTCAGTTTTGGGCCCTATTTTGTTTTTACTGTACATTTTGCCACTTGGTCATATTATGGGTTGTTTTAAAGGTCCCGTATTATGCCCCTTTTCACAAGATGTAAAATGAGTCTCTGATGTCCCCAGAGTGTGTATGTGAAGTTTTAGCTCAAAATACCCAACAGATCATTTTTTACATAATGTTTAAATTGTCATTTTTTGGGGCTCAGAAAAATGCGCTGTTTTAGTGTGTGCCCTTTTAATGCAAATGAGCTGCTGCTGCACGGCACGGGGGCGGAGCCTCAGTCTCTCAGGACAATTTCATCTCACGGAAATGATGATAATATCAGAAACTCTCAGTAACGGTGTTCATTTCGAGTCGGACAATAATGCCTACAGAATTAGAGTGCTGTAGATGGAACAGGTATAGTTTAGTAGTTTAATTACGGTTATAACGTATTTGTCATCTGCTTGTATGTATCCATTATTAATAGCCTACAAGTCTGCTGTTTCTGACCAGGTCCGAATGATGATCAAACATATACTGATGAGTTTAATAAAGGGTTACACTTTATAATAATGTTCAGTTGTAAGTCATCTATAAGTGGTTAGTTAATGATGAGTTAATCATTTACAAAACATTCATAAATGATTAGCAAGTGATATACTAACATTTTATGTATGTTTTGTAAATTCTGTTACAAAGTCATTTACAAGTGATTAGTAAATGATTAACTAATTATTTACGAAACATGACTATGCGTTCATAAATGATTAATAAATAATGTTATTTTTTTTGTATGTATGTAGCAATTAGAGTGTGCTGAAAGTGTTGTAAATGCCTTGAATAGATCATTTATAACAGGTAAGTGTCACACATTTACAAGTGATGAATAGTTTACACTTTAGATTAGGGGATGCAGAAAGTGTTGTAAATGATTTATAACACTTTCTCCATCCCCTAATCTAAAGTGTAAACTATTCATCACTTGTAAATGTGTTATACATTCGTAGATAACATTCGTTGATCTTATGCCATTTGATTCTTGAAGTGGTAATCTACGAATGAAGTGTAAGACATTTACAAGTGATGAATAGTTTACACTTTAGATTAGGGGATGCAGAAAGTGTTGTAAATGATTTATTCATGCGTTTACACATCTATAACAGGTGTTGAGCACTGTAGTGTGCACTGCAGTGTAAGTGCTGACTGGTGAGGGTATAGACAGCTGTCTTCTCTGAAACACATGGTGTCTTTAACCACTGAGCACCTGATGTGAGCAAAACATACAAAAAAAATTAACATCATTTATTAAACATTTATGAAACGCATAGTCGTGATTTGTAAATGATTAGTTAATCATTAACTAATCAATTGTAAATGATTTATAACTGAATCTACAAAACATACATAAAATAATTAACATATTACTTATTAATCATTTATGAACGCATAGTAATGTTTCATAAATGATTAGTTAATCATTTACTAATCACTTGTAAATGACTTGTAACGAAATTTACAAAACATACATAAAATGTTAGTATATCACTTACTAATCATTTATGAATGTTTTGTAAATGATTAGTTCATCATTAACTAAACACTTATTAATGACTTACAACGGAACGTTATTATAAAGTGTTACCCACATTAAGTTATAAGAAGTGCGCAAGTACATAAACGAATTTCGGTAGAGTTGAGGGAGCATTTTCTTTAAAAACAAAATAATTCCACCTCGTCTTGGCTGACTCAGATTTCCGGAGTAAATAGAGAGAGCTATGTGGATTAATACATCCAGCCACACAACACCTACAACGAGGAGATATTCTCATCTATGGCTGTGAACTCGATCAGGGCGAGTCAAAACAAAGGTGATTTGACTCAGGATGAAAATAACAGCGTCTTGACGACATGGCGACAAACGTTTATTCCTTTTTTGTGTATTCCTGTGGGCGGAGGTTAGTCAAGAAACGGTTCTAGTGACGTCTTTAGAAATAAACTTTAAATTTTACTTACTTACACTGTTATTGATACTGTTCCTGCATATGCACTGCAATAAATTAGAAATATAAACATGGGTTTGTTGATGGACATACACTTGTTAATTTTGATGGTGAGGAATTACAGCTGCAACATCTCATAATGTTCCATAACTGAGCAGCGTATCACTGAGAAACGTCCTGCTCAAGTTGTCCTTGCAATGAAGGTTCGGGTTGAATAACTCGTTCCTCCAATGTATCATCATCGGACTTGCGCTCGTACTGATATGGTAAAATGGACGTCATCTCGGTCTTTACAGTGTGTACAATCGCTGAGCTTTAGGAAGCCTCCGGACGGAGCTATAATTCAGCTATGGCAATGGGCATTTAGCTTCCGACACACGCTGTACGCAGTAGACCAATCAACCAAAAAAGGATTTAAAAAGTTTACCCTGCGCACTGTGGACACAGATTTTGGGCGTCCTAGCCATTGCAAATGTGTCAGAGCTGGACGATGAGGAGTTGCGCGTGGCATTTTGGACTGGCAAGAACTTTAGATTCATACCTGCCCATGAGATTGCCAAGTCTCTGGGTCCTGACAAGTCAAAGGCCCTTCCTGTGTTCGATACCTTCACTGGCTGTGACACAGTATCTGCATTTGCAGCCAGGGGCAGGAAAACAGCATGGGATACCTGGAATCCAGATGACATGGCAACAGTGTGGAGCTTCACAATTCTCCTCTACGATCACACCAGCAGCCAACTCAACATTGATCAAGCTCATCTTGAGTTGTTCATAAAGAAAGGAAGAGGAACTAAGGACGCACTGGTGCAGCACCTCAAAAGAGCAGTGTACAAAGGAGGACACTGTTGGGGACAAGCACTTGAGGTGGCACAAAATATGCCATCTCCAACAGACCGGGGTTGGATGGACCCAAGCGATTGGAGACCATTATGGTCAACTCTTTCACAGACAAGCCAGTCCATCCTTGAATTCTGAAGTTGTGGCTGAGAGAAAGGCTGCCGAGGGCATTGCAAAAAAAAAAGCGTCCTTAAGCATCCACAGCTGTGTCAATGTGGAGGAGACTGTGAAGGAGACAGTAAAGAATAGGTTCAACCAAAACAACAACAAAATAGTTTTTTCTAAAGTAAATATTTGTGTTTGACACATTCTTTTTAAGCTATGTTGCTAGGTCATATTGAATATTCTACTCTTTACAGTCACTGTATTGTCAGGGTTAATGAACAAATGTATTAAGATTTTAAACTCTACACAACATGCATGCAACAAACATGATATTTTAAAGTCTAGCCTAGGTTCTCAGATACTGTGATTGGCTTCTCGCGTCACTGAATTAACCATTAACTATTCTCCTGAATAGTTTATGATGTTGTATATGGTTTCGTTGTAATCCTTGACCATCAGAACAAATTGGTAGACATCACATTTTACATGTTATCATGTTTGGTTCAGCAGATATGATCTCCGCAACGGAGAGCCGCAACGAGGCGTTTTTGCGATGGCTCCATTTCTGAAAATGTTCAGGGCACCAAACTGTACAAGTGTACCAAGTTCAAAGCTTTCATGAAAAAGTGAACATTTCACCTCAAATTTTGCACATATTACATGGACTATTTGTTGAAATGAACATAACTACTTTCTGGTGTAGGCTTACACAATAACAAGTAGATTATGGTTGGTTCATATAGCCTGCAAAATCCAAGACCTTCGGTGCAGCTTGGACCCCTGTATTAATAATATTTTTTTTTAAATAAACATTTTATTAGGTACAAATTACTTTTTTGCTGACGGTTAAACGCATAACTGACCATTTACTAATGAATTAATATCTGACAATTATGCCTAATGTGTGTCTGTGTTTATTCATATAGCAGCCTAGTCATAACTCATAAACTCCTATCCAGCTATATATGATTTATATTAATGGTATCTTTAATGATCTCTATCCCACAAACACTGTAATTCCAAACCTCCGTTTTGGAACCAAAAGTTGAGGTTATTCGCTTACTTACCCTTAAACATACCCGGATATGTCACATATCCATTCATACAAACATTGCAAATGTCGCCTGTAGGAACATAGGGGACTTGATGCAGAACACAGCGTTTGGGGTAGGGCCTCCAAAGAACTCTCCCCTCCATTTGGATGATCCGGAGAACGACCGGGCTGGGTTGGAACGAACGACTGGGCAACATTCGTGACTCATAGTCTTCAAGCTTCTGCGCCTCAGAGAAACAGAGACTCCACGACATCACCAAAGAGGCCGGAGGGAGTGATTGGAGCCTTTCTTTTTTTCAGCCAGATGAGCCCTGAAATTGCACGGCTTGGACTGCAAGCTGAGATCCGCGCCCAGAGATGAAAGGACGGACACAGATGCACGGCGACGGGCTCCTCGAAGGGGGGCATGTGCACAGAGCCTTGGGCTTCCGCCTCGTCCACGTGGGAGAAGATGGCCTGGGTGGCAGCGTGGACACGTGCGGATTGGGGTACAGGCCACAACTTAACCACGTGCTCATGGTCGTGGAAGTCGTGGAGGAACGGAGTCCTCCTCCTCGAAGAAGCCTGGCAGCGGCCCGACTGGACATACCTAGGAATATGATTCATTTTGGTATTTTGACTCGTCTGAAGCATTTCACGTCTGCGAAAAGGACCGGTGGAACGTGGCGACGGCACAGGAATATGACCCCAGGCCTCGTCGTCACCGTCGTTTCTGGGTGGGGGAGGGCCCACTAGCGGCTCCCTGGTGGCAGTGGGCCACGACCCCGTAATAGTATCAGCAAAAACCCTTCCTGGTTGTCAAGTGCGCACCAGCAGGTTGACGCAGTGCACGCACGTGGAGTCCAAGAAGGCCACGTTGGCCGGGGCCAGGCCCAGGCAGGTGGCGTAGTTCTCGTAGGTGTGGGGCGGGTCGATGGGGCCCGCACAAATTCTGCAAAGGTTAGCCATTGGATGCGAAGAAGAAAAGGTAACTAGGCCTCAGGTGCAATTTCAACAATGAGAGCGTGAAGAAAGAGATTCTGACGCAATTGTCACACCATGCATTTTATAATGCCCGCAAGCCTGTCAGTATTTGCATACTTCACAACAATTGGCCAGCTGTTCCAAGCTGCCGTTAGCCTATAAGATATCAACAAAAGTGGAGAAGGGAGGAGTTCCCGCAGCATCAGCTGACGCAATGTAGAAGTTACCGCTCTCGAAAGGGAACCCAAAACCAAGCGTCACAGTATCTCTTTGTCACAACCCTGAAAGTTAAAGCGTGGGTTAATAACATGAGCACTTAACTCCATCATGTACATGTGCCAGATATTTCACATATTTTCTTCATGTTGTTGCAAGTTTTAAAGGGTTAGTTCACCCAAAAATGAAAATGCTGTCAGTAATTACTCACCCTCATGTTGTTCCAACCATGTAAGTCTTTCGTTCATCTTCGGAACACAAATTAAGATATTTTTGATGAAATCTGACGGCTGCATCACTCCTCCCTAGGCTTTCAGAGGGACCGAAACTCCTCGGCCCAGAAAAGTTATTAAAAACATCGTTAAAATAGTCCAAGTGACTACAGTGGCTCTACATTACATTTAACACGCGACGACAATACTTTTTGTGCAGAAAAACAACAAAAATAACGACTTTATCCAACTATTAGTGTTCTTCAATGTGGGCCTCTGACGAGAGTTCACGGGAGCGCCAGGACGCATGTGCGAGAACTGTTTGTTTTTGTTTGTTTTTGGGTGAACTAACCCTTTAAAGTTGAGAGCAGATAGAAATAGGCCTTCACTCACTCACACACACACACACACACATATATATAATGTATATTTGAAAAACTTTTTTATATATAAAAATAAAATGTATATTTATTTGCAACAGTTGTGTTAACAGCAATAAGACATTTCTGTCTTAAAAGGGTGGTATAATGCCCTTTTCACAAGATGTAAAATATGTCTGTCCCTTTAAATGCAAATGAGCTGCTGCTCCTGGCAAAGCTTCAAAGTGTCCTTTTACCTCACACAGGCCCTGATCACACCTAGCGTGCTTTGCAGGTTCGAAAACATAAAAGGCTGCCATAGGAAGCCAATTGAAAAAAGGCGCCTCTCACAGCAAAAAACGCGTCAGGTGTGATCGGGGCCACAGACATGCACTGAAAATTTCGAAAACTTTTAGCCTTTTATGTTCAAACCGGTGTGAGACAATGATGGAGAGTCTCAAGAAGAAGTAACATCATGTAGAATGCAACAGGACATTTCTGAATGGTTAGTTGATGAATTTATGTAGCTTATGTGTAGTTATCTTCTAGTCATTAGCATATTCTGTCATGATAATCTATAAATCGCATTCCCAGGGGCAGGGTTTATGTACATTTTAGGGTTTGTGATGTCACTAACCCTGGAGGAATCCTTAAAAAGCAATTTCTTTAAAAGAAAATATCTCCCTTTGCTTTGAACTTTGAGCGTTGTAACTTTGCAGATGTTGTTTATGCTCAAACAGCAACATTACACATTAACTAAAGTTAAAAAATTGAAATCCTAATCAACCACCCCTTTAAGAACAGCTGATGGACACCAGTGTTGCCAGATGTACGATAATTATCGTATTTGTACGATCATTTTGACCTCTGTACGATCAATAATGAAAAAAAATCCCATAATGTACGATAATTTCAGAGTTTTCAGTCGTTCGTCCTCCAAACACACATCCTAACGCTTCTCTCTCTGACCCCGAATCATTTCGCAGGCTCGCCTGCCTGCACGCAAGCATGTTTACACACACACACACACACACACAGGCACCACACGGTGTCGACCGCACGTTGGACTGCACGACCAAACACTACTACAGTTTTGCCGAAGAAGACCGTTCAGTTCGGCATACAAAATATGACCGCTGCTCAGGCCTGCACTGGCTTTCCACAAAAATAAATGACGTGGAGTAATTTGGCTGTATTGCGTGTTTATGTATATACCTAAAAAAAGTAGTAGTATGTGCATGTCTGTCTGTGTGTGTGTGTGTGTGTGTGTGTGTGTGTGTGTGTGTGTGTGTGTGTTTGTGTATGTGTGTGTCTGTGTGTGTGTCTGTGCGTGTATGTATGTGTGCGTACATGTGTGCGCGTGTGTGTTTGTGTGTGTGTGTCTGTGCATGTGGATTTGTATGTGTGTGTATGGGTGTGTGTCTGTGTGGATGTCAGTGTGTGTGCATGCTTGCGTTTGTTTGTATTCCTGCATGTGTGTGTGTGACAGTATCATCCTAAACCAGCAACCCTTCGCTCAACAGCACCATCTACAGGCCGATGAGTGTACAGTCACTAAATGTGCACATAAATGAATTTATTTTATACCCCCCCATGGATGAAATTCTATGAAACTTAGCAGAGGATACCCCCAGAGGATGTCAAGTTAATCATACACATGAAATATGGTGCAGTTCTGAACATCTCCACTGAAGATAGGGGCGATTAAAGCAGAATAATATTGCATTTTAATTTTTTATGGGAGGGGAAATCACGCAAATCACAAATGAGTGATTATGGGCTAGGTTGATGTGGGCCCTTAGGAGCAACATACCATAAAAATTTCTTCATCCTCGGTGCCACGGTTCAGGTAGTTATTTAGGAAAAACTGCACTTTTTGGGGTTTGGGGGGGGGCCCAGCGCGGGGGGGGGGGAGTGGCCCCCGGGGACCAAACGAAATTTTTCCGTAGAAGTCTAGTGGGGCTACATGCCCACCAAATTTCATGTTCCCCGGTGTTTCGGTGTCCCTGGTATCGTTGACGAAAAATTTACGGGGGCCCCAGCGCAGGGGGGGAAGTGTCCCCCGGGGACCAAACAAAATTTTTCCGGAAAAGTCTAGTAGACCAACATACCATAAAAATTTCTTCATCCTCGGTGCCACGGTTCAGGTAGTTATTTAGGAAAAACTGCATTTTTTGAGTTTGGGGGGCCCAGCGCGGGGGGGGAGTGGCCCCCGGGGACCAAACGAATTTTTTCCGTAGAAGTGTAGTGGGGCTACATGCCCACCAAATTTCATGTTCCCCGGTGCTTCGGTGTCCCTGGTATCGTTGACGAAAAATTTACGGGGGCCCCAGCGCGGGGGGGGGGGGGGGGGGGAGTGGCCCCCGGGGACCAAACGAAATTTTTCCGTAAAAGTCTAGTAGACCAACATACCATAAAAATTTCTTCATCCTCAGTGCCACGGTTCAGGTAGTTATTTAGGAAAAACTGCATTTTTTTGGTTTTGGGGGGGGCCAGCGCGGGGGGGGAGTGGCCCCCGGGGACCAAACGAAATTTTTCCGTAGAAGTCTAGTGGGGCTACATGCCCACCAAATTTCATGTTCCCCGGTGCTTCGGTGTCCCTGGTATCGTTGACGAAAAATTCAGTAAAAAAACTTTGACAATCCCTATATGACCGCTTTCGCTAGCTACGCTAGCGGTGGTCATAATTATTTGAAAAAATAAAATTTTTGGGAAATAGCTATATTTTATGCATTTGGTTCGTGTACACAAAAACTATAATTTTGAGGTTTTGGGACCATACTTCGACATTTCTAATCTGGCAACACTGTCTGCTGCGTTGTCATGGGAACATCCCAGGTGAAGATAATGAGGAAGTTACGGTTTCTAAACCGTGAATTTTTAGGGCCATGATATTCAAATGACGATTGTTTTCAGCCGCCACATTTATCAACGTCCGATCGTTCGTACGATGGGATTGGCTGTATTGGAATGTTTCATGAATCACACCTGAACCCTGTCTAAGATGATTTCTGCGCTCGGATCTACTTTAGATTGATAAATGAGGCCCAATTAGTAATGTAGGCTATAAAAGCAGGACTCTTTCTGGAACTTAACAAACACTTTCTCTTAGATTCTGAAAACAACAGTCTGAAAAGCAAGGTGAGTTTTTGGAACAAAAGCCTACTGAAAAACATTTGCTTTGTCTTTAAAATACACTGAGATTCCACAGTGTGCAGCTTTGAGTGCAGACATAACTTTACCTGCTTATTCATTTCAGGTTCATTTCAGGTTCATCATGGCAATGCTGAGAAGTCTTCTGCTGCTTTTTGTGATCTCCATGGGGAATGCAGGTGGTAACCAAAACATTTAATTGTAAAAACCCTTGCTAGTTTAAATCCGTTTTGGGAACGAACAAGATTCAATTTACTGATATTAGTATGATTAATGAAGGATTTTCAAAGTACACATTTGTTGGCATATAATCACACAAACTTGAAATAAGCTACATAAAATAAAAAATTTTTTTGCTATAAATATTACAAAGTCTTAAACTTTAGGTACTGGATACACTTTTGATTTAGGAAGATGTCCAGGTGGATGGAAAGATTTTGGACTCCAGTGCTACAAGTACTTCTCTCAATCGGTTCAATGGACCACAGCAGAGGTAATGTCAGCCTGATCTCATGAACATGCGTTTCTATTGCACGCATTGTTTATCGTGCAATTTATACGCAAAAATGAGTATTTACATGCATATGATTTGATATGCACTTTACTGCGTGTAATACACAAGCTCCCAACACGACTAATCCTACCCATGCACGTACCCTACACTAGGCTACTAAACCTACCCATGCGTATCATATGCACGTACCCTACACTAGGCTACTAAACCTACCCATGCGTATCATATGCACGTACCCTACACTAGGCTACTAAACCTACCCATGCGTATCATATGCACGTACCCTACACTAGGCTACTAAACCTACCCATGCGTATCATATGCACGTAAACTCATTTTGGCGTATAAGTTGCACGATAAACAATGCGTGCTAGGCTATAGAGACTCATTTAGTGTGACCGGGTTGATTGTACAACAAAGGTATTTGGACAACACTTTTTATTAGGTGTCTTTAACTATATCTAAATAGTTTGGTACAGTGTATTTGTGTTAATCTAAAACACTTTTGCTGCTATTGAGGTGGGATTTGGATAAGGTTAGGGACCGGTTTGATGGTATGGTTAGGTTTAAGGGTGGGTTAACACTGGGTCAACAAAGTTATCCTGGATCTAATTACAGCTGTATTAATTGCTTTCATTTAAACAAATTAGTAGTACAATGTAAAAATCATTTGATTCAGTAAGCTTATTTAATTTAAATATTAGTACAGATTAAATACTCTTAATATAAGTGGGAATGTTTCTTTGTTTGCAAGTGACTAAAATGTTTAAAGTCCATTTATGCTTTCTGCTAAAAAGATTAGATTTTGTAATGACAAATCTGTCTCTTTAGAGAAACTGTCAAACTCTTGGTGCGAATCTCGCATCTGTGCATGATCAACCAGAGAATGATTTCCTGCTGAGTCTGTTGCCGTCTTCCACAAGAAGTTGGGTTGGTGCTCATGATGGTGAACAAGTAAGTTAAATTGTGTGCCCTAAATAAACCTATTTGTCTAAACTGAAATTTCTGTTTTAATCAAAGACAAAGTTTCTAATGAAGATGGTTTGACTTCAAAGCTGAACTTAATTGGCTTAAGTCTGACTACAGTAGTGCACTTTTTGTATTCATTCTCTTCACTTATTAGGACGGAGAGTGGTTTTGGAGTGATGGAACTGTGTATAACTATACCCACTGGTGCTCTGGAGAACCTAACAATGCTGGTGTTCCTGAGAACTGTTTGGAGATCAACTGGACCTGTGAGTGCGCTTTTTTTTTTTTTTTTTTTTTTTTTTTTTTTTTTTGCAATCCTATAATTTCATATCATACGGTAACATTAAATGACCCATTTGGATTTCACCAATTGCCTTAAATTGAACACCACTGATTACCCCTATAATGATCAAGAGTAACTGATTTCATTATTCCACCCTACAGCTAACCGTTGCTGGAACGATGCACCCTGTTCAACCTCAATAAACTATATTTGTGTTTTGGACGCGTGAGATCATAATTGGTCATCCTGCTCTGCATTTACTTTGCTTGTACTACACTCACTCTTTCTGATCTTATCACAAATGTTGTTCTGAAATTCAATCTCAATATTTTCTCTGAAACACTCCTCAAATTAATAAAAGCATTGAATTAAAGCATGTGCATTGTGGGCAATCAAATCTATATTGCATCGCAAGGTTGAGGATATGGTTGGTAGACTGGTGTTTAATGATATCAGGGAAGGGGTTTAAGCGCGCACAGCAGCTTCATTGACACACTAGAAGACATTGTTTCCTTCATTGGTTTGTAAGCAAATTTGGATTTCATCCAGGGCTCTTTGTTTTTGGTCTTTTAAAAAATGCATTATGATGCTGGACTTCACCATGATATTCACATGGTATTCTGGCTCAAGTCCAAAACCTTGTCATAAAAGCATGAATCTTGGTACACTGTCTCTGAAAACAGACATCATGAATAGGCCAAAAATTGGTTGACGTGATTGAGGAAATGGAAACCCCTTCCCAGAGGACAGCAACAACCTTCTGAAGCTGGACTCATGAGAATTAGCAGATCAAGCTGTTCGGGTTGCAGAGAGGATGGGCCAAGAGCAGTACAAACTCTGTTACAGAGATGCAGGGCACGAAACCCATCACCACCCCTTTGAAAAGGAACAAGCTCTCTCTTATTAAAACAGCTCCAATAAGAGGACAGTCCAAGACATAACTCACTGAAAAATGACTGTTTTCCACACTCTACATCACCTGTCAGACCCGTGATGGGAACCTAGAAAACTTCTTCAGACTCGAAAATCAGGCCTACCTTCCATCACTCTCTCATGGTGGACTACGCTCTGGAAACAAGGCTGATCTGTTAAGTTGCCTAGAAAACAGTATAAGCAGTGCCTAGGGCTCCAGACAAAAAAAAATCAATTAAGGGGCCATTGGCTTTTTAAATATTCCCTTTCATGCAAACATTCTGCAAAGTTGTAAAGTCGGAAGTGCACGATAAATAAAGTTATTGTCTCCCAAAAGAAAAAATCGACTCTGAACCGACTAAAGTTGTTTGTATTTCGAATCCTACTGCTTTACGGTTCTACAGTACATCACTAGAAAAAACATTTGCATAATTCCCACCTATGTTGTATGTTGTTCGCCCACGAACAACTTGACCAGCCTTCAAACTTCACTTTACTGATTTCAACACGGGATTTGCAAAATGCTTGCTCTTGAAATATGGGTCAGTACCAATTTATTTGGACCAGCTTGCTCTTCAGAATCACAACCTATAATTATTGATGTATATATTTTCTACCAGATGTTCAAAATACGTAGTTTTGTGATTTATATTGTGTAAGTTTCTGGCTAACCGGCTAACTCACGTTATTACTGTCTTACTGAAATGCTTCTGCTAATCAGTCGTGATTAGGTATCACAATTACTTAAAACTGTGTCTATTAATGCAGATTGTCTGTCGTTCTTACTCCTTTGAGTAAAGATGGAGCAAGATTCACATTAGTGCTGGGCACCGTTATTGATACAGTTCCTGCATATGCACTGCAATAAATTAGAAATATAAACATGGGTTTGTTGATGGACATACACTTGTTAATTTTGATGGTGAGGAATTACAGCTGCAACATCTCATAATGTTCCATAACTGAGCAGCGTATCACTGAGAAACGTCCTGCTCAAGTTGTCCTTGCAATGGAGGTTCGGGTTGAATAACTCGTTCCTCCAATGTATCATCATCGGACTTGCGCTCGGACTGATATGGTAAAATGGACGTCATCTCTATGGTCTTTACAGTGTGTACAACCGCTGAGCTTTAGGAAGCCTCCGGACGGAGCTATAATTCAGCTATGGCAATGGGCATTTAGCTTCCGACACACGCTGTACGCAGTAGACCAATCACCACAGACTGAGCCATCTGGCCAATCAGAGCAGAGTAAGCTCATGGAAACGAGGGATTTAAGAGTTGGACTGCAAGCTGAGATCCGCGCCCAGAGATGAAAGGACGGGCAAAGATGCACGGCGACGGGCTCTTCGAAGGGGGGCATGCGCACAGAGCCGTGGGCTTCCGCCTCGTCCACGTGGGAGAAGATGGCCTGGGTGGCAGCGTGGACACGCGCCGATTCGGGTGCAGGCCACAACTTAACCACATGCTCATGGAAGTCGTGGAAGAACGGAGTCCTCCTCCTCGAAGCAGCCTGGCAGCGGCCCGACTGGACATATCTAAGAATACGATTAATTTTGGTATTTTGACTCGTCTGAAGCATTTCACGTCGAGTCCAGCGCGTCCGCGAAAAGGACCGGTGGAACGTGGCGACGGCACAGGACTATGACCCCAGGCCTCGTCGTCACCGTCGTTTCTGGGTGGGGGAGGGCCCACTAGCGGCTCCCTGGTGGCAGTGGGCCTCGACCCCGTAATAGTATGAGCAAAAACCCTTCCTGGTTGTCAAGTGCGCACCGGCAGGTTGACGCAGTGCACGCACGTGGAGTCCAAGAAGGCCACGTTGGCCGGGGCCGGGCCCAGGCAGGTGGCGTAGAACTCGTAGGTGTGGGGTTTGCACAAATTCTGCAAAGGTTAGCCATTGGATGCGAAGAAGAAAAGGTAACTAGTCCTCAGGTGCAATTTCAACAATGACAGCGTGAAGAAAGAGATTCTGACGCAATTGTCACACCATGCATTTTATAATGCCCGCAAGCCTGTCAGTATTTGCATACTTCACAACAATTGGCCAGCTGTTCCAAGCTGCCGTTAGCCTATAAGATATCAACAAAAGTCGAGAAGGGAGGAGTTCCCGCAGCATCAGCTGACGCAATGTAGAAGTTACCGCTCTCGAAAGGGAACCCAAAACCAAGCGTCACTGTAGCTGCCATCAAAGGAAACATACATATATTTCAGTTCAATATGGTTCACAGTTAAAATACAAAGGGTTAAAAATCATATGATAATGTATCATGGTCAATACATAATAATTTTATGTTTATTTTCCTTTTGTTAAAAACCTTGTGAAAAAAGGGGGAACTTATTTTTTGTTCCACATGGAAATTATTATTTGTTGTTATGGGGATGCTAAATGGGTGCACTCGCTTAGAGCAGAGAGAGAGAAATGTGCTTCGGTTTGCGAGCCTGCTGTCTAAAAGCCCCAAGAAGATTTAAAAGTTTCCATATAAGTTGTGTATGTGAAGTTTGAAGATGTATTCCTCATCTAAGTTTACCCTCTCGGGATCATGCGGCCAATGAGGTATATTTTCTTTCTTTGTCGTTTATTTGTATTATACGATACTTTGTTTGTAACAAGCCAATTGCGATATTATTTTACATGACATAAATGTATGCTTTATTACTTTATTTCTATGGGATTTCGTTTAGTATTGTCTGCAAAGTATGTCTACAATTTACTGTTAATTTATGTTTTTTCTGTACTTTATTTATACCAGTTCTGACGGCAATATAAAGGAACATGTAAAGACATGTTTGAAGATTATGTCACCAAATAAATGCCCGTTAAAACCCAGGAACGACTTGAGCCTTTGTTAAACTCGAGGGGAGTAACAGTCAGAACTCAGCCTGCTTCGTGCTGGAGGAGAAGGTGCCTGTTGCAACGGAGCCATTAACGAGCAGCTCGTTACATCGTTAACTACGCACACGAGCATCAAAGACTACATGGACTGCGTGCACGGAAAACCTGACAAGTGACAATTGGAGTCCAGAAGTGTCGTGGGGTCAAGCTACAAAGAAGTAACACATTTAAACAAGTTAAATGTTAAGAAGTAGTTTAATCCTGCTAACTTTAAAGGGACTCTAAAGTGCTAAAAGGGGTTGAAGCCTATATGTTTGCAATTCAAGTTTAAGTGTATGTTTATTTCTTTGTAAGGTGATTATTATAAACTAATCACAAGTTATTTGCTAAGTTAAAGGTGCACTAAGGAATTTTTAAAGGGCAAGTCATATTGGTTTTCTTTGACATTGAAGGCCATTTCTTTATTTCATACAAGGTGAGAACAGTTCATAATTTGCATTTAGGTGTTTATAACACATTTTAAGTTAATTCTAACAGAGTTCATATTTACAGTTAAAGAGTATTATATCCCATAGTTCATTACAATAATTTAGGTAACCTTACAAACTCACAAGTAATCTGACCTTAAGTCAATACATACATTAGCTCAAGTAGTGAAATGTCTGAGCCTGAAGTCCAAGGAAGCGAAGCTGTGAAGTTGCAGGAGCAAGCAAGCCCTGATGAAGAAATTGTAGACTCAAGTCCACAGCAAGAGGCAAATACAAGTCAAGCAGCTGAAGAAGATGCTTTGAGAAAAAGCCAAAGAACCAGAAAGCTTACTGAAAAGGGCCAAGCTCTACATAAAGAAAGAATGAATAAGCTTCAGTCTCGCTTTAAGACCAATTATGACAAATGGAAAGTGATTGCCAAACAAGCTAAGAGAGCACTCGATGCACCTAGCACTGCAAGCTTACAGGATCACATCGTAAGGGTCCAAAATGCTTCAGGAGAAGTAAAGCAAACCTATCACGAGTTGCGCAGTTACGACACTCCTGACAGTGATACCCGTCGCAGAGTAGACACATGTCATGCTGTTTCTGTAAGGATAATAGAACAAGCATAAGAAATTCTTAAAGAAGAGGAAAGTGGTAAATACCCAGCTAAAAGGTCAATTCACTGGAGTGAGGCTGGCTCGGTGTTCCAATCAGCAGCATCTCACAGGTCCAAACGTGCGGGTAGTGCAATCACACGTTCAAGTCATTCGAGTAAGTCATCTGCGAAGAAACAAGAGGCAGCAGCAGAACTGTCAGCAACAGAAGCAACCTTGAAAGTGATGCAATAATGGAGCGTGAGCAAAGGGAGCTTAAAAATCTTGAAGCTGAAAACAGAAAAAGACTTGCACAACAAGAAGCAGAAAATGCTGAAAAACAAAAGACATTAGAAGAAAAGTGCAGGCAGATAGAACGCTTAGAAACCGTCAAGAAAATGAAAGCTGCCAAAGCACGTCTGAAAGTCTATGAACAAGAATCAACTTCAGATGAAGAAATATCAGACCTTCTACACAGTAAGTCCAAGACAAAGAAAGCTGCACCTTACCTGGTTAGTTTGCCTGAATTTCATCTTGCACAACCCACTGCTAACCCGCAACAACACCACAGTGTCACGAGAGGCCACAAGCCGGCAACATGCAATCAATGTTACACAAGAAGATAGCACTACCGCATTAGCCAGAGCGTTAGCAGAGTCAATCAACATAAGCCGTTTACCAGTACCAGAACCTTCAGTCTTCATTGGAGACCCATTCAAATACAAAGATCGGAAAATGTCTTTTCAAACCCTCATAGACAGGAAGAACATCCCAGTAAATGAAAAGCTCTACTACCTCCGCAAGTATGTTGGTGGGCCAGCAAGGAAAGCAATTGAGGGCTATTTTCTGTTGGGGACGGACACAGCGTATCTTGCAGCATGGGACATTCTGGAGGAAAGGTATGGAAGTTAATTTGTAATCACCAAAGCCTTCAGGGATAAGCTCACATCATGGCCAAGGATATGACCAAAGGACTGTGCTGAACTACAAGAGTTCTCAGACTTTCTCAGAGGCTGTGAAGCAGCAATGTTCCAGATTAAAAATCTTGAAGTTCTCAACGACTGCAGTGAAAACCAGAAAATGCTCAGCAAGCTTCCTGATTGGTTAACAGCAAGCTGGAATAGAAAAGTAAATGAGACACAAGAACAAACCGGGTCATTTCCAACATTCAGCAACTTTGTCGACTTCGTCACAAGAGAGGCCAAGATAGCGTGCAATCCAGTAACGTCGCTTTATGCACTAAAGACAAGTGACTGTGAGAAAACAAAGACCCTAAAGACCCGAAGTGTGGGATGGATTGTTTTGGTCCATTTTGTATCAAAGAAGGCCGAAAAGAGCTGAAACGTTATGGACTGTTGTTCACATGCTTGTGCTCTCGTGCAGTGCACATAGAGTTACTTGATGATCTATCAACTGATGCATTCATCAATTCACTTATTAAAAATATGAAATATGGGTCAGTACCAATTTTATTTGGACCAGCTTGCCAGATTCACCAGACCAGATTCAGAATCACAACCTGTAAGTATGAATAATTATTGATGTATATATTTTCTACCTGATGTTCAAAATACGTAGTTTTGTGTTTTATATTGTGTAAGTTTCTGGCTAACCGGCTAACTCACGTTATTCCTGTCTTACTGAAATGCTTCTGCTAATCAGTCGTGATTAGGTATCACAGTTACCTAAAACTGTCTATTAATGCAGATTGTCTGTCGTTCTTACTCCTTTGAGTAAAGATGGAGCAAGATTCAGTACTGAATTTAGATTTAGTGCTGGGCACCACTCAGTCTCATGACGTGGCACGATGGCGCTTGTGTTTGGCGATGCGTCTGTCACTTCTCTGCTCTCACGTACATTTGTAATCCTCCTTGTAATATTACTTGTGTCAACCCTATCAACTACCAGCTATGTCTCTGCAATCATACAATATGATCGGGCCGCGTTGTTCCGCATTAAGGCACATATGCAGGACTTGTGTATTACCTGGGACAGATGTTATGAGTTTTTCCCTCCAAAACTGGAGTGCCAAGCGCCATCGTCGGAATACCTGCTGCTTACCCGGCGCCGCGGCAGGAGAAGGAAGCGGGGATCCAGGGCTGGGGTTCAAGTCTGGAGGAGAAAGTGGCGATCCCGTGGATTTTCTCCTGGGCCGAACGGATCCAGAGCTCCCAAGAGTGAGGGGTGCCTGAGGCCGGTTCCGGTCTGCGAGTCAGATCGGGACGCGGTCTGTTGGGAAAGGTTGGGAAAACACACCCCTATTACTGTGTTTTAGTTTACCGACCTCCTGGTCCTGCACGCACATTTCTTGATGATTTCTCTGAGTTTTTAACGTCTATCATAAAACTAGATCGCGGTTTAGTCCTTGGGGACTTTAATCTGCATATTGACGATCCCACTTGTTTGATTGCAGCTGAATTGTTGACTACCATGGACTCGTTTAATTTTGTACAGCACGTTTCTGGCCCTACGCATAAAAAAGGTCACACGTTAGATTTGGTCTTCTCTTGTGGCCTAACCATTGATAAACTGAGTGTGGAGGAATTTCAAATTAGTGACCATTGTTGTATATCTTTTAATTTGTCACTTATCATGATGCCTACTGTCTGCAATGTTGTAACACAAAAACGCATCATTAGTGAGACAACATTTAGTGATTTCTCTGCCTCCTTTGACTCTCGCTCCTTTGTTGGTTGTGAGGATGTTGATTCATTTGTGCAAAGTTTCAACAACCACTGTCTGCTGGTTTTGGATATGGTAGCACCTATTAAAAACATTTCAGGGTCACATAAAAAAGCCCTCCCATGGATGAATGATAACATTTGTAGTTTTAGGAGAAAATGTCGTAAGACAGAGCTACTGTGGAAAACAACTAAATTAGAGGTACACAGACTCCATTTAAAAGATATGATACTGGATCTGAATGAATTGATAAAGCAGGCTCGCTCGGCTTATTTTTCCAATCTTATGTCAGGTAATAAGAAAAATCCTAAAGTCTTGTTTGACACCATCGAAAATCTAACTGCTCCTTCAGCTCCTCTTGTGCCTGTGTACACACATGAGGATTGTGACAACTTTTTGTCGTTTTTTGTGAACAAAGTACAAGACATTAGGGCCAGTGTTAAAGTTCCCCTAATCAATGTGTGTTCTACTGAATTCTCAATGGTGTTGTCTTGGTTGTCCTTCACTCCTGTCAGCCTACAGGATGTGAAGACCTTAATAGGAAATATGAAACCGTCTTCAAGCCCCGCTGACATTGTCCCAACACCCCTGTTGTTGAAAATGTTTGATATTGTTGGCCCCTGTGTGGTAAAAATAATTAACCTGTCACTTGCATCTGGCTCAGTCCCCAGCTACTTCAAACACGCTGTGGTAAACCCGATCCTTAAAAAGCCCAATCTTGACCCTTCAGAACCTAATAACTATAGGCCCATATCAAAACTTCCATTTATTTAAAAAATTTTGGAAAAAGTAGTGACATGCCAGCTGACCTCCTTTATGGAGCAGCACAACTTGTTTGATATTTTTCAGTCTGGTTTTCGAAAATTGCACTCCACTGAAACAGCTCTTATCAAAGTCTCTAGTGATGTGATGATGGCAGCGGACACTGGCCGCTACACTGTACTTGTACTTCTCGATTTGACTTCTGCTTTTGACACGGTAGATCACAGTATACTGATCAACTGGCTTCATAATGAGATGGGACTATCTGGATCTGTCCTCCAGTGGTTCTCTTCCTATATTCATGACAGAACCTTTAATGTTGCTATAAACAATGTACAGTCAGATGTGACCAATTTGTCTTGCAGAGTGGCACAAGGGTCAGTTTTGGGCCCTATTTTGTTTTTACTGTACATTTTGCCACTTGGTCATATTATGGGTTGTTTTAAAGGTCCCGTATTATGCCCCTTTTCACAAGATGTAAAATGAGTCTCTGATGTCCCCAGAGTGTGTATGTGAAGTTTTAGCTCAAAATACCCAACACATAATTTTTTACAGAATGTTTAAATTGTCATTTTTTGGGGCTCAGAAAAATGCGCTGTTTTAGTGTGTGCCCTTTTAATGCAAATGAGCTGCTGCTGCACGGCACGGGGGCAGAGCCTCAGACTCTCAGGACAATTTCATCTCACGGAAATGATGATAATATCAGAAACTCTCAGTAACGGTGTTCATTTCGAGTCGGACAATAATGCCTACAGAATTAGAGTGCTGTAGATGGAACAGGTATAGTTTAGTAGTTTAATTACGGTTATAACGTATTTGTCATCTGCTTGTATGTATCCATTATTAATAGCCTACAAGTCTGCTGTTTCGGACCAGGTCCGAATGATGATCAAACATATACTGATGAGTTTAATAAAGGGTAACACTTTATAATAATTGTTACGTACTGCTCCAAGACACGAAGGTTGAGGATCCAAATGCAGTTTATTTAAAGTGTTATTCAGAATCGTAATCAAAATCCAGGCAAAGGTCATACACAGGCAGGCAATCCAACAAACAGACAAATCCAGAGGGTGAGGCAGAGACAGGAAAACCAGGACACGGGCAGAGATCAAGAACCAGGAATAACAATGACAACAAGGAAATGCTCAGAGATGCAGTGCTACACATACAAGACTTCGCGGTGAGTGAATGAATGAACATGGTATAAATAGACAGGCTAACAGGAGGATGAGACAGGTGAATGCAATCAGTGAATGAGGTACAGGTGAATGTGATCAGTGATGAGTGATGAGTCCAGGCAGTGAGTTATGGGAAATGTAGTTTGTGAGTGATTAGGAGAGTCTAGTGTGGAGTGCCCTCTGGTGGCTCTCAAGGGCACTCCAGCTGGTGATCGTTACATAGCTCCCCCTCTAAGGAGCGGATTCCAGACGCTCCTAAGATTGTCCAGGAGGGAGGTGGAGCGGAGGCGGACCCGGGGGCGGGATGGAGGGCCAGGCCCGTGGAGCGGCAGAGGACCTGGAGACTGCAGCAGGATGGGAGGCCAGGGCGGATCAGGCTGTGCAGGCGACCAGGGTGGAGCAGGCTGTGCAGGCGACCAGGGGGGAGACAACCCTTCAGGCGGCCAGGGAGGAGACGAACCTTCGGGCGACCAGGGCGGAGTCAACAGTCCATCGGACGACCAAGGCAGAGACAACAGTCCGTTGGGCGACCAGAGCGGAGACTTTCCCTCGGGCAGCCACGGCGGTGGAGACCTCTGGGGCGGCCACGGCGGTGAAGACCCCTCGGGCGGCCACGGCGGTGAAGACCCCTCGGGCGGCCACGGCGGTGAAGACCCCTCGGGCGGCCACGGCGGTGAAGACCCCTCGGGCGGCCACGGCGGTGAAGACCCCTCGGGCGGCCACGGCGATGAAGACCCCTCGGGCGGCCACGGCGGTGAAACTGGAACAGACACCAACGGCTCAGGAACTGGAACTGGCACCAACTGCTCAGGCACTGGAACTGGTACCACCGGAACTGGCACTGGAACCACCGACTCAGGTTCAGGAACAGACACAGACACAGACACTGGCTCCGGCTCAGGAACTGGAACAGACACAGACACTGGCTCCGGCTCAGGAACTTGAACAGACACAGACACTGGCTCCGGCTCAGGAACTGGAACAGACACCGGCTCAGGGAAAGGCATGTCGGCGGCCATCTCTGCTGAGGGTAACTCTGCTGAGGACACTGGCTCGGCGGAGACCATCTTGTCCCGAGACACTTGCTCGGTGGCGGCGACCATCTTGTCCGGAGACACTTGTTCAGCGGCGGTGGCCATCTTGTCCGAAGACACAGGCGTGTAGTTGGCCATCTTGTCCGAAGACACAGGCATGTAGTCGGCCATCTTGTCCGAAGACACAGGCGTGTAGTCGGCCATCTTGTCCGAAGACACAGGCGTGGAGTCGGCCATCTTGTCCGAAGACACAGGCGTGGAGTCGGCCATCTTGTCCGAAGACACAGGCGTGGAGTCGGCCATCTTGTCCGAAGACACAGGCGTGGAGTCGGCCATTTTGTCCGAAGACACAGGCGTGGAGTCGGCCATCTTGTCCGAAGACACAGGCGTGGAGT
Organism: Scardinius erythrophthalmus; assembly: GCF_964197995.2. Taxonomy (NCBI): domain Eukaryota; kingdom Metazoa; phylum Chordata; class Actinopteri; order Cypriniformes; family Leuciscidae; genus Scardinius; species Scardinius erythrophthalmus. Next base: position 27,142,774 of record NC_138233.1, on the reverse strand, counting down.
CGGCCATCTTGTCCGAAGACACAGGCGAGGAGAGAAGAGGAACAGATTCAGGCTCAGTAGGACGAGACTCCTGATGGGCAGACGTTACGTGAACAGTCTCTGGATCGGCAAAAGTGACGTGAACAGTCTCTGGATCGGCAGAAGTGACGTGAACAGTCTCTGGATCGGCAGATGTGACCAGCAGCGAGGGCTTTGAGCTGGGTAGGACCAGCAATGAAGAGGGCTCTGAACTGGACGGAACCAGCGGCGAAGAGGGCTTTGAGCTGGGCAGGACCAGCGGCGAAGAGGGCTTTGAGCTGGGTAGGACCAGCGGCGAAGAGGGCTTTGAGCTGGGCAGGACCAGCGGCGAAGAGGGCTTTGAGCTGGGCAGGACCAGCGGCGAAGAGGGCTTTGAGCTGGGCAGGACCAGCGGCGAAGAGGGCTTTGAGCTGGGCAGGACCAGCGGCGAAGAGGGCTTTGAGCTGGGCAGGACCAGCGGCGAAGAGGGCTTTGAGCTGGGTAGGACCAGCGGCGAAGAGGGTTTTGAGCTGGGCAGGACCAGCGGCGAAGAGGGCTTTGAGCTGGGCAGGACCAGCGGCGAAGAGGGCTCTGAACTGGACGGAACCAGCGGTGAAGAAGGCTCTGTGCTGGACGGGACCAGCGGTGAAAAGGGCTCTGGATCGGTGGGCATGTCGCTTGCTGTCTCAGGGGCGGCGGGCACGACGCATACTGCCTTGGCTTCGGCAGATCTGGCGTGAAGTGCGGGCTCGGCTGGACTGACGTGAAGCTCTGGCTCGGCAGGACTGACGTGAAGCTCTGGCTTAGGTATTACTGTGAGCTTGCAGGGCTCCACATCCGTAAAGCCCACAGTAAATGATGAGCTGCTCAGCAAAAGGGCAAGGTCTATATATTGTACTAGAGTCCAGTGAGGGGTATTGTCAGGCATGAGGTAATTAAGAATGTCATTAAGTCCATGGTGAAAAATGTCCTTTAAGACAGCATCATTAAAGTTAACCCCATGGCTAAGCTTACAAAATTCCTTGACAAAATCCTCAATTGGACGGTTACCTTGGTGGAGGTTGAAGAGACAAACTGCTGGATCCATGTTGGCGAAGTCTTCTGTTACGTACTGCTCCGAGACACGAAGGTTGAGGATCCAAATGCAGTTTATTTAAAGTGTTATTCAGAATCGTAATCAAAATCCAGGCAAAGGTCATACACAGGCAGGCAATCCAACAAACAGACAAATCCAGAGGGTGAGGCAGAGACAGGAAAACCAGGACACGGGCAGAGAACAAGAACCAGGAATAACAATGACAACAAGGAAATGCTCAGAGATGCAGTGCTACACATACATGACTTCGCGGTGAGTGAATGAATGAACATGGTATAAATAGACAGGCTAACAGGAGGATGAGACAGGTGAATGCAATCAGTGAATGAGGTACAGGTGAATGTGATCAGTGATGAGTGATGAGTCCAGGCAGTGAGTTATGGGAAATGTAGTTTGTGAGTGATTAGGAGAGTCTAGTGTGGAGTGCCCTCTGGTGGCTCTCAAGGGCACTCCAGCTGGTGATCGTTACAATAATGTTCAGTTGTAAGTCATCTATAAGTGGTTAGTTAATGATGAGTTAATCATTTACAAAACATTCATAAATGATTAGCAAGTAATATACTAACATTTTATGTATGTTTTGTAAATTCTGTTACAAAGTCATTTACAAGTGATTAGTAAATGATTAACTAATTATTTACGAAACATGTCTATGCGTTCATAAATGATTAATAAATAATGTTATTTTTTTGTATGTATGTAGCAATTAGAGAGTGCTGAAAGTGTTGTAAATGCCTTGAATAGATCATTTATAACAGGTAAGTGTCACATTTACAAGTGATGAATAGTTTACACTTTAGATTAGGGGATGCAGAAAGTGTTGTAAATGATTTATTCATGCGTTTACACATCTATAACAGGTGTTGAGCTCTGTATTGTGCACTGCAGTGTAAGTGCTGACTGGTGAGGGTATAGACAGCTGTCTTCTCTGAAACACATGGTGTCTTTAACCACTGTGCACCTGATGTGAGCAAAACACAAAAAAAATTAACATCATTTATTAAACATTTATGAAACGCATAGTCGTGATTTGTAAATGATTAGTTAATCATTAACTAATCAATTGTAAATGATTTATAACTGAATCTACAAAACATACATAAAATAATTAACATATTACTTATTAATCATTTATGAACGCATAGTAATGTTTCATAAATGATTAGTTAATCATTTACTAATCACTTGTAAATGACTTGTAACGAAATTTACAAAACATACATAAAATGGTAGTATATCACTTACTAATCATTTATGAATGTTTTGCAAATGATTAGTTCATCATTAACTAAACACTTATTAATGACTTACAACTGAACGTTATTATAAAGTGTTACCCACATTAAGTTATAAGAAGTGCGCAAGTACATAAACGAATTTCGGTAGAGTTGAGGGAGCATTTTCTTTAAAAACAAAATAATTCCACCTCGTCTTGGCTGCCTCAGATTTCGGGAGTAAATAGAGAGAGCTATGTGGATTAATACATCCAGCCACACAACACCTACAACGAGGAGATATTCTCATCTATGGCTGTGAACTCGATCAGGGCGAGTCAAAACAAAGGTGATTTGACTCAGGATGAAAATAACAGCGTCTTGACGACATGGCGACAAACGTTTATTCCTTTTTTGTGTATTCCTGTGGGCGGAGGTTAGTCAAGAAACGGTTCTAGTGACGTCTTTAGAAATAAACTTTGAATTTTACTTACTTACACTGTTATTGATACTGTTCCTGCATATGCACTGCAATAAATTAAAATATAAACATGGGTTTGTTGATGGACATACACTTGTTAATTTTGATGGTGAGGAATTACAGCTGCAACATCTCATAATGTTCCATAACTGAGCAGCGTATCACTGAGAAACGTCCTGCTCAAGTTGTCCTTGCAATGAAGGTTCGGGTTGAATAACTCGTTCCTCCAATGTATCATCATCGGACTTGCGCTCGGACTGATATGGTAAAATGGACGTCATCTCGGTCTTTACAGTGTGTACAATCGCTGAGCTTTAGGAAGCCTCCGGGCGGAGCTATAATTCAGCTATGGCAATGGGCATTTAGCTTCCGACACAAGCTATACGCAGTAGACCAATCAACCAAAAAAGGATTTAAAAAGTTTACCCTGCGCACTGTGGACACAGATTTTGGGCGTCCTAGCCATTGCAAATGTGTCAGAGCTGGACGATGAGGAGTTGCGCGTGGCATTTTGGACTGGCAAGAACTTTAGATTCATACCTGCCCATGAGATTGCCAAGTCTCTGGGTCCTGACAAGTCAAAGGCCCTTCCTGTGTTTGATACCTTCACTGGCTGTGACACAGTATCTGCATTTGCAACCAGGGGCAGGAAAACAGCATGGGATACCTGGAATCCAGATGACATGGCAACAGTGTGGAGCTTCACAATTCTCCTTTACGATCACACCAGCAGCCAACTCAACATTGATCAAGCTCATCTTGAGTTGTTCATAAAGAAACAGGGTTCCCACTCTAAACCAAATGTCAAATTCCCTGACTTTTCCCTGACTTTCACTGACTAAAAAGATGAATTTCCATGACCTAAAATGAACGGCAAAACAGGCTGCTGTTTTGCGGAGCACCGAGCTGTTTTGTTTTGTAGAAAGCCTTTCTTTAAAGTAAATTTGTTTTGTATAAATTGTATCTTAATTTTAGGCATGTATTTAATAAATGAGAAGCAAATATATAGCCGACAACATAATCATGGAGGCGCGCCGCGGTCACTTGCATTGCACGTGAATTGGAGCACATCTCATCATAAATTAACCGAAACTCTGTGTATGCCTCACATACATGAGAAATACATCTGAAGATAGCTTGGAATGTCTTTAAACGAAACAATTCAAAACGAAAAGAAATAGGCTACTCTTGGATTATGTAATCAATGATGTGGGACCTGATATTCATTTATGTGATATTCATGCTTTTTTTCTTACAGTAAAGCACAGTCCACAAACAACCTCCCTATAAGAAGACAAATCTCTGGAGGCATGCTCCAAGCACACTCTCATCTCATCCCTTTTCCCACATTTGTAGTAATGACACTATAACCAAACCGGAAATTGTAACGCGTGTGCACGCGAAAAGTCCGTATTATTATTTTTTTGCAAAGGTCCCCTCAGGGGCTCCGTAGAAAGATGTGTGAAACAGCGCGATAAAAAAATTCGGTTTAGAAAAATTACATTTTGATAAATGGAAACTAAAATTTAAAGCAACAAACTAAATTCCCTGATTTTCCACGATTTGGACAAAAACTATATAAAATTCCCTGACTTTCAATGTCTGGAATAGACCTTTAAAAATTCCATGACATTCCAGAAATTCCATGACCCGTGGGAACCCTGAAGAAAGGAAGAGGAACTAAGGACGCACTGGTGCAGCACCTCAAAAGAGCAGTGTACAAAGGAGGACACTGTTGGGGACAAGCACTTGAGGTGGCACAAAATATGCCATCTCCAACAGACCGGGGTTGGATGGACCCAAGCGATTGGAGACCATTATGGTCAACTCTTTCACAGACAAGCCAGTCCATCCTTGAATTCTGAAGTTGTGGCTGCAAGAAAGGCTGCCGAGGGCATTGCAAATGCAAATGCAAATGCAAAAAAAAAGCGTCCTTAAGCATCCACAGCTGTGTCAATGTGGAGGAGACTGTGAAGGAGACAGTAAAGAATAGGTTCAACCAAAACAACAACAAAATAGTTTTTTCTAAAGTAAATATTTGTGTTTGACACATTCTTTTTAAGCTATGTTGCTAGGTCATATTGAATATTCTACTCTTTACAGTCACTGTATTGTCAGGGTTAATGAACAAATGTATTAAGATTTTAAACTCTACACAACATGCATGCAACAAACATGATATTTTAAAGTCTAGCCTAGGTTCTCAGATACTGTGATTGGCTTCTCGCGTCACTGAATTAACCATTAACTATTCTCCTGAATAGTTTATGATGTTGTATATGGTTTCGTTGTAATCCTTGACCATCAGAACAAATTGGTAGACATCACATTTTACATGTTATCATGTTTGGTTCAGCAGATATGATCTCCGCAACGGAGAGCCGCAACGAGGCGTTTTTGCGATGGCTCCATTTCTGAAAATGTTCAGGGCACCAAACTGTACAAGTGTACCAAGTTCAAAGCTTTCATGAAAAAGTGAACATTTCACCTCAAATTTTGCACATATTACATGGACTATTTGTTGAAATGAACATAACTACTTTCTGGTGTAGGCTTACACAATAACAAGTAGATTATGGTTGGTTCATATAGCCTGCAAAATCCAAGACCTTCGGTGCAGCTTGGACCCCTGTATTAATAATATTTTTTTTTTAAATAAACATTTTATTAGGTACAAATTACTTTTTTGCTGACGGTTAAACGCATAACTGACCATTTACTAATGAATTAATATCTGACAATTATGCCTAATGTGTGTCTGTGTTTATTCATATAGCAGCCTAGTCATAACTCATAAACTCCTATCCAGCTATATATGATTTATATTAATGGTATCTTTAATGATCTCTATCCCACAAACACTGTAATTCCAAACCTCCGTTTTGGAACCAAAAGTTGAGGTTATTCGCTTACTTACCCTTAAACACACCCGGATATGTCACATATCCATTCACACAAACATTGCAAATGTCGCCTGTAGGAACATAGGGGACTTGATGCAGAACACAGCGTTTGGGGTAGGGCCTCCAAAGAACTCTCCCCTCCATTTGGATGATCCGGAGAACGACCGGGCTGGGTTGGAACGAACGACTGGGCAACATTCGTGACTCATAGTCTTCAAGCTTCTGCGCCTCAGAGAAACAGAGACTCCACGACATCACCAAAGAGGCCGGAGGGAGTGATTGGAGCCTTTCTTTTTTTCAGCCAGATGAGCCCTGAAATTGCACGGCTTGGACTGCAAGCTGAGATCCGCGCCCAGAGATGAAAGGACGGACACAGATGCACGGCGACGGGCTCCTCGAAGGGGGGCATGTGCACAGAGCCTTGGGCTTCCGCCTCGTCCACGTGGGAGAAGATGGCCTGGGTGGCAGCGTGGACACGTGCCGATTGGGGTACAGGCCACAACTTAACCACGTGCTCATGGTCGTGGAAGTCGTGGAAGAACGGAGTCCTCCTCCTCGAAGAAGCCTGGCAGCGGCCCGACTGGACATACCGAGGAATATGATTCATTTTGGTATTTTGACTCGTCTGAAGCATTTCACGTCTGCGAAAAGGACCGGTGGAACGTGGCGACGGCACAGGAATATGACCCCAGGCCTCGTCGTCACCGTCGTTTCTGGGTGGGGGAGGGCCCACTAGCGGCTCCCTGGTGGCAGTGGGCCACGACCCCGTAATAGTATCAGCAAAAACCTTCCTGGTTGTCAAGTGCGCACCAGCAGGTTGACGCAGTGCACGCACGTGGAGTCCAAGAAGGCCACGTTGGCCGGGGCCAGGCCCAGGCAGGTGGCGTAGTTCTCGTAGGTGTGGGGCGGGTCGATGGGGCCCGCACAAATTCTGCAAAGGTTAGCCATTGGATGCGAAGAAGAAAAGGTAACTAGTCCTCAGGTGCAATTTCAACAATGAGAGCGTGAAGAAAGAGATTCTGACGCAATTGTCACACCATGCATTTTATAATGCCCGCAAGCCTGTCAGTATTTGCATACTTCACAACAATTGGCCAGCTGTTCCAAGCTGCCGTTAGCCTATAAGATATCAACAAAAGTGGAGAAGGGAGGAGTTCCCGCAGCATCAGCTGACGCAATGTAGAAGTTACCACTCTCGAAAGGGAACCCAAAACCAAGCGTCACAGTATCTCTTTGTCACAACCCTGAAAGTTAAAGCGTGGGTTAATAACATGAGCACTTAACTCCATCATGTACATGTGCCAGATATTTCACATATTTTCTTCATGTTGTTGCAAGTTTTAAAGGGTTAGTTCACCCAAAAATGAAAATGCTGTCAGTAATTACTCACCCTCATGTTGTTCCAACCATGTAAGTCTTTCGTTCATCTTCGGAACACAAATTAAGATATTTTTGATGAAATCTGACGGCTGCATCACTCCTCCCTAGGCTTTCAGAGGGACCGAAACTCCTCGGCCCAGAAAAGTTATTAAAAACATCGTTAAAATAGTCCAAGTGACTACAGTGGCTCTACATTACATTTATCACGCGACGACAATACTTTTTGTGCAGAAAAACAACAAAAATAACGACTTTATCCAACTATTAGTGTTCTTCAATGTGGGCCTCTGACGAGAGTTCACGGGAGCGCCAGGACGCATGTGTGAGAACTGTTTGTTTTTGGGTGAACTAACCCTTTAAAGTTGAGAGCAGATAGAAATAGGCCTTCACTCACACACACACACACACACACACACATATATATAATGTATATTTGAAAAACTTTTTTATATATAAAAATAAAATGTATATATATTTGCAACAGTTGTGTTAACAGCAATAAGACATTTCTGTCTTAAAAGGGTGGTATAATGCCCTTTTCACAAGATGTAAAATATGTCTGTCCCTTTAAATGCAAATGAGCTGCTGCTCCTGGCAAAGCTTCAAAGTGTCCTTTTACCTCACACAGGCCCTGATCACACCTAGCGTGCTTTGCAGGTTCGAAAACATAAAAGGCTGCCATAGGAAACCAATTGAAAAAAGGCGCCTCTCACAGCAAAAAACGCGTCAGGTGTGATCGGGGCCACAGACATGCACTGAAAATTTCGAAAACTTTTAGCCTTTTATGTTCAAACCGGTGTGAGACAATGATGGAGAGTCTCAAGAAGAAGTAACATCATGTAGAATGCAACAGGACATTTCTGAATGGTTAGTTGATGAATTTATGTAGCTTATGTGTAGTTATCTTCTAGTCATTAGCATATTCTGTCATGATAATCTATAAATCGCATTCCCAGGGGCAGGGTTTATGTACATTTTAGGGTTTGTGATGTCACTAACCCTGGAGGAATCCTTAAAAAGCAATTTCTTTAAAAGAAAATATCTCCCTTTGCTTTGAACTTTGAGCGTTGTAACTTTGCAGATGTTGTTTATGCTCAAACAGCAACATTACACATTAACTAAAGTTAAAAAATTGAAATCCTAATCAACCACCCCTTTAAGAACAGCTGATGGACACCAGTGTTGCCAGATGTACGATAATTATCGTATTTGTACGATCATTTTGACCTCTGTACGATCAATAATGAAAAAAATCCCATAATGTACGATAATTTCAGAGTTTTCAGTCGTTCGTCCTCCAAACACACATCCTAACGCTTCTCTCTCTGACCCCGAATCATTTCGCAGGCTCGCCTGCCTGCACGCAAGCATGTATACACACACACACACACACACACACACAGGCACCACACGGTGTCGACCGCACGTTGGACTGCACGACCAAACACTACTACAGTTTTGCCGAAGAAGACCGTTCAGTTCGGCATACAAAATATGACCGCTGCTCAGGCCTGCACTGGCTTTCCACAAAAATAAATGACGTGGAGTAATTTGGCTGTATTGCGTGTTTATGTATATACCTAAAAAAAGTAGTAGCATGTGCATGTCTGTCTGTGTGTGTGTGTGTGTGTGTGTGTGTGTGTGTGTGTGTGTGTGTGTGTGTGTGTGTGTGTTGTGTATGTGTGTGTCTGTGTGTGTGTCTGTGCGTGTATGTATGTGTGCGTACATGTGTGCGCGTGTGTGTTTGTGTGTGTGTGTCTGTGCATGTGGATTTGTATGTGTGTGTATGGGTGTGTGTCTGTGTGGATGTCAGTGTGTGTGCATGCTTGCGTTTGTTTGTATTCCTGCATGTGTGTGTGTGACAGTATCATCCTAAACCAGCAACCCTTCGCTCAACAGCACCATCTACAGGCCGATGAGTGTACAGTCACTAAATGTGCACATAAATGAATTTATTTTATACCCCCCCATGGATGAAATTCTATGAAACTTAGCAGAGGATACCCCCAGAGGATGTCAAGTTAATCATACACATGAAATATGGTGCAGTTCTGAACATCTCCACTGAAGATAGGGGCTATTAAAGCAGAATAATATTGCATTTTAATTTTTTATGGGAGGGGAAATCACGCAAATCACAAATGAGTGATTATGGGCTAGGTTGATGTGGGCCCTTAGGAGCAACATACCATAAAAATTTCTTCATCCTCGGTGCCACGGTTCAGGTAGTTATTTAGGAAAAACTGCATTTTTTGAGTTTGGGGGGGCCCAGCGCGGGGGGGGAGTGGCCCCCGGGGACCAAACGAATTTTTTCCGTAGAAGTGTAGTGGGGCTACATGCCCACCAAATTTCATGTTCCCCGGTGCTTCGGTGTCCCTGGTATCGTTGACGAAAAATTTACGGGGGCCCCAGCGCGGGGGGGGGGGAGTGGCCCCCGGGGACCAAACGAAATTTTTCCGTAAAAGTCTAGTAGACCAACATACCATAAAAATTTCTTCATCCTCAGTGCCACGGTTCAGGTAGTTATTTAGGAAAAACTGCATTTTTTTGGTTTTGGGGGGGGCCAGCGCGGGGGGGGGAGTGGCCCCCGGGGACCAAACGAAATTTTTCCGTAGAAGTCTAGTGGGGCTACATGCCCACCAAATTTCATGTTCCCCGGTGCTTCGGTGTCCCTGGTATCGTTGACGAAAAATTCAGTAAGGTGACAAAAAAAAAAAAAAAAAAAAAACTTTGACAATCCCTATATGACCGCTTTCGCTAGCTACGCTAGCGGTGGTCATAATTATTTGAAAAATAAAATTGTTGGGAAATAGCTATATTTTATGCATTTGGTTCGTGTAGGCTACACAAAAACGATAATTTTGAGGTTTTGGTACCATACTTCGACATTTCTAATCTGGCAACACTGTCTGCTGCGTTGTCATGGGAACATCCCAGGTGAAGATAATGAGGAAGTTACGGTTTCTAAACCGTGAATTTTTAGGGCCATGATATTCAAATGACGATTGTTTTCAGCCGCCACATTTATCAACGTCCGATCGTTCGTACGATGGGATTGGCTGTGTTGGAATGTTTCATGAATCACACCTGAACCCTGTAGTAAGATGATTTCTGCGCTCGGATCTACTTTAGATTGATAAATGAGGCCCAATTAGTAATGTAGGCTATAAAAGCAGGACTCTTTCTGGAACTTAACAAACACTTTCTCTTAGATTCTGAAAACAACAGTCTGAAAAGCAAGGTGAGTTTTTGGAACAAAAGCCTACTGAAAAACATTTGCTTTGTCTTTAAAATACACTGAGATTCCACAGTGTGTAGCTTTGAGTGCAGACATAACTTTACCTGCTTATTCATTTTTAGGTTCATTTCAGGTTCATCATGGCAATGCTGAGAAGTCTTCTGCTGCTTTTTGTGATCTCCATGGGGAATGCAGGTGGTAACCAAAACATTTAATTGTAAAAACCCTTGCTAGTTTAAATCCGTTTTGGGAACGAACAAGATTCAATTTACTGATATTAGTATGATTAATGAAGGATTTTCAGTGTCAAAGTACACATTTGTTGGCATATAATCACACAAACTTGAAATAAGCTACATAAAATAAATTTTTTTTTTGCTATAAATATTACAAAATCTTAAACTTTAGGTACTGGATACACTTTTGATTTAGGAAGATGTCCAGGTGGATGGAAAGATTTTGGACTCCAGTGCTACAAGTACTTCTCTCAATCGGTTCAATGGACCACAGCAGAGGTAATGTCAGCCTGATCTCATGAACATGCGTTTCTATTGCACGCATTGTTTATCGTGCAATTTATACGCAAAAATGAGTATTTACATGCATATGATTTGATATGCACTTTACTGCGTGTAATACACAAGCTCCCAACACGACTAATCCTACCCATGCACGTACCCTACACTAGGCTACTAAACCTACCCATGCGTATCATATGCACGTAAACTCATTTTGGCGTATAAGTTGCACGATAAACAATGCGTGCTAGGCTATAGAGACTCATTTAGTGTGACCGGGTTGATTGTACAACAAAGGTATTTGGACAACACTTTTTATTAGGTGTCTTTAACTATATCTAAATAGTTTGGTACAGTGTATTTGTGTTAATCTAAAACACTTTTGCTGCTATTGAGGTGGGATTTGGATAAGGTTATGGACCGGTTTGATGGTATGGTTAGGTTTAAGGGTGGGTTAACACTGGGTCAACAAAGTTATCCTGGATCTAATTACAGCTGTATTAATTGCTTTCATTTAAACAAATTAGTAGTACAATGTAAAAATCATTTGATTCAGTAAGCTTATTTAATTTAAATATTAGTACAGATTAAATACTCTTAATATAAGTGGGAATGTTTCTTTGTTTGCAAGTGACTAAAATGTTTAAAGTCCATTTATGCTTTCTGCTAAAAAGATTAGATTTTGTAATGACAAATCTGTCTCTTTAGAGAAACTGTCAAACTCTTGGTGCGAATCTCGCATCTGTGCATGATCAACCAGAGAATGATTTCCTGCTGAGTCTGTTGCCGTCTTCCACAAGAAGTTGGGTTGGTGCTCATGATGGTGAACAAGTAAGTTAAATTGTGTGCCCTAAATAAACCTATTTGTCTAAACTGAAATTTCTGTTTTAATCAAAGGCAAAGTTTCTAATGAAGATGGTTGGACTTCAAAGCTGAACTTAATTGGCTTAAGTCTGACTACAGTAGTGCACTTTTTGTATTCATTCTCTTCTCTTAGGACGGAGAGTGGTTTTGGAGTGATGGAACTGTGTATAACTATACCCACTGGTGCTCTGGAGAACCTAACAATGCTGGTGTTCCTGAGAACTGTTTGGAGATCAACTGGACCTGTGAGTGCGCTTTTTTGTTTTTTTACTAATTTGCAATCCTATAATTTCATATCATACGGTAACATTAAATGACCCATTTGGATTTCACCAATTGCCTTAAATTGAACACCACTGATTACCCCTATAATGATCAAGAGTAACTGATTTCATTATTCCACCCTACAGCTAACCGTTGCTGGAACGATGCACCCTGTTCAACCTCAATGAACTATATTTGTGTTTTGGACGCGTGAGATCATAATTGGTCATCCTGCTCTGCATTTACTTTGCTTGTACTACACTCACTCTTTCTGATCTTATCACAAATGTTGTTCTGAAATTCAATCTCAATATTTTCTCTGAAACACTCCTCAAATTAATAAAAGCATTGAATTAAAGCATGTGCATTGTGGGCAATCAAATCTATATTGCATCGCAAGGTTTGAGGATATGGTTGGTAGACTTGTGTTTAATGATATCAGGGAAGGGGTTTAAGCGCGCACAGCAGCTTCATTGACCCACTAGAAGACATTTGTTTCCTTCATTGGTTTGTAAGCAAATTTGGATTTCATCCAGGGCTCTTTGTTTTTGGTCTTTTAAAAAATGCATTATGATGCTGGACTTCACCATGATATTCACATGGTATTCTGGCTCAAGTCCAAAACCTTGTCATAAAAGCATGAATCTTGGTACACTGTCTATGAAAAAAGACATCATGAATAGGCCAAAAATTGGTTGATGTGATTGAGGAAATGGAAACCCCTTCCCAGAGGACAGCAACAACCTTCTGAAGCTGGACTCAAGAGAATTAGCAGATCAAGCTGTTCGGGTTGCAGAGAGGATGGGCCAAGAGCAGTACAAACTCTGTTACAGAGATGCAGGGCACGAAACCCATCACCACCCCTTTGAAAAGGAACAAGCTCTCTTATTAAAACAGCTCCAATAAGAGGACAGTCCAAGACAAAACTCACTGAAAAATGACTGTTTTCCACACTCTACATCACCTGTCAGACCCGTGATGGGAACCTAGAAAACTTCGTCAAACACGAAAATCAGGCCTACCTTCCATCACTCTCTCATGGTGGACTACGCTCTGGAAACAAGGCTGATCTGTTAAGTTGCCTAGAAAACAGTATAAGCAGTGCCTAGGGCTCCAGACAAAAAAAAATCAATTAAGGGGCCATTGGCTTTTTAAATATTCCCTTTCATGCAAACATTCTGCAAAGTTGTAAAGTCGGAAGTGCACGATAAATAAAGTTATTGTCTCCCAAAAGAAAGAATCGACTCTGAACCGACTAAAGTTGTTTGTATTTCGAATCCTACTGCTTTACGGTTCTACAGTATGTCACTAGAAAAAACATTTGCATAATTCCCGCCTATGTTGTATGTTGTCCGCCCACGAACAACTTGACCAGCCCTCAAACTTCACTTTACTGATTTCAACACGGGATTTGCAAAACGCTTGCTCTTGAAATATGGGTCAGTACCAAGTTTATTTGGACCAGCTTGCTCTTCAGAATCACAACCTATAATTATTGATGTATATATTTTCTACCAGATGTTCAAAATACGTAGTTTTGTGATTTATATTGTGTAAGTTTCTGGCTAACCGGCTAACTCACGTTATTACTGTCCTACTGAAATGCTTCTGCTAATCAGTCGTGATTAGGTATCACAATTACTTAAAACTGTGTCTATTAATGCAGATTGTCTGTCGTTCTTACTCCTTTGAGTAAAGATGGAGCAAGATTCACATTAGTGCTGGGCACCGTTATTGATACAGTTCCTGCATATGCACTGCAATAAATTAGAAATATAAACATGGGTTTGTTGATGGACATACACTTGTTCATTTTGATGGTGAGGAATTACAGCTGCAACATCTCATAATGTTCCATAACTGAGCAGCGTATCACTGAGAAACGTCCTGCTCACGTTGTCCTTGCAATGGAGGTTCGGGTTGAATAACTCGTTCCTCCAATGTATCATCATCGGACTTGCGCTCGGACTGATATGGTAAAATGGACGTCATCTCTATGGTCTTTACAGTGTGTACAACCGCTGAGCTTTAGGAAGCCTCCGGACGGAGCTATAATTCAGCTATGGCAATGGGCATTTAGCTTCCGACACACTCTGTACGCAGTAGACCAATCACCACAGACTGAGCCATCTGGCCGATCAGAGCAGAGTAAGCTCATGGAAACGAGGGATTTAAGAGAGACTGATTAATCTGATGAGTCATTTGGGAATCATTGAAAAATGTGGGGATGTGCAATGAATATTATGAGAAAATTAAAGTGTTTTTTGACCTTTGATTCATGTAAACCTGTTGTAGGAGACTAAAACAAAATGAGAAGATGCGCTACAAATAACGTGAAGTTCAGGCAATAACAGAAAACAGCAAAGATTAAAAGATTGAGAATAAGAATCCAAATCAGTATCACTTAAAAACGAGAATTGTTAACAATTATACCATGGTCTGGGTGAATACTCGATTCTGATTGGCTGCAGGGTGTCCATTAAAAAGTGATAGAGGACACCTAGTAAATAAACCCTCAGGCGTAACCAGGGAAACCAAGTTATTGTTTGTAAAAACTTTAGATTTCGATTGTAAAACTAATTAAAATATAAACTAATGTTTGAAAAATGTGTTATTTGGCAAGTGACCATGGCATAAGCGGGTTAATGCCCTTCGAGGTGTCCATTGTCAGGTATTAATGGACTTCGGCGGAGGCAACCGTCCGAGGCGCGTTCACGCCTCGCCGTCGTCCATTAATACCTGACAAGGACACATCGTCGGGCATTAACCCTTACTTATTTCACGTCCACACAGCTGACATATTTACCTGTTGTAGTTTATCCACGTTGTGTACACGAAATAGACACTGCCTTCCTGCACTTTTACAGTACTTGCATGTTCATTCATTGACACGTCTCCGTTGTTTTCTATCTTTCTCATGCTGGCACAGCCGTCAGCGTTGTTGATAGAGATGAGGGCTTTGAAAAAGCCTTTGACATGCGTTTCTGACGCGGAAAGCTGATCCTCGCTGTCCCTGTGCATATTTTGGCGCTCGAACTGAGTGAGGTCTTTTTCCACTGTAACTTTTCTGCGTGCTGTCACATTTTATTATCGTCAACACAACAAAAGATTTGATGATCTACTCATCACAAAACATGCAGGTATAAAAGGCACGGAATTTTTAATCATAACATGTAAATTTATCTTGTTGCCAGTGGAGATCTCAGCAAAAATATCACTCGCAAATTAATATTTTTGGTTGCAAATGCGACCGTTTTAGTCGACGTCTGGAGCCCTGGTGCCTCACGAAACAGTGCCCCAGACAGTGAGGTCCAAATACTAGATGGGTCAGCGGTCATCAACATGCTGAAACAAGGCGTAGCTAAAACTTTCAATGACTTTTCCAGCAAGAACTTCATACATAATATCGATTACCCCTTTTCCACCAAAAAAGAACTGGTTCGGAACTGGTGCTGGTTCAAAGTTGGTTCAACTTGCGGTTGATGCTACTCCATGTGGCGGATGCTGCCAAAAAAGGATTTCAAAAGATTACCCTGCGCACTGTGGACACAGATGTTGGGCCTCCTAGCCATTGCAAATGTGTCAGAGCTGGACGATGAGGAGTTGCGCGTGGCATTTTGGACTGGCAAGAACTTTAGATTCATACCTGCCCATGAGATTGCCAAGTCTCTGGGTCCTGACAAGTCAAAGGCCCTTCCTGTGTTTGATACCTTCACTGGCTGTGACACAGTATCTGCATTTGCAACCAGGGGCAGGAAAACAGCATGGGATACCTGGAATCCAGATGACATGGCAACAGTGTGGAGCTTCTCTTCTACGATCACACCAGCAGCCAACTCAACATTGATCAAGCTCATCTTGAGTTGTTCATAAAGAAAGGAAGAGGAATTAAGGACGCACTGGTGCAGCACCTCAAAAGAGCAGTGTACCAAGGAGGACACTGTTGGGGACAAGCACTTGAGGTGGCACAAAATATGCCATCTCCAACAGACCGGGGTTGGATGGACCCAAGCGATTGGAGACCATTATGGTCAACTCTTTCACAGACAAGCCAGTCCATCCTTGAACTCTGAAGTTGTGGCTGCAAGAAAGGCTGCCGAGGGCATTGCAAATGCAAATGCAAAAAAAAAAAAAAAAAAACGTCCTTAAGCATCCACTGCTGTGTCAATGTGGAGGAGACTGTGAAGGAGACGGTAAAGAATAGGTTCAACCAAAACAACAACAAAATAGTTTTTTTTAAAGTAAATATTTGTGTTTGACACATTCTTTTTAAGCTATGTTGCTAGGTCATATTGAATATTCTACTCTTTACAGTCACTGTATTGTCAGGGTTAATGAACAAATGTATTAAGCCTTTTAAACTCTACACAATATGCATGCAACAAATATGATATTTTAAAGTCTAGCCTAGGTGCTCAGATACTGTGATTGCCTTCTCACGCCACTGAATTAACCATTAACTATTCTCCTGAACAGTTTATGATGTTGTATATGATTTTGTTGTAAACCTTGACCATCAGAACAAATTGGTAGACATCACATTTTACATGTTATCATGTTTGGTTCAGCAGATATGATCTCCGCAACGGAGAGCCGCAACGAGGCGTTTTTGCGATGGCTTCATTTCTGAAAATGTTCAGGGCACCAAACTGTACAAGTGTACCAAGTTTAATGCTTTTATGAAAAAGTGAACATTTCACATTGCACATATTACATGGACTATTTGTTGAATTGAACATAACTACTTTCTGGTGTAGGCTTACACAATAACAAGTAGATTATGGTTGGTTCATATAGCCTGCAAAATCCAAGACCTTCGGTGCAGCAAATAAACATTTTATTAGGTACAAATTACTTTTTTGCTGAAGGTTAAACGCATAACTGACCATTTACTAATGAAATAATATCTGACAATTATGCCTAATGTGTGTCTGTTTATTCATATAGCAGCCTAGTCATAACTCATAAACTCCTATTCAGCTATATATGATTTATATTAATGGTATCTTTAATGATTTCTATCACACAAACACTGTAATTCCAAACCTCCGTTTTGGAACCAAAAGTTATTCGCTTACTTACCCTTAAACATACCCGGGTATGTCACATATCCATTCACACAAACATTGCAAATGTCGCCTGTAGGAACATAGGGCACTTGATGCAGAACACAGCGTTTGGGGGTAGCGCCTCCAAAGAACTCTCCCCTCCTTTTGGATGATGCGGAGAACGACCGGGCTGGGCTGGAACGAACGACTGGGCAACATTCATGACTCATAGTCTTCAAGCTTCTGCACCTCAGAGAAACGCTCTGTAACTGACTCCACGGCGTCACCAAAGAGGCCGGAGGGACTATGACCCCAGGCCTCGTCGTCACCGTCGTTTCTGGGTGGGGGAGGGCCCCCTAGCAGCTCCCTGGTGGCAGTGGGCCTCGACCCCGTAATAGTATGAGCAAAAACTCTTCCTGGTTCTCAAGTGCGCACCGGCAGGTTGGCGCAGTGCACGCACGTGGAGTCCAAGGCCCTGTCCCAATTGGCACCCTAAGTACTCTTGGTCTTCCTGCGAGTCCGCACTTTCGTGACGTAATGCCGCTTTGACTGTCGGGAAGAAGTCTGCTGCGGAGTCCGCTTCAGTGCAGGCTCGGCAGGGGGCGCTCGTGGACACCCTTCTGAGGCCTAAAAAGACAAATGGGACACCCTACGGTCTCACGGACTTAACAGACATGCACACACGGCAGCCATTGTAAGTCCACAAGACCGAAAGTGCATATGAAGTGTGCCATTTGGGACAGGGCCCAAGAATGCCGCGTTGGCGTGGGCCGGGCACAGGCAGGCGGCGTAGAACTTGTAGGTGTGGGGCGGGTCGATGGGGCCCGCACAAATCCTGCAAAGGTTAGCCATTGGATAAGAGGAAGAAAAGGTCATTAGTCCTCAGGTGCAATTTCAACAATGACAGCGTGAAGAAAGAGATTCTGACACATATGCCCGCGTCATATTATAATGCCCAACTGCCGTTAGCCTATAAGATTTCAACAAAAGTCGAGAAGGGAGGAGTTCCCGCAGCATCAGCTGACGCAATGTAGAAGTTACCGCTCTCGAAAGGGAACCCAAAACCAAGCGTCACAGTATCTCTTTGTCACAACCCTGAAAGTTAAAGCGTGGGTTAATAACATGAGCACTTAAAGGGATACTTCAGGATTTAGCATTAAGCTTTGTATTAGTAGAAAACCTGTAGTATTTTCGCATTACCGTGCTTTCCACCCTCATATCCCCCTGAGACATGAGATTTATGTATTTTTTTGTCTTGAAAAAATCCTCCGATGACGCAAAAATCGTCATTTTGCGTCATTGGAGGAATTTCTGGCCAGAGGCTAAAGACTACAGCCAGTAGATGGCGTTGTTCCGCATGTTTTCAGCCCGCCCATAGAGGGTGGGATCTCACTCACAGAATGTACACAGTGTCAGCCGTCTTTCTTTGGAAGCTAAGCTAGCAGGCTCTTGTTAAGTGGAGAAAGCTGAATAGTAGGAGAAAGCTGAGTAAGTAGGGGTCACCATCCTCCTTTTCCCAGACTTGTCTGGCGGGCGAGATCGGTTAAAATGTACAGGATTCAGCTTTTGCGTTCTGCGGTCGCCATTCATTGTTTACATGCACACCTTTTGTTTCAATCTAACTGAATTCATTCCGATTGGTGAATCTGAATGTAGTGTTTACATGAACGCTAAACAAGTGATCGGTTGATGTGCGTTTTACCATTGCTAAGAAAATTCCCGCTCCTCTGTGAGAGATGCAAGACCCGGCGCGTCTCAGTAATGACGCCACAGGCCTCGCGCCGTTCTCCCGCGGCCGTCAGCCTCGTCCTGCTCGCCACAGTAAACATGATGAATGAATGGTGACTGTAGAACGCAAAAGCCGAATCCCGGACATTTTGGGCATCTCTAAATCCCTGGCAAACTCATCACGTACTAGGCTAGCCTTGTTGTTTTCAACTGCGCACTCTTACCGGTAGGCGTGGCCTCCTAAGGCAGCGAAGCAAGTGCATTCTGGGAGTTGTTGTCTTTCATCCACATAAGCCAAAAATACATTTTCTGGCTTTTCTCAGTCTAGAAAGCTCCAAATTCAAAAATTTCTTCACATTTCTTCTACTTGGGGGTGGTGGTGGCGCAATGGATAAGACACGTGCCTTTGGTGTGAGAGACCCGGGTTCGAATCCACTGTGAGACACCAATGTGTCCCTGAGCAAGACACTTAACCCCTAGTTGCTCCAGAGGCGTGCGACCTCTGACATATATAGCAATTGTAAGTCGCTTTGGATAAAAGCGTCAGCTAAATAAATAAATGTAAATGTTCTACTTAAATGACCTATTTTAAATACACATTCATCTTCCCAGAGGTGAAGTATCCCTTTAACTCAGATATTTCACAATTTTTTTTCATGTTGTTGCAAGTTTTAAAGTTGAGAGCAGAGAGAAATAGGCCTTCACTCACACACACACACATATATATAATGCACATTTGAAAAACAACTTTATATATAAAAATAAAATGTGTATTTATTTGCAAGAGTTGTGTTAACAGCAATAATAAGACATTTCTGTCTTAAAGGGGTGGTATAATGCCCTTTTCACAAGATGTAAAATATGTCTTTGATGTCCCCAGAGTGTGTAAGTTTTAGCTCAAAATACCCCACAGATATTTTTATATTGCATGTAACCCTTGTGTTATGTTGCGGGTCAATTTGACCTGTTTAGATTTTCTAGTTGTTGGAAATACTGGTTAACCTATGTTTTTTTTCTTGATATTTTGTGACTTTTTCTCATTTATCATCATGAACATGCATGCAAAGTTTCAACATGCTGGTGATTTTTGACATATACAAACAAAATTACTGTTCCTTTCGTGATGTTCGCGGGTCAATTTGACCCGCATATTTTAACGCTCTAAGGCAACTGTACGGACCCAAAATAATAACATTTCTTGGTTATAATTTGTTATTTTATTTTTTTTACTACCTTATGAAGCTAAAAAATTTAGTTTTCCACACTTATTTCAATGCAGAAAAACATTTTGTCAGCCACAGATGGTAAAAATTATCTATCATTTATTTTTTCAAGCTACCTGAAATAACATTAAACCTTTTATTTTTTTCTTGATATTTTGTGACTTTTTCTCATTTATCATCATGAACATGCATGCAAAGTTTCAACATACTGGTGTGTTTTTTTTTTTGACAAATACAAACAAAATTACTATTACGTCTGTGATGTCCATCATAGGCTGCTATTCAAAAGGAACTGTACAGACACAAAATAAAAACATTTATTTTATGTATGTCAGGGCATTAACTCCAGTTCTAAAGTGTAAGTGTATCTAAAAGTGCTCTAACCCAAACCAAACACACTTGAAAAAGCTAAATCATGGTGTTCAGAATTAATTGCAAATTACAAATGAAAATATTTGACAGACACAAATAGTAAAATAAGCTCTCATTTATATATTCAAGATATCTGAAATATCTTGAGACTTCGACATAAGCAGGAAAAATGAGCTCAGATTAATTGATTAATTGTTCAGTTATGATGTTCTAAGCAAAAAAAAAAAAAAAAAAGTTGAAAAAATGTATATGCAAATATATATAAATATAACGTATATTCAAATTTTAAATAGTTTTAAAAAATGGTTAAAAAACATTTTCATTAAATCATATCTTCAGATATATATTTTTTGGAATATTTGACAAATGCTGATATTAAAAGTTTACAGTTTGAACCTGAATCTTTGTTGTTTTTCATAGTGTGATTTTTGAGGAATTGTATTGAATCCAATGCGGGTCAATTTGACCCGGACCATAAGGGGAGTGCACAGAATTCCAACATAACATGTCACATTTTGAGGGTGAGCAAAAACGCTTCGTTTTTGTGTCTGATAAACTATAACAAACTATTTTGGAGCTCATTAAACAACAAATTAAACCCAATGTACTATTTAAATCAATTGCTGGACATCATAATGTTATTCTACATATATCTGATTTATGATTTAGCATTGTATTAGCATACCCGGTATCGCTCTATATGATAAAGCGCATAAAATGTCCTCTACATTTTGCAATAAAAGTGCGTAACAGAATTAATAGAATTAGTCTTTAAGTGCATCTTTAAATTAATACTATGCTATATATTAAAAGAGAAAAATGACTGTCTCCTTTGGTCGTTTGGTCAACAAAATGTTCAGTAATTTCAGTGACTCAGTTGTCCAGCTTGTCAGTCACACACACTTCTGGCAATGTTGTACACTTCTAGTTGTGTTTATGATTTAAATGCACAATTTTCAGATTCTTCCTACAAAACTTTACTGAAGCACAAGTCAAAAGATATTTGTTAAACACTGATTACAGCTAAAGTTTCCCTCGTGCATCAAGAAAATCTCAAGGTAAACCAACAATATTTCAAAAGCTTTAGTTTATTGCAGTGCCATCCATGAACCACAAAATGTCTTATAAAATAAAATAGTAAGCATTTAACAAATAGATAGCTAAGAAATTTGTTGTGTCATTTCCAAACAACAGGGCCAAATCCTTTCTTGTAAATCTTTATTGTGAAAAAAAAAATCATACACACTGCTAAGATCAATATATATATTGGTACATATTAATGAGCAGTAGTTCTGCAGAACTGGAATTGTTGATTCTTGAATGACTGTTCCTCAACGCCAGTCTAACTCCTGTTGTCAGTGAAATATTACCTAAATGGCATATTACAAAAAAGCAAAAGGACATGTTTTCATCAACAAAAAACAAAAACAAAAAAAAAAACTCAAAACTAAAAAACTTTGGTCTAGTTCCCTTCCATGTTCATCTCCACCTCTCCTGGACAAGGTGGTGGGAATCTTTTAATCATTTTAATTTCTGTTGACCCCCATCTTAACTAAAAGCTCTCCTTCATTGAAGAGCACAGAATGTTCTCTAAGAAGGAAACCCAGTGCTCACTTTTCACAGAAGTCATAGAAAAACCTTGTTGAAGGCCTTTTAAAAGATTCGTCAGCTTATAATCACTAGCTCTCTGAACAGTCCAACAAACTTTAAACGCGGAGCAAAAAACAGACTTTTTAAATACAGAGAAAAGGATTGTAAAACTAAACAATGCTTTTGTAACACTGATGAAGCAGCATCTTCATCCTACCAAAACGCTGAGAGACGTTCCATTATAAACAGCTTGTTTTGCGAGCGCACTGGCCTCATCCAAACCCAAATCTCTCCAACTAAGAGCGGCCTATCTTGGGCTCATGGGCTTTTAGTGTTCCCACAGCATCCTTCACAGCATGGTAGATGATGTTCTTCACCTGTGAACAACACAAACACAGCATGATCAGGCATAAACGCTGAAAAATTGATTTTGTGCTCCACAGAAGAAAGTCACGTCAGGTTTGGAAGGACAGGTATAGAAATACCTGTAGCTTGTCCTCGTGGTTCGTGTGAGTGTTGGAAAGATGCCGGAACTCTTGCGTCAGTCTAAAACAGTGCTTCACGTGTTCAGGAGAAACAAAGTCCTCTGCAACCTTGATACAGCTGTACAGATTGTGCACCTGGCAAAACCAAGATGAGGAGATTAAATGAGTATTTATGTGTCAAGTAGGGGTGAGTCATATGCATCGTCTACGATATTATCGTAATAAAGCAATAAGCCCTGTGAAGCAGTGGTTCACAGTGAATTTAGAACCGCTAAGGGGAGTTTTTTAGGCACGACACGAAGCACAGGACAGGTATGGAGTAACTGTTTTCGGTTATTCCACATACCTGGCTAGGTTTGACAAATACAACACCGATGCATTGACTCAGTAATACTGTTGTAATGCGGTCACAGGTCTGTGTTTATAAAGCTGTTTACAACTGCTTCGAACACGGCTCAACCAATCATAATCAAGGACCAGATCTATCCGATTTAGAATTGTTGTTTTAATCATGTGGAAGCAGACATAATTCATTCACTTTGTTAAAAACAAACAACAACAGGCCTTGAATGATTTCGCTTTCCCTTTATGAAGTCGCCTAGTAGAATTCAGCTAGAATGACCACACAATTCCATACGAGTTTGTCTTGTATTTCTATATGATATTGTACAGCAATATCGCGTGCTGAATGTCAGCATGATTGTAAATGTGATCTTGTTTATTGAACCGTTTTAGAAAATCTGTAAGTTAAAATTGTTATTGTCACATGTAAAATATAGTCTTTTTGCTCTGTTTTGCCAATAGGCTTGGGCGGTATTGGAATTTTGATACCGTCAAACCTCCTCCCTATTGTACCGGGGTATACGGTATTACCGTGACTAATTAAAAATTATGACATAATGGGCTCAGACGGCATCACCAAACTGTTGGCTTGTGCCTACACCATTCAGAAACTGAATGCCAAATAAAAAAAAATAAAAAAAAATAAAATCAAGCCGTGCACGTTGTGTCTGAGTCCGGCCGACGGCATTAACTGTTATTATGAGCCCGAGCCCACCATTATTCAACATAATATCTGTGTGCGTGCAACAAGCAAGAAGTGCCTTTGTAATCCGGTGACGCGTCCATTGATTTTTATTAATAAAACTTTTCTGCAAAGATGGAAGTTGACGATCACCATCTCTGTAGTGAACGCGCCTATAGAGAGAAATGCACATCATTAATCAATCAGATTTATTTTCGTTTTGAATTGTTTCATTTAAAGAAATTGACGATCGCCATCTCCATAGTGAACGATAGAGAGAAATGCACATCATGGATTGCAGAGAGTAGGCTAGTCTATTTCTTTTCTTTTCGTTTTGTATGGTTTCGTTTACTGAAATTGATGATCGCATCTCTGTATGAACGCGCCTAGAGAGAAATGCACATCATGGATTAAATAATCAGAGTGGCTTTTTTCTTTTCGTTTTGAATTGTTTCGTTTAAAGAAATTGACGATCGGCATCTCTGTGAACGCTATAGAGAAAAATGCACATCATGGATTAATCAGAGAGTAGCCTACCCTATATTTCTTTTCGTTTTGAATTGTTTTGTTTAAAGAAATTGACGATCGCCAGTTTGAGTTTCGGTTAATTTATGAGATTTCAATGCAAGTGACCGTGGCATGCCAGCGCCCATCATGTCATGATTATATTAAATCCAGGCAATTTGGTTGATGAAAAATTTATTAAAATTAAGAAAAAATTAAGATATATATTATAGGCTATATAAGTGCCGGTAATGACGGTATTGAAACTGATACCGGTGCTATTTTAAGATCCCGCGGTATCCGATATTACCGTAATACCGCCCAACCCTATTTGCCAATGAAAATAGCTCCAAACCAATCACAACACAGCCGTCTCAGTGCATCACAGTGGTGTTTCTTTCCTGAAAGTATCAGCATTTTTGAACGAACCAATGATTCAATGATCCATTCATATAGACTGCCGTTGCATCTGAAATCAAATACTTCCTTACTATATAGTATGCGAAAAACAGTATGCCAAAAGAGAACAGTAGGTGAAAAGTACCTGGATGATCTACTACTTCCAGCGAGATTCTGAAGTGCGCATTTGATGGACACTGACGGTGAAGCGACGTAACTGACGCTGGTAGGTCACGTGACAGAAGCAACATGGAAGTAGTATGTTTCTTATTATTTTAATTATGCATAATGCATAAAGGTTAGAAAAAAAATGGTGACAAATAAGCCCTTAATGAAAACGTTTATTTCTGATAAAGATTATGAAAATCTTCAGGAGTCAGTTAACGTACCAGCGCAAAAACACACACAGCAAATTGTCTAATTATCGATATCGACAAAATCCCTGATACTACCGAGATATAATTGTGTCAATATCGCACACCCCTAGTTTCAAGTGCATGATTTTGAACTTAACTCTGGTGGACATGATCTCAGTAACTAACCTGATGTGGCGCACCAGCTGGGATGAACACGGCATCTCCCAAAAACTGCACAATGGACCAGCCCTGGACTCCATACTCCTCGAACAGCCTGCGGCGCAGCGTCTGGTCCAGGTACCAGCTCTGGTCATGGATAGGATCGTGGTCTGGTGGGTTCTCTTGTCCTTGTTCTTCTCCAACCTGCAATAAAATGGGTGAAATTAACTTCAGTCATTCATACCGTATGAAAAACATAGAAAGTAGAGAACATTGTTTGGGCAATCTTCTTTTTTGGGTAAACTAAAACTTAAAGCAATAACATCAAACAAACAACATCATTCTTTCACCTTTCGCAGGAGCTCGCGGATCTTTTCTGCGTCTTTAGCGGCGTAGATGTGCCAGAGAGCTCCAGGTTTCTCCTTGATCTCGTAGACTCTTTTCTTAGTCATCTCATCCACATCACCCTCTTCAATGGTCAGCATCACCTCTGCAGTAATAACAGCTTGATCAGTAAACAAACACACAATCATAACTTGTGTTAAAGTCTTTATCTTTTCAATAAGACAGCGAACTACAGGTGTACTATTCATATTGATTGTAAGAGCCTCGTTTGTGTCTACACTATGGCTTTAAATGGACAAAAGAGCGCATGCCCATAAACAAAGAATCGTGAGCACAGTGACAAAGCTCACACGTAAAATGTACACCTGCAGAAATCGCGAATCCAAAAATCTAGAGTTTGCTCAACTCTGCTGCTTGTATTATGTTAAAGGGATACGTTTGCTTTCTGAGTTCACATGTCTTAGTAGCTGTAAGATTCGTTGTGCATCGGAGCAGCGGGTTTCCATAAAGGCAAACAAGCTGATGCATGATGCTCGGGGAGGCTAAGAGCACATTATAAACAGTCAGCTATTTCAAATGAAAGTTGGGGTATTAATGTACCACAGGATAAGGAATCTTTTAAGCCTAATGTTTTTCTATCAGTTTCCATCTCTTTGAATAGAAATGCATTAATCTAATTATATACAACTATACTGTCCGTACACCACAGTAATACAAATGAACTAGTGTAGAAATGTGAAAGGCTTATAGATCGTTAAATGTTAATTTGAAGTCCCCCTGTGGTGAAAATCAAGCTTTTAAATGATGTTTATATGTGGTGTTTTTAATATGCTTTAAGACAAACCATGTGCAAATTCATTAGTCAACACCATTGCTGAGTACTTTCTCCTTAAAACTGCAGTGAACCAAAGACAGAGACATAGAACTGCGTAAACTAAATGAGGCATGAAGAATTGTTTTCCAGGAAAATACATTTAAATGTCATTTTGGTGATCAAAGATGAGATAAGGAATAAAATTATTGACTACAGGGGGGTTTGAACTTTTATAGACCCCAATAAAACATTTTTTCAAATTGCCAGACATGACAAATATATTGCTGTCCATTTAAAATTAAGATTCAATTTGATTTGCCTTTTGTAGAAAATAAATATTTCAAGATTTCTATAAAGACAGTTATATACTGCTGTGGTATTAATGAAAAAAGAAACATACAGACAGCACATTTTCATTTAACCTGACACCAGCATCACAAAAATTTTCCATTTATTTGTTTTTTTCAAACATGCCATCTTAAATATGACCATTTGTTCTGTGTAGCATTTCTGCACTCCAGTACAGTAGATTATAATTTCTACAAATATATTAAATGATTTATTTATTAGTGTTTACTTGGTTATGGGCCATTGGTGCTTGGGCTCAGATGACAGCTGACTGCTCATGATCTGAATGAAATACAAAATGAACCGTCACTATTTTTTGTGTTTACACATTGTTTAATGCTGAAGAAAATATTGAATGTTTAACGAATGTCCAATATCAAACCAACTTAAGTTAAAATTGCATAGCGAGAAAACTGCTTTTTATGTGTATATACAGTGAGGAAAATAAGTATTTGAACACCCTGCTATTTTGCAAGTTCTCCCACTTGGAAATCATGGAGGGGTCTGAAATTGTCATCGTAGGTGCATGTCCACTGTGAGAGACATAATCTAAAAAAAAAAAATCCAGAAATCACAATATATGATTTTTTAACTATTAATTTGTATGATACAGCTGCAAATAAGTATTTGAACACCTGTCTATCAGCTAGAATTCTGACCCTCAAAGACCTGTTAGTCTGCCTTTAAAATGTCCACCTCCACTCCATTTATTATCCTAAATTAGATGCACCTGTTTGAGGTCGTTAGCTGCATAAAGACACCTGTCCACCCCATACAATCAGTAAGAAACCAACTACAAACATGGACAAGACCAAAGAGCTGTCCAAAGACACAATAGACAAAATTGTACACCTCCAAAAGGCTGGAAAGGGCTACGGGGAAATTGCCAAGCAGCTTGGTGAAAAAAGGTCCACTGTTGGAGCAATCATTAGAAAATGGAAGAAGCTTAACATGACTGTCAATCTCCCTCGGACTGGGGCTCCATGCAAGATCTCACCTCGTGGGGTCTCAATGATCCTAAGAAAGGTGAGAAATCAGCCCAGAACTACATGGGAGGAGCTGGTCAATGACCTGAAAAGAGCTGGGACCACCGTTTCCAAGGTTACTGTTGGTAATACACTAAGACGTCATGGTTTGAAATCATGCATGGCACGGAAGGTTCCCCTGCTTAAACCAGCACATGTCAAGGCCCGTCTTAAGTTTGCCAATGACCATTTGGATGATCCAGAGGAGTCATGGGAGAAAGTCATGTGGTCAGATGAGACCAAAATAGAACTTTTTGGTCATAATTCCACTAAACGTGTTTGGAGGAAGAAGAATGATGATGAGTACCATCCCAAGAACACCATCCCTACTGTGAAGCATGGAGGTGGTAGCATCATGCTTTGGGGGGTATTTTCTGCACATGGGACAGGGCGACTGCACTGTATTAAAGGGGAAATGAAGCAGTCAATCAAGTTTACATGATTTACAAGATGGATTTCCACTATAATCAACAATTATATAAGAAACATGACAAATGTAAACATATAAAAGAAATAAAAGAAAAACCGTTATATCTTTTGCTGCCAGGGCGCCACCATTGTGTGCAGTATTCTAAAGTGTGGCGTCACGGGGTTGGTTGGCTTTAATAAACCTGGCTGAATGTATTAATATCACGACGTCAAACTGTCTACACCACAGAGTTTTGACCGCGAACAACTAATGAAGTCTAACGTTATATGTTATATACAGCAGATGGACTCTGACACGGTGGGCATCGCATTACAACAGCCACACGCGTTGCAACTTACCAACCCGCTCTTTGCCCAAAACCACCACCGGCTCTTCGACATAACAACGTAACTTACCACTGCTCGGTTCCCACGCCGTATCGGCTCAAATGCATATATTAATACATGCTAACTTACATGGTGTTGTTGACAAGAGACATGAATATGATGGCAGACATCGCGAACAATGTTTCCATGTGCAGTTTGTTAACATAACGTTAACGTTAGACGTCGTCTTTTTGTCTGGTACTAATAAACTCCACTAAAGTTAGCTAAACACTTAGTGTTAGCTAGTTCATGCTTACAGCTGTTAGCTAATAATGACTGTAGGCCTACCTAACGTTAGTTGTTCGCGGTCAAAACTCCGTGGTGTAGACAGTTTGACGTCGTGATATTAATACATTCAGCCAGGTTTATTAAAGCCAACCAACCCCGTGACGTCACACTTTAGAATACTGCACACAATGGCGGCGCCCTGGCAGCAAAAGATATAACGTTTTTTCTTTTTTTTCTTTTATATGTTTACATTTGTCATGTTTCTTATATAATTGTTGATTAAAGTGGAAATCCATCTTGTAAATCATGTAAACTTGATTGACTGCTTCATTTCCCCTTTAAGGAGAGGATGACCAGGGCCATGTATTGCGAGATTTTGGGGAACAACCTCCTTCCCTCAGTTAGAGCATTGAAGATGGGTAGAGGCTGGGTCTTCCAACATGACAATGACCCGAAGCACACAGCCAGGATAACCAAGGAGTGGCTCTATAAGAAGCATATCAAGGTTCTGGCCTGGCCTAGCCAGTCTCCAGACCTAAACCCAATAGAGAATCTTTGGAGGGAGCTCAAACTCCGTGTTTCTCAGCGAAAGCCCAGAAACCTGACTGATCTAAAGAAGATCTGTGTGGAGGAGTGGGCCAAAATCCCTCCTGCAGTGTGTGCAAACCTGGTGAAAAACTACAGGAAACGTTTGACCTCTGTAATTGCAAACAAAGGCTACTGTACCAAATATTAACATTGATTTTCTCAGGTGTTCAAATACTTATTTGCAGCTGTATCATACAAATAAATAGTTAAAAAAATCATACATTGTGATTTCTGGATTTTTTTTTTTTTGATTATGTCTCTCACAGTGGACATGCACCTACGATGACAATTTCAGACCCCTCCATGATTTCTAAGTGGGAGAACAAAATAGCAGGGTGTTCAAATACTTATTTTCCTCACTGTAATGAGAAAAAGTTGAGATCATGAGAAAACAAGAAAGAAAAAAGACCTGTCAGGACTCACGGTTTTGTTATTTCTCCTCACACTGTGTTGATCTGTGCACAATCTTTTTTGGGGCTTTGTTTGGGCTTTCTGCAGGTTTACATTTTACGTGCAAGCTTTGTCACTGTGCTCACACTGCTGTAGTTCACTTGTGCCCTGTTCATGCGCTTGCGCTGTTTTGTCCATCATTTAATGCCATACTGCAAAGGGTCTCTAAGCATTAGTCGGGCAAGTCAATATTTAATACTAACAATAGGGCTGTCAAAATTAATGTTAACACATACGATTTATTCTTTGTTATGCTGTTAACACCATCACTTTATCTGACAGCGTACTTGCTATTTTCGACAACATGCTCTCTCTCCCTGCCCAACAAAGACATCACCAAAACTAGAAAGAGACACACACACACAGGCCTATAAATATAATTACTGTAGTTAGTAATTGTTTATCTACATTGGATTGATTTAAATGTACTTAAAGGTATAGCGGAGGATTTTCTTTTTCCGGGTGGGTAGTGTAAACTATTGGTCCACCTAAGTGTCAATCATTCTGGTGATATGTTTACGTAAGGCCGTCGTACGTGCTCGTCCCTGGCTCGTCCCTTAGTTTTCGCTTTCTGCGCATGCGCACTTTCAGGTGTTTATGTGTGGTGAGCTAGAGCTAAGCCATTCATTGAAGCTCGCCGTTTCACCGGGTCCTTTGAAAATGTCTGAGGGTCGCAAGAGAAAAAGTTTGTACGAACTGTATGAGAAGAAGAGAAAGGCCTCAGAAGAGAGAAACAAGATCAGAGTGTTTTTGGGAGATTGTTTCACACGATGGCGTGCGCTGATAACACAGGTTGGGCTTCCCACTGATGCCTCAGTCGCGAAGTTTCTACTCGACAGGTAAAGTTTGGCATGCTATTTGGAGAAAAAGTGCAAATCTTCTTTTGGAAAGTAATCTTGTATGAGCGATGCCGACAGCAACTTGTAAACAGAGCGTGCACGAGGAGAACCTCGCACACGTTAATAGGCGTTCCCTCTCGGGAGCAGGTAGAGTGTTGCGCATGTGCATTTTTTCAAAAAGTGGAGAGGGCGGTTCTTATCTAAAATTCGGAAAGATCCTCCGCTATACCTTTAAATGTACTTGAAGTGTTTGTGCAAGTATCGGATCAGGACTTCATATCAGCAGATACTCAAAATGCAATGACTCGAATCTGATCAGGGGGCCCAAAAAACTTGATCGGGACATCCCTACTCTTTTCTTGCTGTTTAAGACTGTCGCAGGTACCAACACAAGGGTGCTTCACACTGGCAGTTTAGTTGAAAACGGAGCACGGTTCGCATGAAAAATTGGTAACGTGAAAGCTGTCGTGCGGACCCGGGGTCCAAACCCGAGGCTACCTGAAGGCGGTGGTCTGAGTTTAGTTGCACTCGAACTGTGGTGCCATTTACGTGAATGTGAAAGCAACTCGGGTGCGCACTTGTTCAGGAATTAAAGTAACCTGCACACATGCATTTCAGTTCAACAAAACATGTGAGGGATGACAGTAGTGATGATTTCCCTTGGATACAAGCATGAGTGAGAGTGCAGTGTCATTGTGCAGAGTGAGCGCAATTAATTAATGAATGGCTTGCAATCCACTGTCTCCTTAAAGGGTAACTAAACCCCTGGTCAGAGCCTGACTCCACCCACTGGCAATATTTGAAAAATGCTAGAAAAGTGGGCAGACCCCAGCGGAGATAGAGGGGACGAACCGTGAGCGGGGGGGCGTGCACCTGAGACCTGCTGTCAGACTCTCTAAAATGGAGAGTTTGCTCACAGGGTCACAAGACGACGTAAAGTACATGCATCTGATGAGTTTTATCGAGTTTATGTCAATAGCGCATGCTCTCTATAGGCAAAAAATTTGAATGTGAAAAAATCCAGAAAAATGCGCCAACGCGTTTGTCAACCCCAGAGGATTAACTTTAGCCTAACCATAAATTGTGATTATATATAAGATCACTCACATCAAGACGCCGCTGCGGTGGTGGAGTCCATGCAGGAGGAGCAGTGTTTGGCACCGCGTCGCTTTTCAGCGCGAGCTGTGTGGAGAAGCCCATTTCCACCTCTATTGCGTTGGAGAAGCAATCCCGCGTAAAATGCAGGTTTCACACTCACGGTCTTCCAGGCCAAGTGCATGCAAACACTGGCGCCTAATTTCCAAGTCTGCTGGAAAGCTATGCAGTCCAGCAGTGCTGTTGCAACCAGCAACACTACACACCTACGTACCCTCCTGCCCACTGTACAATACAGATAAATCTATGCTAGCTTGTACCAAGGGCGTGGTGAGCTCGTACCAAGGGCGTGGTGAGCTGGAACCTGCTTACGTCACCTGCCACCGCTTACGTCACTTGCCACCGCAACATCCAATAGGAAAATTCAACTGCAGTAGCCACCGTTCAACCTTAAGAGGGCAGCACTCAGACGTTTTTACACCATGAAAACACTTTATACCCAAATGTCAAAAAAGTTACTCGAATCAATGAACAGCACTAATAAAGCCCCATTCTTACAGAGCATTAACTAAAAAAAGTTGGTTTAGGGTTTAGTTACCCTTTAAAAGAGTCTGTTTGCAGTGAAGTGTCGTTCAATCTGCTGCGCATAATAGCACCAAATTAATAAAAAACACAATTTATTGACCCACGTCCTGTTTTCTGTCATGCACCGTGCACGTTTGTGAAGACATTCAGTGCATGTTAACACAACAGGGTTCGATAGAATCAAGTTGAGTGTGAAACCAGACAAACGTTGCAGGACCGGAACAATCACGCTCTGACTCGGACCGCAGCGAACATGCCCAGTGTGAAAGCCGCCTCATTGATAACTGTCAGGTATTAGGGACTTATTACAACAGTGGGATTGCAATAATCACTTCCATCACCATCAGTTACTCACTCACGCAAAACACTTATGCAAACATAATGGAGCAGGGATTCAGAGCATGTTAGAAAAGAATAATACCACACACACAGAGTGGGAAAATTGTTACCATTCCTCATTGTGTGGCAGAACTACCAAACACAATAACGACATGTTTTGACTTTTTGTCTTAAAAAGGAACTGAATGTGATAACTTGTAAACTACAAGAAAGTTGAGATTAATTGAGATGAAATATGTTAATCTATTGACAGCCCTACTGATCAAGCAATCAAACGGAGCAAAGAGGCTGTATGTGGAGGGGGGCGGGGGCACTAAATCACAATGTACTGTTGCAGTATCCCAATATATTCTACAGAAGAAAAGAAAAAATCTGACCAGATTCCTGGAATAAAAACAAATTCCAATTCAAATATCTTTTAAAACTTTTAAAAGAAAGAAAGAAAAAAAAATGACAGGATTAACAACCACCACTGGAGAAAAAAAAAAAGGAAAAAAAAAAAGCTTTTTTCCTATAGCAGATAACAATAAGATATTAAAGGGGTCATAATATTAAGGTCCTTGCACACTGAATCCAAAATTTTCGCATGCGTTTTTTCGATCTGTCATTCTGTGGCTCTAAACTGTAAAAACACCATTCAAAAGCTTGTTACGGATGCGAAAAACGCAGAAAATCGAACCCGATCCGATTTTTTTTTTTTACGGACGAAAGTTTCAGAGGCAGTGTGCAAGTGTGATTGACATAACGTGAGGTTGTATTTATTTTTTAACGTGCGAAAATTTCGGACGCGAATTTCGCACTCAGTGTGCAAGGGCCTTCAGTCATCGCGAAACACTGCAATTTTAAACAAGTCAGTCTGATATTGGAAATGTATGAACCCGATTAACCAGTTCATTGACGACAACCGACTCAAGAGCGATCCATTTGATCTAGTTGCAGCGGTTAACAGAATCCGTCTTAAAGGACAAATCCAGTGAAAAATGAACCTGGGGTTAATTAACACATGGTTACCGAGTCGATCGTTCCCTGCGATGCGTTTTCATGAAAATCATAACATTAGCTCATAACAATAGTATATGGGGCAGAGAGTAAGTAAAAGTAAATCGCAAGTTAATACCACTAACAAGGCTCAAAATAGCCTCACACTAACACGGGAGCATAATGAGGGTCCCTACATGCAAAACGAAGCATTGAGAACTTTGTAAGTGTACAGACAGTTTAATAAGAAGATACTTTATAAAGACAGTACATTACGCATTTACAGGCAGGAGCCATCTTGGAAAACAGTCTCGACTAGTCGAGCCACGAACGCCGTGCTACATTAGATTTCACAAACGTAATTCCTATCGACCAGCTCACATCGCACGGCGTTCGTGGCTCGACTAGTCGAGACTGTTTTCCAAAATGGCTCCTGCCTGTAAATGCGTAATGTACTGTCTTTATAAAGTATCTTCTTATTAAACTGTCTGTACACTTACAAAGTTCTCAATGCTTCGGTTTGTATGTAAGGACCCTCATTATGTTACCGTGTTAGTGTGAGGCTATTTTGAGCCTTGTTAGTGGTATTAACTAGCGATTTACTTTTACTTACTCTCTGCCCCATATACTAGTGTTATGAGCTAATCTGTTTTTATAAATAAAACTCTTTACATTCGATTTTCATGAAAACGCATTGCAGGGAACGATCGACTCGGTAACCATGTGTTAATTAACCCCAGGTTCATTTTTCACTTGATTTGTCCTTTAAGAACAGACCCCTCTCCAGTGAGCTGTCATACAACTTCAGAAGACCTGGAATATAGTGCACAAGCCTGTGACACACTAAACCGACGGACGACCAATGTTGGGCCATGGTGAGTGTCTATCGGTCTAGTTTCTGTCGTGTGTTCTGCACTGTTGGCACTAGTCGAACCCCGCAGCTTTTCAGCCAATTGAGCATGTTCAATCAGAGTCATTAGTGAGAGAGTTCACTCTGATTGGCTGGTCAGCTCAGCGAACCAGTGCACAAGAAAAGCGAAAGTGAATAACAAAGTCAAGAGGGCACAAACAGTGCTCTGAGTGCTCATCTCATCTGAGATTTTCAATGAATCCATCTGCAGGGGGCGAGATTGGTGTGAAAGTGGTAAGCAAGCGCTGCTTTGTTTACGGTCCGATTATTGGTTCTTCTTTTGAATAATGAATACAGACTCCTGCAACCTGCTGGTATGAAGAGTTATTTCCTCTCACCGAGGCACAGAACATTAGCAAGTTGGCCATTGGCTGTAGTCTTTGCAGAGTTTTCAACTTTTTGGCCCAGACGCAGGTGACGTCACAGTCCTTTGATGTTCATTGATGTCATTTGGTGTGTCTGGGTCTTTAACTATGTCTAGCGTTTTCAAAGCCTGTTCCTGGAGGCATACCAACAGTGCACATTTTGTATGTCTCCCTACTAATGAGCTGATGATTTGAATCAGGTGTGTTTGATTAGGAAGAGTTTGAAAATGTGTAGTTTTGTTGCATCCCAATTGACATGCTCTCTGTCCTAAATAGTATTTGAAATTAGAATTAGTGTGTCCCAAATCGTAATGTTGAAATGAGTATTTCAAATATATCTGGATTAGAGCCCTGCATTTTTAGCGTCAAAGCTCACACGCAGGCCGAGCATCGCGCCCGTTATAGGCTTCTTTTTATATATTTAGACATTCATTAATTAAAAGAAACTATGGGATGCCCTGCGCTGGTGGAAACAACAAGAGAACATGCTGCCGCAAGCCCGCAACTCAAGACTGGCTCGCACGGTGCAGTAGCAGCGAGTGTGACTTTAGCACAGCTGTGAGTTAAGAAGAAATGAGCTTTCCTTCACTTTTAAATGCATTATTATGCAAACAGAGGAGAGTCTCCCGCATGAAAGACCCACGATTGGCAGATCAAAGTGCTGTATTTCTCTCAAATACAGGGAAATAAAATTAAATTAAATGTGGAGGATTTTAACTGTGACAGTGATTGACAGGGCAGTTTAAACGGTGACAGGATGCACGGGACTAAGCGGCAGAGCGGTCCGTTAAAGATGCATCAGGGCTAATTGGGACGCAGCATTGGTGTGCCTCCATGAACAGGGTTGGGAAACACTGGTCTATACTATTACATATTACTGTGAACAACTGTTGTAGAGTGGGATGAAGAATCTTTGAAAAAAAAAATCTCCTTTTGTGTTGCACAACTGAACTAGAAGCACATGGGTTTTAAATGTAGTGAGTTTAAATTTTTGGGTCAACTATTCCTTTAAAAAACATTTAGATTTCTGAAAGTAATACGTCATTATACATAAAACTCCTACTTGAAAAGAACCAAGGAAATTGTGGTTTTCTTTATTATATGACCCCTTTAAAAAATAAAGCTGCTCAATCAAGTGGTCTGAAGGGGCGTAAACACAGTGAAATGTAACAACAACAAAAAAAACACTACGGTCACTATGTTTTGGTGTCCTGGGAAATTCTGAATGGAGTACAAAATGGTGCACTGAGAGGTGCATTGTCCATACTTATTCCCATATTTAATGTAAAGAGTAGTAAGAGATGGGTTAAAGCAATGGGAGTGTAGAACAAGAGAGAGCGAGAAAAGTGGGAGGGGCATGCCTAAATTGAGACAAATGAAAAAAATGCACAGACCTTTAAATCCAGCGAGGTCTGCTTCTGTAAATGAGAAATGGTGCCACAGTCAAAAGTAGTAAGACCCTAAGAGCACAGGCCGTCCTAAAGGCCTGCATCCGGCCCACTGGCCTGTGAGTGGTTTGGATCAGGATGATAAAGTGCTACAATAGCTCATAATCTGCACAGATTTTACCATGAGAGACCTTGGTCAGAGCAGATGCTATATTTAATGACACCAACAAAAATGCAGCTATGAGGGAAAGACATTCAATATGTCGTACTGTTCATGAACGATACTGTACGCCTTTTTGCAAACATAGACGCATGTTGTCACCGAACATTTTAAACAACCTTCAACTGTTCTTCAAATTAAATACAGCTTCTACTCTTAATAAGGTCTGCCATGGTGGCCTCTAAGAAACTACCTCTTGAGGGAGGCTTGGGACTATTATTCACCAATTTAAAATATTGTAACAAAAAGTTAGGGTCTGAATACTTTTGCAAGGCACTGTCTATTTTGTTCTATTCAATTGCCATTTTTCCTATCTAAATATTTAATCTATGGGTAGATTCTCTAAGCTTATGCCTAAATGGACAGTTCACCTAAAAATGTAATTATTATAATCATTCCAAACCTTTCCTTATTCCACAGAACACAAAACAATTTGTTAGACGGAATGACCAATTCAACATTCACTTTATGAGGAAAAAGTCGCAATGAAAGTGACATCAAATTCTGCCTCTCCTTTCGTATTTCGTCAAACGGGTTCAGCACAACATGAGGGTGGTAAACAAATGACAATTTTCATTTTTAGTTAAACTAACCCTTTTAGGACAGGACGTGTTTTCAGGGAAATTAAACAGCTTGTGAACACGGTGTGGATTTTAAATTTTTGGTATTTCACTGAAAGTTTGAAACCATTATTGGTGATAACATTTGCAAATAAGACCAAATATAAATAAAAAACTTGATTTAATTTTTTTTTTTTTTACCTTGAGCTAATTACAAGGGGTTTTCGTTTTTTGGCAAGAATAATAGATTACAAAATTACTCAAAATACCCATCCTTATACAGTACAGGAACAGACAACAAATCTGGGAGATACAAACTAAAATATTACAATATTATTTAGCAATATAAGTGAAAAGAAACAATTAGCAATAGAAATGTTATAAAAGCTTAATGCTTACCCTTTTCTTGTTCACTTTCTCCTTCTGGGACACCCACATACACCATTACGTTGACTGCATCGGATACGTCCAGATGCAGGTTAGTGGTGCCAACCTTCCTGTCTTCTGTGGAGATCAGACCTGAGAGAGACACGGCGAAGGAAAGAGGTTAACAAAATGCCAATGTAATCCTCTTGAGTACTTGAGTGTTTTTAATGAAGATCCCTTACCATAGGCATTGTACATTTTAGGGCCCAGATCTGGCCGAACGAAGAAGTTTGGAAGACGAGAAGCCAGGTTGAGACGGCCGTCTCTCTTTGTGTACTCTGGCAGAGGAAGGTTGTCCATGAGATCATCAAACCTGCAAGAACATAAATAAGCCAAATCATAAAAACTGCTAAACACACTGGCTGCTCTTAGTTAGATATATCACAGATGAAGATACAAAGAACATATGACATCAGAAAACCTACCGAGTGGGCATCATGTCTCTGAAATCTTCTCCAGGAGGCCAGTCTTTGAGTTTTAGTACCATAGGTTGGCCATCTCCACCTTGTAACCGTTCTAGAAAAGAGAATATAATAGACCTCCAGGTTAAAGTGGATTTATGGTTAACTGGTGACCACAAAATACACTGAACAAAATTATAAACGGAACACTTTTGTTTTTGCCCCATTTTTCATGAGCTGAACTCAAAGATTTAAGACTTTTTCTATGTACACAAAAGGCCTATTTCTCTCAAATATTGTTCACAAATCTGTCTAAATATGTGTTAGTGAGCAGTTCTCCTTTGCAGAGATCATCCATCCACCTCACAGGTGTGGCATATCAAGATGCTGATTAGACAGCATGATTATTGCACAGGTGTGCCTTAGGCTGGCCACAATAAAAGGTAAGATAAAAGGTAACAAAAAAAATCTAAAAATGACCAGTTTTACTGTATTGGGGGGTCCATACATCAAATGTGAGCATTTGCCCACTCAAGTCGGTTACGACGACCTGCAGTCAGGTCGAGACCCCGATGAGGACAACGAGCGCCTTTGGAGAAATTGACATTCAATTCACGGGCAACAGCTCTGGTGGACATTCCTGCAGTCAGCATGCCAATTGCACGCTC
This sequence comes from Scardinius erythrophthalmus, assembly GCF_964197995.2. Taxonomy (NCBI): domain Eukaryota; kingdom Metazoa; phylum Chordata; class Actinopteri; order Cypriniformes; family Leuciscidae; genus Scardinius; species Scardinius erythrophthalmus. Next base: position 27,104,564 of record NC_138233.1, on the reverse strand, counting down.
CCTCAAAACTTGCGACATCTGTGGCATTGTGCTGTGTGATAAAACTGCACATTTTAGAGCGGCCTTTTATTGTGGCCAGCCTAAGGCACACCTGTGCAATAATCGTGCTGTCTAATCAGCATCTTGATATGCCACACCTGTGAGGTGGATGGATGATCTCGGCAAAGGAGAATGGCTCACTAACACAGATTAAGACAAATTTGTGAACAGTATTTGAGAGAAATAGGCCTTTTGTGAACATAGAAAAAGTCTTAGATCTTTGAGTTCAGCTCATGAAAAATGGGGGCAAAAACAAAAGTGTTACGTTTATAATTTTGTTCAGTGTAGTTAAGGATGTTAGGGATCATAGTTAGGGATGTTAACAATTATTCAACAATAAATTAAACTGTTGTTAATAATTTAAAAAAACAAGCCAAATTTGAGCATACAGTCCAATCTTGCTCAGAATTTTCAAGTCTAAAGATGTTAAAGCGTCTGTACTCACTGGAAATAACCTGGAAGCCATCCCAAAAGTCTCGGACTTTGACATCAGATATGATGGCGCAGTTCCTACAGTTGACCAGGTCTACATCCTGGTCTCCAAACTCCTGGCTGAAAGCCTCAGGCTTCCATAAGTTACCCTTCAGCTTCCTGTGTATGCCCGAGACCAGCACAGGCTTAAAAAAAAAATAAAAAAAGTGTTATTAGCATCAGTGGAACACAACTGATGAAACAAAAGTTCTTCCATTTGACTGTCACTGCTCACCTGTCCTTGTTTCCAGCACTCTCTGAAGATCTTCCAGTTGTTGCTGTTGCTGGGGTCCTGTAGGCAGAGTAAACGGCCATCACACAGCCAGGAGTGGGAGGTGTGGGGGTCGAGTACGCTGAGGCCCATCATCCCCTCTCTGCGAGGAACAGTCCCAGACTCGCTGCCTTCTGCTGACCCCGACACACGCCGACCCTCTGCCTTCTTTGTCTCTACTACTGATGCAATGATATGATCCAGGAAATTAGGAAGACCTCCCTTCATTTTATCAGCCTGCTAAGGAGGGAAAAAAAACAAAACTATGTTAATAAAAATCTCAAAAGTCTCAAAAAATAATGCAAGATAAATGCAAGTTAAAGCACTGTTACTTACACCAGCAGTGGAGAACACTGAAGGGAAGGGGACTCCTCCCTCTGTGGGACCTTGCGGGAGCTTTCCAGGGCCATAGTTCAGCAGATCTCGGAGGCTAGTACCCTCTGCTTTGGGTTGGGACGGGCCAGCACCCAGCAGCAGACTATTGAAGAGCTTGGGGTTGGACCCCGAGGGTTTGGGAATGGTACTGAAAGAGTCCAGGCCAAACGGAGTGCGAGGGTCACGACCCATCATGGAACGCAGAGACTCTGAAAAATGATAAAGCAAGAGGGAGAGCCTGAGCAAATGGTATCTGCACAGAGTCCTTGCAAAGATTCACCAAGAAGCTGCAAATTCAAGAGATTCATTCCTTTTATAAAGTATGTAACCAATCCATCAAATGTTATAATGTGGAAATTTAGTCACAAATTTATTCTTAAAAAGTTGGGGACAGCAAGGGGGAAAAAACAGTACTAAAGTCGAATAAAATGTAGATAAGAATATAATCATGCATAGTTTTGGATAGAAAGATGAATAGACTTATCAACTTAAAAAAAATAAAAATAACACTTTATAGTATTTTACTGTTACTTGAAACAAAATAGGCAGTACAGATCTACCCATATGATTTACCAATATGGATAATTTTTATATATGTTGAAGTGTCTGATAACCAGCGCACAACCAACATTTAACAGTTTTATTTGTGTTTTGCACAATGGTAACAAAACTATTAGACTACAAAAATAACATAAGGGGAACTAGCTCACAAAATATTTTTAAAAGAAAGCTAAAAACTTACTTTAGCTTTTAACTAAAATAAATGTAAAATGAATTTACTAAAACTAAAATGACTTGCTTGAAATTCCTTCTGTATTCATTGACTTTTCACCTCATTTTTGCATTCTTTTATTATTCATACATTTTCATTTCCATCTTTTGTTATGCATTAAATAAGTACTAATTTCATCTTTTTTCATATTATTATACATATAATTACTGTAATAAGTACATAGTATGTACATGGTGAGTAGGACTGTAAAATAAAGTGCTACCCGCAGTTGAGAACCACTGTTATAAAGTACCTCCACATTGTCTCACCTTTAGGCTCCTTTTGCGTGGCCAGGTCAGCCAGCCAGTGCAGGGCTGAGGAACTGGCCTTGCTATCTTTAGCGGCTGGTGTCGGGGCAGCAGGAGGGCTAGACGCGCTGCTGTTTGTCCCACTCGTGCTTGATGTTGTGTCAGCACTGCCCGCCTCTTCAACGGGTTCTGTTTTGACCACTACACCTGCTGCAGATTCCCCATTGGGACGGGTTGTGGCTGAAGTGGTGCTGGCTCCATTCCCCGAAGTGTGAGCTGTACTCGACTGCACCAATTAAGAGATAAAAGATGAGATATTGAGACTAAATATTGCACAAACATATCATGGTTTTTCTTTCTAAAGGTATCAAAAAGAAAACTTGCCTGTGAAAGGCCATTTGGAGCACTGGGCCGCACCAAGGGTTTATTATGTCGACTAATGCAGGGACAGTTCGCTTTGATCCCCCATTTACCTCTGGCTGAGTGTACCATGTCACCTATGCTGTACAAGGCTAAAGGGGTACAAGGAGAAAGTATAAATGTGCCCATGGCTCAAGTTACCGTGATTTCACTTCATTTTAAATCTACATCTATTTAATAGGAAAAAATGCACTAACCTGTGCCAGGTATAATTTGAGTGGGCATGAGGTTCTGTGGTTCGTGTGGCTGGCCTTTAGCACACTTCAGCCATGAGAACACCTCTTCATCAGGACTGTCGTCTACTGAAAGAGTGGAAGGAGGAGTCAGAGACATGCTGTAATAGATGTGCATGACACAAGATATCAAACAAAATGAGCATTTGGCTAGTCATTCTTGTTGCATGTCTACCTTCAGGTGGCCTGTTCTTGCGTAGCCGGTAGCAGTCAAGACAAACACCGAAGCCGCATTTGCGACACACCCAGTGGATGTTGAACAGTGTCGTTTCACACACATCGCACATTTCTCTCACTCCCCTCACAGCTCGCTTCCATGCCACTTTTTCTGCAAAATCACAGAGGATTATCAGATTTAATGCAAGTCTTTAATAGCTTTTCGTTTTTGTTGTTTTTTTATTTTAGTTTTGTTAATATTTTAGTTAACATTTAGAACAAGACAAATGTTATACTTTTTATTTTAGTTAAAATAACTTTTTTTGCATTGCATTGCTAGCTTTTATTTTAATAACAGTCTCAACTATTAAGTCCTTAAGTGCTCACACTAAAATAAGTGAGATTGAGGTCCTAAAAGGTGCTGCATAAACAAAAAATATTATTATTATATTAAGTTTATTGCTGATAAAACAACACATGGAAAAGTGTCTAAACCCCTTTACATTGGGCCTTGTTCATAAAACTTGAGTAGATTGTGTAATAAGAGATTTTTTATGAATAATTTGTTCTGCTTATATTCCATGAATGAAGACTGAAAAATCACAACAATGTTGGAAGATACATCATTTTTTTAAATTGCTCAGATAACAAGCAATTCATTCACGTGTCCACACTTTTTCCAAACTTTTAAATGTGTAATTTCTAGACCTAGAAAAGTCATGTAAATTAATAAAATCTTAAAGTTTCATGAACATTCGTTGGTTAAAAAAAAGGTGTGAAACGAAGAAAATTCCACTCTAACTGGAGTTTTGAAATTTATTTTCTTTTATACTAAAATATATTACTTTTTTTTTTTTATCTGATTTGAAGAGTTAGTTAAAGGGAAGTTAAAGGGATAGTTCACCCAATAATGAAAATTTTGTCATCATTTACTCACCTTCATGTTGTGCCAAACCTGTATGAGTTTCTTTCTTCTGTTGAACACGAAATGAGACATTTTGAAGAATGTTGCTAATCAAACAGTTTCTGGTCCCCATTGACTTCCATAGTAGGAAAAAAAAAAATCAGTCAATGGGGACCAGAAACCAACATTTTTCAAAATATCTTCTTTTATGCTTAACAGAAAAAAGAAACTCATTCAGGTTTGCAACGACATGAGGGTGAGTAAATGATGACAGAACTTTTTAATTTTTGGGTGAACAATCCCTTTAAGATATGTGGAAATAGTGTTTGGTTTTATGTCATACTTTGTTATGATTTATTCAGATTATAAGTTACACAGTTACTTACGATGGGGCTCTACCATCATCATAGCCTCTTTCTCTGACATGACCAATTGGCAAAACTGGTCACCCACGTTTGCTAAAATATATTTGGACGTGTCCAGGTCAAGTCCTTCATGTACCGCGAGGGAGGGCAGCCACAGCCCCATTGCCATGCTGTCACTCTGCTGTGGGCTCAGGAAACCTTCCACACGAAGGATTCCCTTCTTAGTGAAAGCCAGCCTGTTACAACACAAGTCAAGATGTCAGAGTCATACCTTAGACAAGAGTTAAGCAAGTCATACCAAAAGTTGTCTGAATCTTATTCACCTGCGAAAGTGGAAGAATCGGCAGGCCACGTTTGGGTCATCATCATCCGAGTCCTGCTCGCGGGATTTCCGGTAGCGCTCCAGACGGCACTCGCGGCATTTGTGCAGGTGGGGAGCCACGTTAATGCAAGAGCCGTCTTGCAGGAAGGACTCTCCGGACTGCTTCAAGCGCCGAACCTTACTCTGGTCCTTCAACACGGACTGTCCCACTAGATAAATGTTCACACATGGACTCAAAATCAGGTGACCGTGAATGCTGACTGATCTATCAAAATTAACTACTGATTGGCGGCCGACCGGTGTGGATTTTTTGATGGCGATGAGGCTGATATCTTAGAAAGCAAGCTGGCCGATGGACAGAACTGTTAAACAAAGACAGTAAACTAATGAATAGTTCTGCAGGGATGACATTTTTGTAGGCCAAAACCCAGTCAAGTTTATATCACGGTTCTATCATAATGAAGTCAATGGGTTTTTGGTTAAATGCCTGAAATAAGGTCCATGGTGAAAACAAGCTCAAGGGTCAATCCATGTCAAATCAACTACATTTCGGAAACTTCCCAGGCTCAAATTTAAATCAAAGAAAGATAGACAAACAAAAATAGTGATGCAAGCCAAAATATTAAATATGATGTATATTTACTGAGTAATCCACTATTTTGTAGAGGGGGATCAAAAAGACCATTTTCACATGAGATTTTGTGCCAAATTACAGGGGGTAAAAAATGACTTTAGAAAGATGGCAGCATCATTATTTTGTTTTTTTACACAGAGATTGGTAGGTTTATTAGTTAAATCTGTTTACTTTAGCAATCTTTGTTGCATTATATGCCTACAGTGACAGTTCAAAAATGGGAAAAGCACTTTTTTGACTCAAGTTTGCATGCCTGTAACTCAAGAAGTATTAAAGATATCTTAATATTCTTTTATATTTTGGTTTTTAACAAACATTTATTTAGGTATCTTAATTTTAAAGGCCTGGTATGGCTCAATCCCAGAGATACGGAGATTTTAATGCAACTCAAGGAGTAAATTGTACACATTTTCAGAGGTCCAAAACTAAATGTGGGTCACTTCGCATACTTCTTTCTTTTTCAGAGGAATATTTGAACAACAAATAATGCTGAAACTAGAAATGCATCTCGATTTTTTCCTAACACAATTGCATAGAATGAGTGCCTGAGTCTGGCCATTAATATTATTTTTCCCAAGTTTGCGTGCCTGTCACTCAAATTCAAATGGTTTACAAAACTCTACAAAACAGTGAATAACACAGTAAAATATAATCATGAGATTTAATATTTTGGCTTTCTATATTTATACATTTCTTTCACCAGATAAAAAAAGATGGTTGAGTTGACGTTATTTTCTCGTTTCATACTGCAACATAAAATGCATCAGTAATAGCCGCTTGTGATTTTTTTTTTTTTTTTTACTTTTATTTGACTTGAAAACTGCTAACAATTGGCTAAACGGGACTACAGAAGTTTATGGTGACATTAAACATCATCAGCCGAACAGGTAAACTCATCTACGCACTAGTCCGCTTTCACAGCCTCAATGTGCTTATAATCAAACTAGGGATGTCAACGATTAATCGACGATCGATTAATTGTCGATAATACATTTAATCGATAGAACTTATCGATCATCGATTAAGCAGGTCTTCATGCGCGTGCGCGGCGCGCTGCTCAACCGCGAAACATGTAAAAGCGAGCGCGCCGGAGTTATGTTTGGGACCATTTTACACCTCCATCATCAATTCATCATGTAAGTTTGCGTGTGCATTCGCAGCCTTTTGTTTTGTTCAAATGTAAGTTGTAATACTGTTTATTTTGTGTATGCCTATCTATATCTGATTTATCTCATATTGGATGGATTTGGTTAAGAACTCTGTAGTAAAGCGTCAGCTTCAGCGCGCGCAGCTCAAACGGCAGTGCACGACTAATAATGACTATTGGGACTGTAATATTACATAACATTATAAAGAGAACAATATTGTAATAAAACATTGTGAATTATTTGGGTTTAGTTGCCGTGTCGAGTTGCTCCAGGAAGAGCGCGTCCACAACATGAGTAGTTCTGAATGAATGGCACGTAACTTAGTTCAAGTTCACTTGTGCATGAATTTGCGTCATTTTGTGCAGATATAATTTGTAATATTATGTTTATTTTAAATATATCTGATTAATCTCATATAGGATGCGTTTCTTTTAGATAAATAACGTGCTAGCAAAGTGCTCCAGTTTAACGATAGCAGATTCATTCAGCGCGTGCAGTTGTTCCAGGAAGAGCGCGTCCACAACAGTCACACATTCTAGCGCATATGAGGCGGCGTTGGTGACGCGTTGTGTTAGTAGTTATATTTGATTATTAAATAATGAATTTAATTATCAATCACATCGAAACATTTTACAATCCTAGCCCTTTATTTATATTTAAAACCATTCTAATTGATTTGGTGAGGAACATTAGCATTTGCAGACCCTGTCATGCTGTTGGCCATAGCCACTGCAGTAGACGCATATCGCAGTATTAAGGCTAACGATTAATCGATTAATTGATCGTTAATTTAAACGACGATCGATCATGGGAATTTGTGAAAATTGACATCCCTAAATCAAACTATTCTAACTCAATCTTTGGGAAAATGTTCTTTAATAAAGAGTTGTCAGAAGCTTGGTGATGGCGATGTTGAAGTCATGCAATGGTGGAGTAGTTTTAGCTTTTTACTTCTGCCGATAGTTTTTAGGCTGTATAATTCATAACATTTGTGTTAATTTGTGAAGATTATCATAATGAACAAATTGTGTAAGAAAGAATCATAAACTTTTGTCAGTCACAGAGCTTATTTTCTGCAATAATACAAAAGCCTAGGAACCAGGGTGATGCTAACTTACGGGTTAGCCAACAAAAATATGTCATCACTGCACCACTCTATGCAAAAATATAGACGCACAGGAGCTCCCACGCTCACACACTGATATCAGTTCTCAGAGCTGTCAAAATAAACATCTTGCTTCTGACATATCTCAGCCAAACTGAAACTGACTTATTGGCCAATGCCGATAATTAGTAAATGTCAAATATCGACCAATATACACATCGACCACTACTACGGATTGCATAAAAATGCTTAAAAAAGCATAAGGAATCAAAAGTGAGTTGAAAAGTTTCAACTGTTTTTGTCCATACAATGAAAGTCATTAAGGTCCAAAACAACACTGGAGCCCTTGACTTTTATTGTATCTTCCTTCATGTTTCACAGATTAGAGAAACTCATACAGGTTTGGAACAACATGAGGGGGAGTCAATGATGGCAGAATTAAAATTTTAGGGTGAACTAATTTATGAATCACACAGCATGCAGTAGTCAAGCATGTTACCTTTAAAGGGTTTGTTCCGCGGCCGGCTCTTAGGCGCAGGCAGGGTCTTATTCTTATCCTCATTGGCTGCAGGAACCCCAGGTTTCTGGCTCGAGTTGTCCTCCGCCTCGCTCAAATCAGACAGGTCACTGTTGCTACTGGACTCTGAATCCCTTTTGGTGGACTGACCGCGTTCCTCCAAGGAAAACTTGGTTTGGTCGAAGGGCATGGCGACACCTTGGCCTTCAGTGGAGAGTCGGGTTCCCGTACTGACATCTGAACCCTCTTTGCTTGCTTTGGGCGTTTGTTGTCCATCCTGTGCTACCGATGTGAATGACGGAGTGGTCATGAGAGCAGGAGCAGCGAACTGGGGAGTTAAGATTCCCTTAGGAGGTTCTGCCATGGTGAACAGATTTGGTTTGACCTCATTACCAGGAGGATCTTGACTAAGTGCACTGGTGCTGCCTGAAGGTGAAACAGCAGATGCGGACAGGGCAGATGACGACTTTGGAGTTGACAAGGAACTGAAAGGGCTGTGCGAAACAGCTCCACCATAAGCGAGAAATGGATTCGTCTCCTTCGACGCCTGTAGGAACAGGTTCTCGTGAGTTTCTGAAACCTTGTTGCCAGCAAGCAAACCGAAACCGCTGACTGGGCTCGAGCTGTTAACATTTCTAATCCCACCACTGGCACTTCCAAGTCCACTGGTTCCTAATCCCAAAGAGGGTTTCAGCACCTCCGCAGAGCTCGCAGCTTGACCAATGGCTGAGGGGAAAGTGGCTGGGAGTTTTCCGTGTGCCTCCACAACCGCTCCGAATGGCTTGTTCATCAGCCCATTGCCTGCAGGCTTGATATCAGGCACTTTTGGCTGCTCTTTCAGTGGTGCCAGGCCACTAGCAGGTGCTGAACCAAACAGTCCAGCGGATGCAGAAGCCACAACTGCCTTCCTGAAACCCTCGGAGGGAGCGGAAGGCTTGAACAGGCTAGGCGGCTCCTTGTTCAGGCACTCGGACAAGGATGTGAAGGCCTTTGACTGGCCTTGTGTGATACTCTGGTTCTGAGACATGCATTGAAAGAACAGGTTCTGTGAGGGATCAGCGTTCTGCCTCTGCGGTTCCCTCGCAGCTCCAAAGGGAAAGCCAAAAGGCTTGTCCTCCTGGGAAGAACCATTTGTCTGTGTGGGAACATCTCCAAACTCACTTGACTGTTTACCAAATACTGCAGCAGCTAGAGCAAGGGTCTTGGGTGTCTGGAATATAAATAAGCCAAATAAGTGACGGTCAAAGACTAATAAGAGTCCACAGAGAGAAAAGGACAAATCTTGTTAAAAACACCAGTGTTGATATTAACTAAAACTGACCCTCACGTCGTTCCAAACCCATAAGACTTTCGTTCATCTTCAGGACACAAATTAAAGGGGTGGTTTACTGCCTTTTTTCTTAGCTTGATTATGTTTATGGGCTGCAATATAACATGTCTTCGTGTTTCGTTTGTTAAAAAACGCCTTATTTTTCATAAATTTCACCTTTATTGTAAGCCGCTTCCTCCTCTGTCATTTGAACGACCGGTTGACTTCCTGATTCTATGAAACCACTCCCTCAGAAAGAGGCAATGAGCTCAGATTGGTTAGTTCGGCCGGTGTGTTGTAATTGGCTAAACTGCGTCCGGAATCTTCACGCCCATTACCTTTACGGGCGACAGTTGCATGTGCTCCGGACCCGGTCAAATGTAATGGTGTCAATATTGCCTCATCAGTTTGAGCCAGAATCAGACCCAGAGAGCGGTGATGAAGAGAGTCAAGCAGAACCTCCGCAAACACGGCTCTTACTAAACGTTTCTGAATGGTAATTTTTTTTAATTATTATTATTTTCTCAAAGAATTCCCATACGCTGTTACTTGAAAATGCTACTGCTGTTTGTTAGCTTTTGAGATACGCTTTCCCCCTGATTAAACATTTAATATAACTGAATACATGACTGAGTAATACCGTTTTTTAAAGATATTGTTTTATTGATAGAATGAACAACCGTTTAACTATTCACAACACTTACCGGTAGTTTACTCAGTTTGTCGTTTTCTTTAGGTGTACATGTGATAACAGCAGCTGAAGTTCGCTGTTGCGATAATTTTTTGAAGTTTGTACACGTTTCTTATACACACAAAATAACATCGAACTAACTAGCTACTATAACCAAACAGCTTTGGCATTGGTTTGCGTTCTTGATCAAATCAAAAAATTACGTCATAAAGTATACATGGAAAATACGTTTACAAAATTTGTACATATACAAATTCGGGTCCAAAATGTTTATACGCATCTGTCATATACTAAAGCCAGCGCTGGCATTTTTTTTACATCCTTGATAAAACTAAAACGTACGTCTTAAATTATACAGGCAAATACATTTAAAATGATTAAATCTTACTTGCAGGTTGTGGCCTCTGGTTTTAAAGCTGTAACTGCTTCATGTTGGAGTAATAGTTTCTTGTTGAATCCGACATTGAACTCGTGTAGATTCTGGAAGCTGTTTTCGGTAAAATGCGCAGCACAGAGAGCTAAACTACGATTGTAATTGTCAGGAACATAATCAAACTTAAATTTTAACCATTGTTGACGAACTACAGCGTCTGTAGGAAGCCTGAACACAGAAGACCTGACAGCTACAGCTCTCCACTATAACTCCTCCTCTTCGACAGCAGAACATGTTCCGGAGGGAGGGTTGATGTAAATGTATGGGTTAGTTACGTATAAAACCCGGGAAGTATCTCGTTGTAGTCCCATTCGAGTCGTTTTTGTAGGCATTAAACTTCCTGATTTTTAAAAGACAATATCTCTGCTTACGTTGAACTTTCAGCGCAGCAACTTTGCAGATACTGTTCATGCACCAACAGCAACATTACACAGTATTTAAAATGAAAAAAGTGAAATAGCAATCAACCACCCCTTTAAGTTATTTTTAATGAAAAGAGGTTTCTGTCCCTCCATTTCATTAAAAAGATCTTCTTTGTGTTCCAAAGAAGAATAAAAGTCTTATGGGTTTGGAACGAAATGAGGGTCAGTAATTAATGACTGAATTTTAAGTTTTGGGTAAACTATCCCTTTAATATGAGGAAAAAAAAAATATTTAAGTTATAAATGATGTCTTGGCAACTAACTGAAATAAGTTGAAGTTGAAGTAGTAAAATTACTAAAACTGAAAGAAATTAAACAGAAAAACAAAAATAAAATAGTTAAACAAAAACCAATAAAAATAACAAAAGCATATACTTATTAAAATATAAAAAAACAAAAGCTAATTTAAAATATTTATAACTACTATAAAATAATATAGAAATAACACTAATAAATATGGCAAAAAATATATATTTTATATTATATTATATTTTTATATCAATTAAAATTATATGTTGATTTCAAACTGAAGATGTTTTAAATATATTTTTCACCATAAAAAGTATTTCTTACAAATGTATATTAATTCATAATATTAACTTTTAATGAATTTTCTAATTAATTAATAGATCCAGAAGGAAAAAAACGAAGATCATTTCCTACCTGGCTTGCTTCTGGGGTTGATCCCCACATACTGGGCTTTAGGTTTGCGTCTCCAGGAACAGAGAGAGCCACACTTGAAGCATTGTCTTGGGAAGGTGACGAAATGGTCACAGGACCTGGAGACACCAGGGCAGCTGTTTTAGGATACCCTGAAAGGACACCTCCCTCCTCCCTCTCGGATGCTGGGAGTGTGGGAGATGACTTGGGGGCAGGGGCCCCGGGCACCAAACTGGGCATTTGCCCCAAAGAAGGAAAAGTGTTAGAAAAAGGCGATGGGGCAGGCTTCAATGGAGGTGGTGTTGGAGTGGACGCAGGAAGCACGGCTGACACTGAAGATATACGTTCTTGGTTTGGGACAAAACTGCCATTCTCCTTGACAAAACTTGTGCTCCTTATGTGGGAGTGATCCTGCTGAGAGGAATTGGTGTTGTTAGAGGAGTCTTGGTTTGGGAAAGCTACTGGACTACAGGTGCTCGACACCCTCCCACCTACGCCACCCCCTCCGTCTTTTCTCTCCACTACTACCTCTACCGGCATCTCTACACGTGTTACCATAGCCTCAGCGTCCTTGTTGGAGCCATTCCCATTCTGGCTGTCAGAGGCACCCTCCCCGGCTCCTTTGAAACGTTTGAGAGTAACGTCTTCATCTCCTTCAGATGCTGTCCGGCGCCGCCGACTGCCCTCACCTTTCCCACCATCACCCTCCTTCTTGCGTCTATCTTGGCTCTAAAAGAGATACGATTTGGTAGAATGACCCAGGCACAAGATCAATTACGAAGTTCATATAAATATATATATGTGAGTATATCCATTTAAATATATATAACTGTTCAAAGGTTTAAGGTCAGTAAGATTTTGTTAAATGTTTTTGAAAGAAATTCATGTTCACCAAGGCTACCTTTATTTTTAATATATTTAAAAATGTAATTTATTCCCATGTTTCAAGCATCATTACTTCACTCTTCAGTGTCACATGATCCTTCAGAAATCATTCTAATATGATGATTTGATGCTCTCAAGAAACATTTTTTATAATCATTAATGTTGAAAATAGTTGTGCTGCTTCATATTTTGTGGAAATTTTGTTTCAGGAATAGGTCAAAACATAATTTATTTGAAATAAAGATAATCATATATATATATATATATATATAAAATGTTTTACTGACACTTTTGATCAATTTTGATCTTACTGAGCCCAAACTTTTCTGAATTTAAATGATTGTGTAAATGCATAAAAAAACTGAATGCAATTCTGTTCTCAAAGACTCCTAAACAAGTATAATTTCCAACTATTATTGCTAATCTTTTAAATAATTTATTCGTAAATCAAATTTAAAATGTAATAAATTCTATCTGGTGCAAGTAAAAAATATATTACTAAAAACAAATCCGGTTTCTTTGTAACACTCTAATCGACACTAGCAGTGACAGAATTCTAACATACCTCATCTGATTGTTCCACAGCAAGCATCACATGAATAACCCGAGGATCGACCACTTGTGTCTCCTCACCCTGCAATGATAAACCATGATTGACACATTAAGCCACACACTAAAATCAGCTTCCATCTGCATCTACAGTACGCCATGAATCAGTCAGTGGTAACACCATTAGTTTCTAAACAGACAGCGCACTGACTTACCTGGTCCATGGTAATCTCCATAATGTGTGAAACAGGATCATGCTGAGATACGAGTCCCAGCGCCCAGGGCTCCCCAAACTCCGGCTGGTACACCTGTACTCTCCGACCCTGAATAGTGTAAGATCCTGCACAAGACAGAAAAGAAATAAAGCTTATATTATCAGCTTAAAGTGATAGATCACCCTAAAATAAAAATGCTGTGATCCTTAACTGACCCTCGTGTTGTTTTGTTCCTCTTTGAAACACAAATGGAGATTTTAGTCCCTCCATTGAAATTCCATTCACCCAAAACTCTGACGCTTCAAAACGTTCAGAAAGAGATCATGAAATAAATCCATATGCATCAAGCGGTTTAGTCCAAAGTCTTTTAAAGAGACTCAATCGCTTTATAGGATGAACAGATTGAATTTAGGCTTTTATTCACATAAACATTGGTCAGCAAACAATATTTACAGCATTTAATTTTGGTAAGCGGAAGCTCAAGCATGGTTGATGGATGAGCAAGAACCAAGTACGGTTGAACTTCTGTTTGTGTTCGCTGATCAATGTTTTTATGTGAATAAAAGCCGAAATTCGAGTCAGTCGAGTCTCTTCAGAAGACTTTGGACTAAATTGCTGGATGCATATGGATTTATTTTAAAAATCTCTTTATGAATGTTATGAAGCGTCAGAGTTTTGGGTGAATAGACTTTCAAAGGAGGGACAGAGATTTCATTACAAATATCTTCACTTGTGTTTCGAAGATGAACAGACGCCTCATGAGTTTGGAACAACACGAGGGTGATTACATGACAGAATTATAATTTTTGGGCGAACTAACCCTTTATATATTGCATGACTTGACTTCATTTCAGGCTTTGCACAGGTAAGTTTACTCATGCACGTTTATAGAGTTAGAGTTTATTTATAGGTAAATGCAACTGACCTTTGCGCAGGATCTCCTGCAGCTCAGAGTCACTGTGCCAACTGCTGATGGCAGCATGAAGCGCTGGCTGCTCTTGTAGCAGAGAGTGTCCAAAATCTTTTTCAGTCTGAAGAAATGAAGAAAATAATCTCTTTGATTGAGTTCTATTTCAACTTTTACAGTGCAAAAGTTCTGCATTAGTAAATTTAAAGTGATCAGAATGCTGATCTTATGATGGTCACCAACCTCAAACGGGTGCAGTGAATTCCCATTAGGGAGAAACGACAAAGTTCTTGGTCCAAAGAACTCGACAGGAGCCATGGATCCCAAACCCACACGGTCAACCAGCGATTTGAACACCTGAAGATTGAGACAAGAGACAACAAGTGGGTTCAGGAAACCAGTATGGGATGCACAAACGAGTGAATAAAAAAACATATCTTCACTCTTACAAGAGTTCCAATCTAAACAATTTCCAAAAGCTTTTTCTAATCAAATTATAACTACAACAAAAAGCAAAGATGACTGAATATATGGAGACAGCTCTCGACCTGTGTGAAGGTCAACGTGAAATCAAAATTGACAATTCTTGTTCTTTAACGGAATATTGCAGTATTTATTATAAATGCACATAATTATGCGATTTAAATTAATCCGTCCTCGTAATCTTTAATCAGAATAACTTCCCCTCCCTCTTGCAGCGACATCTCTTCTCTTCTCTGATGACGTGTTTACTGGCGCGAGGGCGGGACAACCTGTCACTCACATCAGATCCACCAATAGCAAACCACAACCATCCAATCAATTCCCCATGGACAACATCAAGTTTCGTCCTTCATATGTTCTTATTCGAGAAGCCGTTTCACTCGGATATACGTCACAATAGGGAAGAAAAGACTAGCGCAACTTCAATTTCATGCCGGCTTTAGAGCAGAATCCCAGTGTGCATCTGTACTCACCAAGGCTGGCCATTGAGAAGCAACCGCTGTTAGAACCGAGGGAAGGGAGAGGGAAGGGTCGCTGCAGTTGACCCAGACGATGCCACTCTCCACGAGAACCGCACGCACCTCGTCCCCGTACACCTGCACCCATGAGCGCTGCCGCCAAGGGCTCTTCTCAAATTCCACGAACACCTGCAATAAAGATGGGAGGTTGGCATCTTTGCAGAACACAGAAGTAAAACGCTGCACTCTACAAGTTTCAACGTGAACTGACGTGAATTCAACCTGAATTTCCATCTGTTGGGAATGAATATTATGTTAATTACATACCAAACTCCCAAACTGTTTTGTCCTATGTACCACAAGGCTCAGTACCCCTTCATCAGCACCAAACAAGAAAAATGCTCATTTTAACTCATATTTCAGCATTGTTAATATGATTAAAATGGCTATTATTAAACTATGGTGAGTGAAAAAGACTCACCAAGTAGTTTCCTTTCAAAAATGTATGACCGTCTTAATGAGTGAGCCATTGAGTCATTCATTCAAACGGCCAATTTATTTAAGAATAAGGAAGTTGTTTATGAAGGGGTCATTGAATCGTTGACTCAACCGATTCGTTTAAAACGCTGAATCATTCAGTATTGAATGTTGCTTAACTGTATCATGTTATAAATATAAAAATGACACATCTTGAATTTATCACATGTTAACCAAGTTTCGTTTTATAAATCAGCTAGAGAATCAGTTATTTTAGAACAGCATTCAGACGTTTCAAGGGCAAAAAGAGTAACATCAGCTAGTCTTCCGGATTCCAGTAAATAACAGATGGCAAAAAAAATTAGGGATTAAATCATACCAGTGCACAAGAAATAAAAAGCCTGCATGTGTCTCTACCATGTTTTTCATTGGTTCTGTACTTGTACTCCACACACTGACCATTAAACTGAATCTAATGAAATTTAATCCAGGACTAATGACTAACAAAAAAAAACTCAACTTATTTTAAATAAAGTTTTTGCCTGTGCGAATATAAATAGCTTATACTTCCCAAGTATTTATCCATTTATTCTAAACAGAAATAACCCATTTATAAAAGCTCATTCTCCTTATTACTACAAAGGCAGAGTGACATAAACAATGGCCCTTCCCTTTGTATTCATAGTGAGTATGTTTAATCGATTTGGCGTATGCATTTATCGTGCTGAATGCATTTTAAATCACAATGGGCCTAGTAAGCTAGTAAGCTGCCTAACCAGACAGCATCAGTGACTCCCAAAAACACAGGCGGCTCACTAGGATTTAAGCCAGCCCTTATATGCAGCTAGCTACTTAGCTAACTAGCACTCCATCACACACTTAAAGTCTATCTGCATATCTACTCTACCTTAATTCAGAATTAGATGCAACCTAGAGTCAGGTCACATTGTGTTACACTGTTTAACTGTCGAATGCACCAGAGTTGATTCGCATGGGCAGGTTTTGTTTAATGTTTTGACGGGGTGGTGTTGTTGTTGTTGTGTCGGTCTCACCTCCACCCCCGGGCTCGCCAGCCCGATCAGACTGACCGCCCTTACGGTGCCGCGGAGCCAGGCCGACGGATCCGTCCCGACGCCCGCGGCAGACGCGGAGCTCCCGTCATTGAGCAGCAGCAGCAGCCGCTTCCCGATCAAACCGAGCGAATCCCCCATATCACAACCACCATGAAGAGAGCGACTTCCTCTGGAGCTCCGCTAAAATCCGCGATCTATCGTGCCTCAACTAAACCCGTCAGTTACTAAAGCCACATATGAATGACTGCAGCCTGTGCGCGCGGGATTTGCATCGGCAAGCTGAGACGACTGATAACGCGCTTTACTGGGAAAGAAGGTGTTATTGTTCGAGCTTCAGCCCCTTGTCCTCATCCGCCATTTAGCTGTGCAGTGATCAAACGCACCCCTCGTACTGCTGCGGGACTGCGCTTCACGGGCTACCCGAGAAATAGAGCAGCGCCCCCTGCTGGACACTGTACGCGCCATACACAGTGAACGCGCATCTCTGGAGGTCTGTATGGGAGGGTCACGCCAAATTATCGCGAGAATTCAGCTGCGCTTATTTGGACTTGAAGTCGCGCAGCAACGAGATGAAGCGTCCGCTTTATAGACCAACTTATTGACAATTATTGACACTTTCCCCATTTTCTTTTTGTTTTTTAAATTGTAAAAAAAAAAATTTCACGACTAATGCTATTCCCAGTGGCATGTTAAACCTAACCTAACCAAATCTTTTACAAATGATAGACTAGAACCTTACAAAATCCCTACCTTTTTGTAAATGGCCTCTCTGTTTGGACTCTTTCAGTGTTGGATCCAATCCTCCATGTAAATCAAAAAAGCTTAAACCTCACCACAGACAAGGGTGTTTTTGCAACGAAGGAATCATTTCTGGTTCCCCAAAGAACCTTTCAGTGATCTTTAAAAGAACCTTCTTCTTTTCTTGGCGTAAAGAACATTTTACTGGAACCTTTTTCCACTATAAAGAATATTTTGTGGAATGGAAAGGTTTCATGGTTGTTAAGGGTTCTTCATGGAACCAGAATGCCAATAAAGAACCTTTATTTTTTACGAGTGTATCATGTACACAGCATCTTGACTTTACCTTAAAGTTAAACATGTCATTTCTTCCACATTTCTAATGAATAATTTCTAATTATTCATCAATGTTATCCTGTACATGAGCTATATATCCAACATATCTATACTATCTGCAACACATTTATTGCCTGTTCCCCCAGGACATGGCAGACAACATTTTATTTTTACAAAGCCCACACTTGTCTGAAAAACAGAATTACATCATTAATTTAATATATATTAAACCAGTGCTGATTGTGAGAGATTTGAGTTTCCCCAGTCTCACTAGCAGCTGCCTAGCTTATTCTTACTCTCCCTTGTCAATCTTCTCATCCCACCTGTTCACAAGTTCCAGGATTCATCATCCCAAGAGAAAACAGATGGCGAGGGCATGCTACTGATGTGGAGAGAGTCTCAAATCACCAACAACAGAGCACCCTTCTGTTTCTGACACATTAATATGTGGGAACATTCTACATTCAGTCATTCAAACGAAAAAGGCATATTATTTTTACATAACCTTTTACAGGCAGTACCAGAAGAACCAATCACTATCTCCTCACAAATATATGTTACTTGCTTTACAGCAACATAACATAATGTGATCTAAGTGTTCATTATAAACACTCCACTATCATTCCAGTCCCCCCCCAAAAAAAACAAAATCACTGGCTTTAATGACTACAGACCTGTCGCTCTCACATCTGTGGTCATTTGAGAGACTGGCGTTGGACTACCTGAAGGGCATTAGTGGATCCTCTAAACAGGTCTGTGAACATGGGATTGCATTATCTCGACAGACCCGCTAGGATCTTATTTGTAGGCTTTAGTTTGGCTTTCAACACCATGAGACCAGATCTTCTATCATACTAACTGACCCATGCTGTTTGTGCCCTCCCTCTGTCAGTGGATCGCAAGCTTTCTGACGATAGGTAGCAGCTGTGAGAATGGGGAAACTCACATCCAGGACTCTCACTTCTGAATTAAATTAAATTTAGGAGCCCACAGGAAATGATGCCTGGTGTTAGTTGATCCCAACAGGATTTGATCTTTGAAAAGCTGTGGGAACTCAGTGTTTATTTTGCCAGCAGGGGCCGCAAGAGACCATTCTGGACACTGTTTATGAGTTATAGGAAGAAGATTTCAGTCTGGTGGAAGTGGAACTATGACTACTATGAATTTGGGGATAGGTTTGGGACATGGATGACGTCTAAACTCCTGGGACCTGACAGGAGCATATTAGCTATGGCAGGCAAAGCTGTTAACCTGAATAAAGTGTTAAATAAACAATGTTGGCATTTCTTCTTGACATTTTTTCCTGAATGATGAATTAAAGGGATAGTCATCCAAAAATTCTGTCATTAATTAAGCACCCTCATGTCGTTCCAAACCCAATAGACTTTTGTTCTTATTCGGAACTCAAATGAAGATCTTTTTGATGAAATCGATCAGAGGTTTCTGTCCCTCCATTGACAGCTATGCAACAGCTAAGCCTTTGAAGCTTCAAAAAGTTCATAAACAGATCGTAAAGCTAATCCATATGAATTGAGCGATTTATTTTAATTGATTTCAATCACAATTATAAAATTCATTACAACGGGGCTCCTAAATCTAGTTTAATTCACAAGTTCGTGTAACTGTGACACTGTAAAATCTGTTTTCTCCACTAGATGGTGACATTTCAAAACACAATAACAAGTTCAGCTTCGCTTGCCTTGAACTCGAAAGATGGGTAGCTTTCATGCAAGAAAGCGGTCAACAGGAGAATATTACGGAATTATTAGCCTATTTCCCAAATAATTAAATGTTAATAAACAATAATAAATACGAAATCTTAGATCCACCTGAGTCCTGGCCTCTACAGAGGAAGCATATAGACATGCGCATCAGCAATGAAGAACAAATAATGTCATGAACACATCGACCATCAACTGTAATCGTATTTCTAACTGCAGATAATGCTTTTCAACGAGTTTATGTTCTTATATACAGCAGCTGATTGTTTATAAATGTGCCATGTGATAATAACCCTTTTATTTTTTTGCGACATGCATCACCTGAGAGGAAAATGAAAACAGTGTAGCCTGCACACATGTTATTATGGGTCACACAAACATGTTGGCTATGGATCTATAGATTTCAGACACTGAGTTTGTTGTTGGCCTTTAAGTAGCTATAGAGAAAATGCTCCTATTTGGCATCATTATTCATTACAAATTATATTACCCGCATAGCAGAAAAGTGTTTGCTCCCTTTCTGCTGTAATAGCAACACTGTGAGCTCCACAAGTCTGTGCAAATAACAGTAAATAATAATGTCTGTCATCCCTATGTTCACCAAATTTATATGGCACATAATGAGCACATGAAAATGGTCCCATGTTTCACTTATAAATGTTTGTAATATTAACTTAAAATTGGATAAGGGCACGTAGATCTAACAGACATATTACAATACTTGTAAATGTACAGATTTCGAAAGTTATATTAATCTACAGTGGGGGAAAAAAAACCTATTTTGCTTATATAAAAGTTTCTTGTTAGATTTTGTTATTAATTGTTTATATTAGGGGTTTATGTTACATCTTATTATTGTTTAAATAATGTTTATTCATTATTTTAGTGTCATGTTTGTTAGCATGATGGTGTTTTTTGAATGTATGACACTGTGTGCACCTTCCATGTATTCAGTGTATTATCAGTACAGGCACAAAGCAGGTTTCATTACTTTAGATGGAATATTAACATTATATCAGTGAATGAAATATATAGGCTAACATAAATGTAACTTCAGTGCCATTGAATCTAAAATGTTGCTACCGTTTGTTAACGGTAATGTGCTGACAACCCCAGCTGCTGTTTGTTTTTTACAGTGTGAGAACCTGAAAAAATATATTCCCACAGTCTGTATTTACTTAATATGACATGGGTTATTGTGGGAACTTTCAAAGGGGTTTTCTGTTCCCCAGCACTGCCATATGGCTCTAAATAATAGGCCTAGATTGAGGGAACTAGACAAATGGTTGCAAAGTAATTGAATCACAAAAGACAAAAGACATAGCTCCTTTATGTTAGAAGTTTATTAAGTTGATAGGGCCCTGGGGAAATGAGTCCTGACCTTTTAAAAAATGACTTAATGTACATTAACATATAGGGCAACATAGTAACCTTTTTCACGTGTTCATATAAATCTGGGAACATAGGTATGCTCCCGTTTGAGGACTTACTACTGATTATGTTCATATTATTAAGGAAAATGATTGTAAAATGCTACCACAAAAAAGCAACAAGGAGGAGATGATTTGAGAGAGAATTTCATCGTTTATTATTAGAAGAAACATAAAATACAACATATACACTACTGGTCAAAAATCTGAAATCATTCAATGATTTTGCAACTTAAAATAAATGCAGCCTTGGTGAACATAAGAGAGACTTCTTTAAAAACCTTCATGATTCCAAACTTTTGACCGGTAGTGTAAAGAACATCTAAACGGTCCCTTATTTGATAAATGACACATGACAGTTTGTTTTTGTGTGATTCCTCACAAGATAATATTGTAATGAATACTGCATTTTGAACATCATTAGGCCTGTATGAGACAGGAGCTGAGGTGTCTTCAAGTGTTATTTCACTACTAATGAACTACCAGTTGACTTCCACAGCATACTATAACTGCACCATCTGTCGAATCACTCAAAACCCAACTAGGCTATACTTCAAAAAGGTTGCTACTGATGTGAGATCGGGAGGAAGGCTTATGTTAATTCATGTAGTTATGTTCAAATCAGTGGTTGGGCAACTGCAAGTCGTCTTTTCCACAAATCTATATTGGCAAAATAATGTGCGATTATGCAAAGATACACTGAGATTACTGCGAGTACAGCACCCGTAATCAAAGTCTCTATTAACAGAATACGAGCCATTCTTTTCCAGTGAGGAGAGGAGCCAATGCAGCTCACTGGACGTCCCAGCCAGGCGGCTCTCCCGTGACTCAGCATTGGCATGAGGTTAAACTCGGCTCTCCGTTTGGACAGCGTCGAAGTGTCTATGCCAGCGGTGTGACCGGCATCACTGATACGCGAGGCAGTTGTACGGCGTGCACTCCTCTTGTTCCTCCAGCTCAGGACACGCCGTGCCACTGTTGGCGGGTTTCAGCAGGATATATCGGGTGCGATGACGCAGTCCGCCCCGAGAGCACGGCCCCAGACACAGGCCCCAGGACGACCACATCGACACCTCGCAGTCCAGCGGCGTTTCTGAAACACATGCAGGAATCATGAAGATCGCTAGTCTGGAAGCAATCCGTCAGGAGATTATGTTTCTGTGGCTGTTTATGCATGGTCAGATAAAGAAAAACAGGCCACTGGCGTAATCTAGGGCAGTCCGGCTCAGATATCCCAAAATAATTGAAGAAATGTGTATTATAAAGTAGGTCTATGAAGTCCCGATAGCAACATGCGATAGAGAATTGTAATACTAACCCCCGGTTTTACAGACAAGGTTTAGGCGCAGACTAAAATTCAAGTTTGGGCTGTTTTAAAGGGGTGGGTTAATGCCCTTTTCACAAGATGTAAAATAAAACTTTGATGTATCGTGTGTTTAAGCTCAAAATACCCCACAGATATTTTTATATAGCATGTTAAAATTGTCACTTTTTGAGGGTGAGCAAAAACGCACCGTTTTGTGTCTGTCCCTTTAAATGCAAATGAGATGCTGCTCCCGGCACAGGGGGCGGAGCTTCAAGAGCTTGTGTCCTTTTACCTCGCACTGAAAATTTCAAAAACTTTTAGCTTTTTATGTTTAAACCGGAGTCAGACAATGATGGAGAGACTCAAGAAGAAGTGACAACATGTAGAATGCAACAGGACATTTCTGAATGGTTAGTTGATGAATTTATGTAGCTTATGTGTAGTTGTCTTCTAGTCATTAGCATATTCTGTCTTGATAATCTATAAATCGCGTTCAGGGGGCGGGGTTTATGTAAATTTTAGGGTTTATGATGTCACTAACCCAGGAGGAGTGTCGTGTAGTCCCTACCAGACGTTTGTTGTAGTCCTTAAAAAGCAATTTCTTTAAAAGCAGATATCTCCCTTTGCTTTGAACTTTGAGACACACTAACTAAAGTTAAAAAAATTAAATCATAATCAACCACCCCTTTAAGTCAAAGCAACTTGCACTGACATATCTTAAAAATATATATTAGTTCCATAGTTTTGTCTCAAGATGCACACTAGTAATGTGTTTTTCTAAGGCACATTTATAAAAGCAACTTAAATGTCCTAAATGAACTAAGGCCTAATCCTGGCTTAATCTAAGCCTAGCCCTGTCTGTGAAACTGGGCCTAAATCTCTTAAAGTGCACCTTTTGTGCTGTTTCTGATATTGTCTTTCATGTAGAGTGTAATATGTCTGATTTTGAATGTAAAAGGCCTGAAAGTTTCAAAGATCAGAGTGCAGATAAATGGTGTTATTGTCTCTTAAAAGAAAGAACAGATTCTGAACTGCCTGAAACAAGACGTCAGTAATTCTAGAATTACTTCCTGCTCAAACATAAGTAGGTTTATAAGAAATTTGCATAATGCCGACCTATGGTCTTCATTGGCTGCCTGCAAACAACGTCTACTTTGACCCTCAAACACTGTAGTTGTGGCTGAGGCCTGGAAGAGTTTGGTTTGTGTTGTTGACATGTCAAAAAGAGGCTGTTTTTCTGTGCTGCAAATGCAAATCCACTTTTCATGCACTTCCAAAGGATGAGGACTCTTGAATGGATGCATTAAAACCTGTTCCACTGTGTATCAAGCGCTGAGGAAAATCCAGAGCTGAAATTCAGATATGCATATGCATTTTTTGGAGACCTCTAAAACAAAATTAGGAACCTTTAAAATAGCATAATAGGTGCACATTAAAAAAGAAATTGAAAACAGCACATTAGTTAGTGGAACAACGCAGATGCTAAAAATGTTGTGGAAGCAAATAAAAAGAGTTTACCACATGTGGCGTGCATTAGGGTTCATCAAGTCTAAACTGTTTACTTGGCCTAAGAACACATTAAATCACACACAATGCTGTGGTAAACCAAAACATCTTGATTTACCATCCAAATAAAAAGAAAATCACGATCAAGAGACGCAATACTCTGCCATTGCATGTGTGAAATGTGTATGCAGATCTACCTGAGAATCGGTGGGGTTTGGTTTCTTCAGGCAGGATGTGATTGGACACCCGGTTCTGTTGACGGACAGGTGAGCGGCTCTGGCGCTTCACCCATATGGTGGCCAGAGGCGGGAGATCTGTTAGCCGAGGGTAATAGAAGGAATTTGCTGGGTGGTTTGGCTTCTGAGAGGTAATCTGCATCAGAGTACAACAACAGACGTATGTTAAAACAGTGATTTATTATTTGAATTAGTCAAAAATATTGCAAATACATTAGTGGCCAAAAGTGACGTTCGGCTTACGATAATTGACATTCTTGGCTTTTATTTAAATATTATTAAAAAAGTGTTAATGTAGCTGTCGTTTGCCTTTTTTTTTTTTTTTGCCAAAATGATTTAGCCAGATTAACCCTCTGGAGCTCTTCCTTTACTTGGCTCCTTCTCGATCAAAAGTGACCGAAGCCTTGAAATGTAATTTATTTATTTTTTTTTTTTATTTTTTTTTTTTGAGGGGATTTTATGATACTATGCAACATATATATATAAAAAAAATTAAGCTATTTTTCCATTAGAATTATTATTATTTTATTTTTTTCAATAACTGCAATTTTCACATTCAAATAGAGTGAAAGCATTTAAAATCCTTTTTTTTAAAGTGAGAATAGTGCCATCTGGAGTCACTAAAAAATAAAAACTTCCCTATATAAATACTGTATATAGAGAGGGTTTTGGATTCCCATTGTTTTGTTTTTTTAGACATAATTTATTAATTTTATTAGGTTTTGCATTTAGATATATATTTAGACATTTATAAGACTACTTTTTGTCAAGGTTTAGATATTGTTTGTTAGATAAGAGTCAGGTTTTGCATTATGATTACAATCAAACATAAAATTTTGAAAGAAAGGGAACACATGAAAAGCATTTTTGATCATTAAAATATCTAAAATAAAGATGGATAGTGATAATTCTTCATTGCTGTGCACTTTTTTCCTGCACAGTGGCTGATTTGTAGTTTGTACCACCAAAGGATTCTCTGAGTTTTCATATTTTTTAGTATTTCCGATTCATTTCCTATGTCGGTCATTTTTGACCGTGAAGGAGCTAAGTGTGAATTTTTTGGCTTTTTTCTGTAACATATCTGAATCATGTCCATGATTTTTTTTTGTGTGTTCACATAACTAATCTGACAAAGGTAACCAAGTGTCACCCCATTCCGAAGAAGCAAAAAAAAAAAATCCAAACGTAACATTTTTCAAAGAGGCTCAAAGCGTTAATCAAGTTTAGTGTGTGTGTGTGTGTGTGGGGGGGGGGTTCTTCCACGCATATTTAAAATTGTATTTATTTTAAACCTTTTACATTGTATTAAAATATAAAAATGTAACATCTCACCATGGTGATATTTTCAGGAGGTGTTGTAGGAAAGTTCGGTGAGGAGAAAGTGAAGCCGCTGTCTGTGCCGGCATCAAATGGGTGCAAGTCAAAGGTCACTTCCTGTTTCCACTGCCCACCCTCACACAGGTTCAAGCTGTCAATCCCCACAAACCAGTCTGGACTGGGGATCACTTTCACTATCAGAGACAGCTGTGAGAGAAAACACAAGATCAGTCACTCTCATGTTGAAGACATCATCAACCCTGATTTACCTTTGGCAATACTTCTGTTTTTCAGCATGCTCTGCTAACATAATTGGCTTCATAAGTCACATCTGAAACTTTTCTTTGTAGCCATTTCCAGTATTTTCCGCTCCTTCCTGTGTATGTTAGGTTAAACCAGCTGGGGTTTTTTTTCTAAATGGTGATGAATGTTTCCTTTTGACTGTGACCTCATTCAGGTGGATCCCTTCGGTCAGAGCAGAATGAGGGAATAGCCACACGAGACAGTCGCACAGAGAGAGACCAGCCATACTGTGACAATGGCTATTTCAGGATGAGCGCAAGAGCCAAAGATGATTCATCAGACAAACAATAAAACCTGACAGATCCTGTCTGCTTGAGTTCATTTAAGGTAGCCTATATCAGTCAAACGTCTCTATAAAAGAGAAATCACAAGGTAGATTCATATTTTCTGACCAAAATGTGAGTGGAAGACTCGCCAGGAGGGTTGCCAGAACGTCGCTGTGCAGTTGCAATGTTCAGAGTGATTTTAGTGTGTTGCTATGTGGTTGCTTGGGTGTTGCTAGTGTGTTCTGGGTAGTTGCTTACTAGTGCTATTTAAAAGGGAATGCTCTTTTTAATACACTCTTAAAAATAATGTTTCTTTATTGGCATCAATGGTCAATTTCGGGGGTAACGCATTACAAGTAATGCAAGTTATGTAATCAGATTACTTTTGTCAAGTCGCATTAGTTTTAAATTTACAACAAAATATCTGAGTTATTTTATAAGCAATGCTAGTTACTTTGTTTTCCCATTAATTGACTGACAGCTCTCCTGTCCCCATGTTGAGAAGAATCACGATTAAGTGCAGAGGCGTTCGCTGTGTGTATGCAAGTGTTTCATATATGTGTGCGTGAATGAAGTTTGATTTAAGCCCTAGACAGTGCCTCATATCTAAATGTGAACATGCATTTACTCACTTGCACAAAATGAATAAAAAACATTACCGCCATTTACCATGACTATGTTAAAGAATACAAATATACTTTATGTATTTAATCTCACTTTATTAACCAATGCATCAATGCTGCTAACCTTCGATGATCCAATTCAATCATAAGCAGCTGCGCCCTCTACTGTACAGGCATGAATTTGTATTTCCTTCAGCCTGAGACTTATTCATTTCACTTTTGGTGTGAAAGGGCCTTTACATTTGCCAAAAATAGAACTTTTTCGTTATTAAAAAACAAACAAGCAAGCCCTGCGCAGGTGAGAAAAAGTAACACAAAAGTAATGCAACACATTACTTTCCATAAGAAGTAACTAAGTAACTCAATTAGTTACTTTTTTAGGGAGTAACACAATATTGTAATGCATTACTTTTAAAAGTAACTATCCCCAGCACTGTCGATGGTTTCAGTGAAGAATCTTTAACATCCACGGAATCTTTCCATTCCACAAAAGGTTCTTTAGAGTGGAAAAAGGTTCGTCAGATTATTAAAATGTTCTTCACACTAAGAAAAATAAGGTTCTTTGGGAAACCTAAAAGGGCATTTCTATGGCATTGCTGTGAAAAATCCCTTTTTTTATGTAAAGCAATTGAGATTAAATAGCAAAAGGAGATTTTATTGAATGTCCTGCTTCTTAGATTTGTCTCTTGAGAAAACCCTATAATCTCACATGTCTCTCCTCTAGAGTTTTAGAAGAGAAATAAAAAATGCCTCAAACTGCTTAGAATTGCTGATATGCAACAACAACAACAACAATCTAAAGATATGCACACAAAAAAATACAGCTTTATTGTTCTATAATCTCTATGTAAACTATTTTTATGGAATTCTAAGCAAGTCATTTGAGGCAAAGTTGATACTTAAAGCATAATTTCAAATTAAAGTGATTTGAATTTTGATATCAATGAATTAAAATGCTAAATCCACCAAAACCCCTATAAAAAAAAAAGTTGTTCGGCTAGGAAACTGGCATATTTATTTTAACTTGTCAAAATAGTTGAGAATCGCTGGATTCTCTTGCACTTTGGAAGCAGAACCTTTTCCCCTCGGACACAAACTTAAGCAACACTGCATTCGAACTGGATCTCACTTTTTATAGTACGCACTTTAGTGCGAATCACTTACAATCCATCATTCCCAAAGCAAACATTAAAAGCAGGACCGATATAGTTGGCATTTTGCATCCATATTTGGGCCACAATTTTGGTACCTTGTGACAACATCCAGTCTACGGCTGACTTTTCTCCAGGCTGGATTTACTCTGGTCTCTCCCTCACATCTCTTCTCATTCTGTGGCTTTTCCAGGAATACCTCCTGCTATATCAATTTCTCTGGCGTGAGAAGCGAGCGGTGCCTCATCCCTCTTCTGTCTGTTCTGACCCCAAGCTAATAGGGCTCAATCTCCCTTCAGGGCACAAAGTCACACTAACACATAATTGCCAAACCAATGCCCTGATTTGCCAGAACAGAGTGTCAGGAAAAATAATACACAACTCATCTATCCCTCTGTCTGTCTGCATGTGCTGCTGGAACGCGCTGTGGTTTCTTGCATGGCTCGCACTTTGTAGAAATACACACTGTCTGGATCCTATTAAATGCAAAAAGAACCTTTAGTAATTCTGGACAGCATTTGGCTGTTTTTGATTACCTTATTTTCCTGTTGATTTGAGGTTGTTGGTCATGCACGTGCGGGAAGCTGAAATCGGACACTGCAGTCTTTTTTGGAGATCTTAAATAATTAAACACTTTCAATGTCGGCTGCAGCACAAATGTGTATTTGTAGTATCTCAGAAACTGATACAGAAAGATGAAGACCGCATACGAAGGCATCAAGGTATGTCTGAATCCAATTTTGATTTTAATAAGAGAAGAGTTACATTATTTAGAGTTACAATAAGAGTTATTATTATTATTTTTATATATTTTTTTTAAATATATGACAATTAATATTAATTGTAGGATAAATAATGTTCAGTCTAACAATCAACATATGAGGACAATATTTTATACTTTTTAAATATTTAAATAAAGAGGGAAGAACAAACCACTAAACTTAGTTAAGGAATTTATCTGGCAAATTATTTGGCTAAAATGGCAAACTACAGCTACAGGTTTTATTATACTATCAAAAAAAAGGAGTAAAAGAATAAAAAGCTCACAGCAAAAAAACTACACTGACTACAACATAACCAGTTATCAATATTTTCATTGGTTCTCTCTTGTTTTTGCATGTGTTCATAATTTCTTTGTAAGACAGCCTGGCCAAAAAATTATGTCTGCACAATTTAGCATGTTTCAATGCGTTATCACAAATAAACCAATTGACTACACAATATGCAAACACATTTTCAATAATATTTGAATAAAGGGTGAACATGTCAATTAACCTAGGCTGGACATCACTTTTTTGCCACTGTTGTATATACTTAAAATTAAGTTTAATGGATGATTTACCATGTAGTTATGGTTTAAATAAAATAATAAAATAATAAATGAACAAATATTTTTTAATGGCAATTTTAAATTGCATGTCAAAAAAGCATTTGCTTTCGATATTTCTTGGGTTCCTTTTAATGTACGTTTCTGGGATTATTAAATCAGATCTACAAGCCGTGTGATTTGAGATATCATTCATTTCTGTAACGCAAACATTCAGGACAAATCACTAGCTGAAGTTTAATACTATTAAATATGCTTAATATTAAGATGTACGCAATCAGTTCATCAATAATAAGTGAACAGACACTCACAGCTCTCTCACATACACACACGTCACAGTCTCACCCCAAGGCCACATTCATTCTCTCAGTCGTACTTTACTGCCCTGCGGATCTAAAAAAAGCAGCGCCACAGCAGACATCCCGCCATGCTGTGGTTAAATGCCAGCAGGACTGAATGCCAAACGCATCTGAGGGTAGTTGGCGTTTTTTTTAATAAGTCTACCTTGTATTCCAGACTTCGGCAATAAAGATATGTAGGTCACCAGCAGCACCAGCGCTGCCTTTAGACCCTATAACCAACTGACTCCTGGCTAAGGAAAATAAATATTCCAGAAAGTGAGAAGAAAAGGATCCAGCCTCTCTCTATCTGCAGATCTGGTGGGCTCAGGAAACCCAGCACAGGAGCCGGAAGGGAGGGAGTGAGTGAGGCTTGTGGTCTGGAGGTCCTGGGACTCTGGATGTGGTTTTGGAGACTTGCGCTCTGGTGAAGTCTGTCTTTGTGCAATATAGAACTGAATTGTGTCATTAAAGTCTGATCTAAAAACTGAATGACGTATGCAGGACTTCTCCAATCATTTAGTCTTCTTAAACCCGCTTCTGCAAGCTCATGTTCATGCCTCCACAAATGATGCATAGAACCAAGTATGCACGGCCTACATTTTTTATTTTTCGATAATCCATTATGGATGTCACAATACGGTGACGCAACCACAAATCGGTCTGAATTAATAAATAATGGTGTTAATCAGAAGACTACCTAAAAAGCACACTAAGATATCACTGTTTTGTCAGGTCAACATTAACTGTAACATGAATTTACATTTAAAAAAACAGTGATGACTTTGCCTCCTCATTTTAGCACACAACTGCACGCCACTGCGTAGTGCAATGAAAATGTCTGAAACTAAATAGTCAAAACTGTTGGAATGAGAACAACTGCCAGGGGCGGATCTGAGAAAAAGCATTGCCACCACATCTGCCACCCCAGATTTATCCCATTAAAAATATAAATCTAAGTAGTGTTTCATCTGCCACTTTTCAGTAGGGGCGCTTCAATGTGATGGCATATAAAAAAAATATTGTGGAAAATGTCTTTTTTGCCTTTGCGGGCTGGACACTTCATTAACAGACGACTCTTATGAACCGGTTCTTTTTTAGTCAAAAACACACAGCACAACCAGTGAAACCCAATTCACAAACAAATGGACTGTTTTTCCCAGTTGTTTATGAATCGAATAATTCAAGAAATCTGAGAAATGTAATCCCTTCCCATTCACAATATTTCACATTGTTTAAGTTGACCTGTGTCGTGTACCGTTTTCGGGTGGTTTGAGACTTAAAAGACATTTTTTAGTCTAAGAATTTAAAATAGTTTGAAGGTGTAGACAGACATTGGATGGATGGATGGATGTGTGGATGGATTGATGGATGGATGGATGGATGATGGATGGATGTGTGGATGGATGGATGGATGGATGTGTGGATGGATGGATGGATGTGTGGATGGATGGATGGATGGATGGATGGATGTGTGGATGGATGGATGGATGGATGTGTGGATGGATGGATGGATGTGTGGATGGATGGATGGATGTGTGGATGGATGGATGGATGGATGGATGATGGATGGATGGATGTGTGGATGGATGGATGTGTGGATGGATGGATGATGGATGGATGTGTGGATGGATGGATGGATGGATGTGTGGATGGATGGATGGATGATGGATGTGTGGATGGATGGATGTGTGGATGGATGGATGTGTGGATGGATGGATGATGGATGGATGTGTGGATGGATGGATGGATGGATGTGTGGATGGATGGATGGATGGATGTGTGGATGGATGGATGGATGATGGATGTGTGGATGGATGGATGTGTGGATGGATGGATGTGTGGATGGATGGATGATGGATGGATGTGTGGATGGATGGATGGATGGATGTGTGGATGGATGGATGGATGGATGTGTGGATGGATGGATGGATGGATGGATGGATGATGGATGGATGTGTGGATGGATGGATGGATGGATGATGGATGTGTGGATGGATGGATGTGTGGATGGATGGATGTGTGGATGGATGGATGGATGGATGTGTGGATGGATGGATGGATGGATGATGGATGGATGTGTGGATGGATGGATGGATGGATGTGTGGATGGATGGATGGATGGATGGATGGATGGATGGATGATGGATGGATGGATGTGTGGATGGATGGATGGATGGATGGATGTGTGGATGGATGGATGGATGGATGGATGGATGTGTGGATGATGGATGGATGGATGGATGTGTGGATGATGGATGTGTGGATGATGGA
Organism: Scardinius erythrophthalmus; assembly: GCF_964197995.2. Lineage (NCBI taxonomy): Eukaryota > Metazoa > Chordata > Actinopteri > Cypriniformes > Leuciscidae > Scardinius > Scardinius erythrophthalmus. The sequence goes on along the minus strand of NC_138233.1, from coordinate 27,073,150 downwards.
TGTGTGGATGATGGATGGATGGATGGATGTGTGGATGGATGGATGGGTGGATGGATGGATGTGTGGATGGATGGATGGGTGGATGGATGGATATATCACAGACTCATGTTTGTAGTTTAACTTGATGCACTAAAACTTGTGATTAATATATTATTCAAGAAGCCTATGGTATATTAATAAAACCAATCTTCTCTGTGTAGTGTTGACAGACCTACATTTAGAATCTGTTGATGTGTTACAGTGGATATTGATATTTTCTTATTTTTTTCAAATTATTTTCAAACAGTATAGATGATTACTTTGTGGTAATGTAACAGTTTTGAACATTCAGGGGACAATTGTTTATGCCAAGCCATAAATCCAGGAGAATGATGCATAGATGCTTGCTTTGGTGTAGTCACATGCCAACGCCTTGCTACAACGCCTGTTCTAGATCCACCCCTGAATGTCCCTTTCTACAAGCCATCCTGGTGATCATTATTTCCAAAGATCCGTTTTCACTTCATTTCCAATGAGGCAGATTTACCTACTTTTCTACTGGGAAAATCAAACAATCCTTATCAAAATAGATACAGTGTTATTCTATCACCTAAGCTCTTTGAGTAATTCATGAACTGACATACCCAAAATGTTTTTAGGTACAGAAAAAATGTAGGAACACAACAATGATCCATTTTGTGTAGTGATATGGTCATCTCACCAGCGGACTCCTGGGCGTCAGAAGTATCTCAGTGGAGCTGTGGCCGATGCCAGAGGGAATCCCAGCTGTGCGGTACATGGACCCCACCGATCGCCCCTTCCTCGCCTCCTTCGCATCCTTCACCAGATCCACTGTGAGCCCCTGCTCAGCAAAGCTCTTCAAGCCGTCGCTCGCCGGCGCCCCCTCCTGCCACAGCCGGTACTGCTCATTATGGGTCACGGCTGCACAGATTCACAGGTAAAAGAATAAATGGTAAACTCAGAGGAAACATTTTCAATTGCTCATGTGCTCAGGCCTCGTGATTCCTCGGGCAGGTTCTGTCGTGGCCTGTTGAACATTACTAACACTCCATGAATTTTTATTGCTCATCAGATTTAAAAAAAACACAAATACAGTTCTGCCACTTTCTGCGTGTGCCTAACACACCTCGAGCTGTTTAAAATAAAGCCATGCAAAAGCCCCAATGCCAAGAGAATAAACACCTAAAAACAAACCCTTCAGTAAGAAAAGCCAGACCTACTATGAGTTTAGTGTGCACCTAAAGTGCAAGGGTGACCGAGACTGTTTTGTAATATATTAAAGTAGATTTTCATGCCCTGAAGATAATATCAGTGTTCGCAATGCGGAAAAAGGTTAAGGTTTTGGGTAAACTTATGTTTTCGGTATTGGTTCTGAGTAAATTAATCACTTTGACATTGTCATGACATTCAGCGCGTAGTTCATTGAACTCAAAAATCACTATGCACTATACAGTGGTTAAATGTGTGCAAAGAAGAAAGACCAATCACAGTTCAGTGTGCAAACAGACATAAAGACCAATCACAAACTGGTATGCAAACACTACAACACGGTCTTCACTCACTGTCACATGGCATTTTAAAGTCAAAGGGAGCTTTACAAACTTTAAGTTTATACAAATATTGCACACCTGAGTCGTAAGACGATAAAAACTGTGAAGCAGCACATTTTCAGGTTCCTTTTACTTTGCATGCAGATTTCTGTGATTCATAGCAAAAACTGTCCATAACTTCTGCACGTCCAGATTTTGCAACATTTCTTTCCAATAATGTAGCCCTAAACCTATCCCTACCCCTAAACCTTACCCTACAGATGTGTATAGTGTATCCCTAAAATCAGGGAAATTATAAGATTTGAATAGTGAATAACACTGATGTAGAAGCACCTAACCCCTGATTGTAAGCCTAAACCTGTCAAACTGTAAACTCAAATCTGATTGGTTGATTGGAATGTTGTTCCACTACATATTCAAGCACGTTATATGAACTTCTTTTTTAGAGCTTAACAGACGTGGTCTTTAACAAATATTTTATGAATTGCTTCTGTTCCCTTTTTGTAAGGCACTTTGGATAAAAGCATAAATGTAAATGTGGTTACTGTAAACTGCCTCAGTAAGAGCTGCACAGAAAAATAATCTACTTTTGTGTTTTACAGGAAAAAGGCTTTTTTTTTTTTTACGACAGGTTTGGCACGACATAATCATGAGTAAATACAGACCATAATTTATGGGTGAACTATCCCCCCAAACACAAACCGTGCCTAGTTTGATAATTCACCTATTAGCTTCTTGATATCACAATAGAGGTTTCGAAAGAGGAAGGAGCTAAGATGATGTTTCTGAAATGATTTCAGCCTCTCTTTAACGTCCCAGTGTGTTCTTCATAGCTACAAACCATTTTGGTCTGGCAGACCCTGAGCTGGGAGCGAGAGAGCAGGAGACTGAGAGAAAAAGATACAAGTGAGAATGACAGGAAGGCAGGGAGCACGTTTGGCACGCTGACACGTCTAGTCTCTCCATGCTACACGTCTGGCTCACATGTGGACAGAAAAACTGAAGAGACCTGGCCTCACTCAGCTAAAGCACAAATCACAACCGTCTCCCATGCTTTTTGTCTCATCCCTCAAATTGTCTCATCCAAGGAGTTCATCCAAACATCCATTGTACGGCACAAACTTGTGATTAGATACAAAAATGTGCGGTTTCTGAACATAATTGTAATACAACAGTGATAAATGGATAAAGAGAGAGCCATAAAGGCATCCAGAAGGCAGCAGAAACCGCACAGAGATCATCTCAGCGCTCCAAAGCCACAGCCTGAACTTTCAGGATCTCGGGGTTTCGAATGTTTTGGCTGAGGCGTCCACGTCTGCTGCTAGTCTCTCTCGGCTGGCAGTGGCCAAGTCAATGGGCATTGCAGGCCGCATGCGTTGTGTATTTATGGAAGGAGCGTAAAAGAAAAGGGCGAACCTGCAGGGCAGCCCGTGTCATCTGGCAACGGTTATTACTCTTCAACCTCTCTCTCGTTCTGCTTTCCTCATTAGACTGCCCCGCTCACGTGGTGTGGCAGGGAGTGTGTATGTTTGAGGGGTCGACGGGGCAAATTGCAGGGTTAACAGGCCAGCTGTGAGAGCTTGGAGTCCTGACATATGGTGAGGTGAGGTGAGGAAGTTTGAACAGCCTCATCCCTAACACAACGTGGAGCCATCGCTGGCGGTCGACCTCAGAGAATGACACGTTCCACATCTAGCAACTTACGTCAGAATCGTCAACCAAACACCTCATCTCTCACAAAGCTCACACTCTCACTTTCCGGAGTCTTACCCATGAGCTTGGACCACTGAGCAGGTGGTCGGAACAGGGGATACTGTTTGGGGAAGGTCTGTGGACTCCAGTGGCCGGTGAACACCAGGATGTAAGGGGCGGGTCCTCGAGCGCTGCACTCGGTCCCGTTATTCAGGTTCATTGGGGCCGCGCAGGACAGCGTAAACCTGAGAAGAACGACGAGCAGATGCTGCAGCCAACCAGGAACAAAGATCTCTGATGACATCATCTCTGTCAGGAAAAAAAGAGCAGGAAAAGTCATTAGCCAAGTACAGTGCACTTCTTCTGAAGAAAAGTTTTTTTTCTCCGTTTTATGGTTAATAGCAACAAAACGGCCATGTAGAAATCAAATAAATTTGAGTTTTTCATGCTACACTAATTTTGATCCACTCATGCAGCAAATAGGAAATTACATAACTTTGGTTCCTGACACCTTAATCCTCTGTCGAGGAAGCATCTGAGATTTGCAGCTTGCTCCGGATTCAAAGACACCAACCGTCTTATAATACAAAGTTAAGCTGCTTTAGAGAAACCCTTATGAGAGACTGGTCTTCTGAAATTTCTGAACATAAAATCTGTGTCATCATTTACTCTAAACCTGTTCGAATGAACATTCTTCTGAGGAACTGAAGTCCTGAGCACTAATTTGCATACAATGAAAGTGAACTGAGACTGGGACTGTCAATCTCAAAAGAGGCATATGACCACCATAAAATAGCCCATATTGGCTGTATTCCAAATGTATACGACCGAAATTAAAGTTGTTATTCACTGAAAATCTTCCCCTCCACATTAGCTCTGAAATTTCATTAGCATTCAAACGTGTTGAAATATGGAAGAGCAAGATGTGTTTGAAGTTAATGACGACAGTCCTGTAAAGCAGTTGACATTGGATGTCATTGGCATTAAAGCTGGTGTGACTGGTCTTGACATGGCATTTTTGTGCACCTATTCTGCTTTTTAAACCTTTCCTTTAGTATCTAATATTGCTGTTTATGTGCATGTAAACAATCTGCAAAATTACAAAGCACAAAGTCCACACTAAAGAGAGTAAATCTCTCCAACAGAACACACTTGCCTGAAACGACTCAGTAGTTTGTAGTTCAGCCATTATTTCTGTGACTTAGCTATATCACCATGCAAATACATTTGCATAATGTTGCCTACTGTCTGCATTGGCCGCTTCAAAGAACAGTTGGGTAGGTGATTTCACCATGTCAAAGAGATGCTGTTTTTTCTACTACAAGGGCATGTGTATATTTCTGACTCACACTTTGACCAATCAGAGCAGACTGGAAAGGCAGGCTTTAAACCTTAAACGCATACCTCTGGTCTTTAGTGATCCGGGACGTCATTAACTATCCTCCTCATCATTCCTTTTTTAAAGTTAGACATCAACCTTCTTAGTATTCCTCAATTAATTCATTATAAACAATATAACAAGAAAAAAGAAAGAATTTTTTTTTTTTTTGTAAAAAACTGTATTGGGTCATTAACGACCCGAGGTGTGTAACAGTGTAAGTATATTTTTTCTGCACAACAATAATTGAATCTTTGATGACTGAATAAGTGCAATGTCTGATACACAATGAGGAAGTGACGTTTCACTCATAGTTGCCGCAGGCAGAAAACAAAAGAATAGGAAGTATCATCAGCAAAACTTGAAATGGCTCAGCGATTTACTGCAGAGCAAGTACTGAACGCAATCAAATATTAGTGTCACTGTCACTTGATGGTGGATCTGTCAGCTATCAAAATATTGATTTTGAATATGTTGAAAATTAAGAATATGTTTGAGATGGCGAATATGAGCCAGATGCTGAACGTACTGGAAAAAGAGCTCTGACGAGGTGTGAGACAAATAATGTGTTTTTGAACATCAAATCAAGCAAATGTTTTCTAGCAGACCCTAAAATATAATTATATTTAATTAGATTTAACAGTTGGTTTTTGTCTATTTTGAAGCTTGACAGCGCCTTCCCCTTTCATATTCAATGAAAAGGAGCACGGTGAACATTCAAAATATTTCATTTTGTGTTTCAAGAAAGACTTTGAAACAACATATGGGTGAGTAAATTTTGCTTTAAATAAAACATAATTAACAGCTGTTCACACAGGCATGTGTAATGAACTCAACCAACCCCCTCTTCTCACAACAACCCTAGGCTTGCTGTTTATTCCTGACTAAATTAAAATAACACAACAGCAATGGCTTGTGTGACTGATTTATTTATTTTTATCCCATTTATCCTGTGATTGAGTGTATTACGCAAGACCAGCTTAGACCCCGTCAGAAGGTTTAGAGGATGACTGCATGAGATACTGGGATCTGCACTGTCTGCCACTGTCTTTTAATAAAGAGGCGAAGAGACAAAGGGCACAAGTTCATCACCGCAGGCTCAGACTATTGCTCTGGCCCTGTCCGCTGGATCCCCATAGTTTATAATGAGCCATGATCAGATGACAAACCCTCAGATCAAAGACACAGGCTCACAGAGTCCTCGCTTCTGGTATTTTTATGCTCGCCTGTTAAAATTTTAAGTCATTAATGTAGGTTTAGGTTTGACCTGTAGTTCACATATACATACATATATATATATATATATATATATTGAGAGGATGACTGATGTTATTGAAGAAAAACAGCGGACAGGTTTATAATAGTGCTCATAATGAACAGATATATTAAGATCCATGAGGAGAGAGGTCTTGAGTCACCAGAAATGACCTCATGTCTAATGGACATAGTTCTGGAGTGAGAGAGCAGCTAAACGCTCCTTGTTTTAAAGCCGACTAGACCGCAGGTTCAATGGGACATGGATAAAATCTTACGAGTGAGGACTGAGCGTGCACTCCTTTGTGGTTTCCTTTCTTTTTCTTGAGAACTCAGAGTCTCTTTCTCCAATGTTTGACAGATCAGGTTTCAGCATCTTTTGGAAAATCTGAAATGTCACGGCGCTTTCACACATGCAGACTTTTCCAACTGCATTTTTCCAATTTAGAGGTGAACCGTGTGTGAACAGAAATGCCGGCAAATCAGCCACAGCAATCTGACCGCTTGAGAAGTTGTAACATTGCTGGAAAAATTCGAAACTGATGCACAAATTTAAAGAGCTCTGACACAAGAAATCTGCTCTTCGATTCTTTCACAGTACTTAATAATAGCATCTAATCATCATTAGAATGATTTCTGAAGGATCATGTGACACTAAAGACTGGAGTAATGATAAAGCTTTACCATCACACGAATAATTTACACTTTACTATATTTATTCACATAGAAATTGTAAACATTTTAAAGTGTAATAATATTTCATAATATTAGTTGTTGTTTTTTTTTATCAAATAAATGCAGCTTTGGTGAGCAGAAGAGACGTAAAGGTCCAAAACGTTTGACTGGTAGTGTATATCAGTAGGTTTTTGGGGAGTTACACCACATGACATTTACAGCCTGAACGAATCATTCCATGTCATAAAAAGGTCAAATTATCTGATATTTAAAGAGACTTACAACCTTGTCTCACAGTTATGAGGGTCTGTGGGGGTTATCTCTATGACATAATTTTCTCTCTTTTTTTTATGCATATTGGTTGCACCACATGAAAATCATGGTTATAACATTTTGGAAAGAAAACCGGACAAGCATTGAAACAAAAGAGCTTCTTTTCATCTTTGTAGATGAATAAATTAGTCAACAGACCTTGGAACTGATTTCTGGCGTAGCTGTTTGAAAGACATTTCCAATTTCACCAAATAACCAAATTTTAACTGCATTTTAGTGCTGATGTGTAAACGGGAACAATAAAATCTGTTGAAAGTGTGAAAAGCAGATGTGGCATTTGCCAGGGGAAAATAATCCAGCCGTTTTACTGCAATGTAACTGGTTTCATGTGTGAAAGTAAGGAACTATAACCTACAAGCATCAGGCACACATGCTGATATTGCTCAATAATGTTTGTCCTCAAAACAAACAGATCTGTTTGTTCATGTGAGACGGAGACACTGTCTTGAAACAACGCCTTGTCTATCTAGTGCAGTCAGCATTCCCAAAAACCATCCGTTGGCTATTAATACAGTATAAATATTTTGATCTCCCATCTGCAGTGACATTTTGCATGCGTACAAATGCAAAGTCCCACTTTGTCCACTTCATCTCTTTCTCTGGGGATTGGGCTGTGACATTAAATTACACATGTAACAAAATTCAGGCGTGTTTAGTGGGTTGGGATGCACTTGCCAGTGGTTGCAGATGCTGCGTGACACTGACCTAAAGCAAACCTCCCTCTGTTTGCCGTGTCAAAAGACGCACGTATTCTCAAACACAGAGACGCAGCAAACCTCTGCTCTCAGCACGAACCAGACACAATAAAACCAGGGGAGACGGAAAAGAGCCAAAGAAAAGAGCTTGCGGCTTTTCGACACTTAAGCTTAAACTTACAGGGAGAGCAATCATGAAGCCGCAGTGCGCTTGTACTGCAAGCAGGAGTCGCATGCAAATGCAAAACCTTCAGAGTAAGAAATGAATGAGAAGAGGGGGAAAATAATAGTTAAATGACTGTCAAGAGCAGCACATGTGTTAAAACACTTAAGGACTGCAGCGTTGTTCCTCAAAGAGACGTCAAACCTGCAGAAGAGGAGTGTGGGAAGGTTGCGGTATATAGAGGCACAGCAGGAGAGTTGAGAAGCAGAAAAGCAACCCTTGGCTTAACCTTTGCCACAGCAGCCGGCCTGAGCGCAGGACACACACACACACACACACACGCTAGTGAATGGCTCACTCTTACCTGGCTGTGATGGTAGACAGCAGGACAGGGTTTATGGAGATGTGCACTACGGACCAAGATACCTCACTTTCATGCTCTCTTTCCCCTCCTCTTTCTCCTCCCATTCTTCTCCCCCACCTCTCCATGTATGGGTACACACACACACACACACACACACACACACACACACACACTTTCTCTCTCTTGTAACAGTCTTGCTCTTTTTTCCTGTCCTCTCCGTTTATCTCTTTTTCTTCTCCTGTGAGATCACAGAAGGTCCCCTGTGTAACGCCTAAGTTGATGTGACTGACTTCTTAAGTAAGCACTCATCAGCTTTGGATTCCTGTTTGTATCTGGGAATTTCAGTGATGTTTTGCTTAAAGAATTTCATGTGAAAATACTTAACTTTGTATTACAACTGCGTCATTTGTAGGTTGCTTCTCCTGGAAAGTGTAAACCTTTCTCACTGGCTCTATCAAAACATTGCTCGGTTTGTTTGTGCAACCAGCCTGACAACCGCCCAGCCAATGGCGTGATTTTGGGGGCGGGGCTCTCTGTTTGTTTCGCCTATATTGTAGAGGAAGGGTAGTGTTTGGAAAACCTGTTTGAAAACAGTCATCGGGTGCTTCTGAATAGGCTTACTTCTCTACTAACAAGCGAATAGTAGTCGAAAAAACAGCTGTGAGAAAAGTAGAATTCAGAGTATTAGTGAAATAGGAGGCAAAAGGTACATGGTTGACCAACTATTTGACCTGACTTATTACTCTCCCATGAGGTCACAGGAGAGGAGTTGTAAATGGCAGTGAAGCAACACAAATGATACTATGACAAATATTAGTACATCCAGATTGCATTCTACTGCATATACAGAACAAACTTTTTTAACGACCAGGAAATAAGTAATTTTTTAAGAAAATATACCTACTTCCATTTTCAGATGCAGCCATATTTTTCAATTTTTCATTTCAAACTGCGTTAAAATGAAAGCTTCAGAGCTTTACACACTGTAGAAATAAATTATTCATATTTGATTTTTTATTATTATTATTTATCTCAAATAAAAATGGGAGTTGTCGCTTTGGTAAACTCCTAAAAGTAACAAACATTTTTTAACGTTTTAGCTGACATGGTTTTAAAATGTATACAGCAGTCTTTCTTTTCATTGAATACAAAAATTGATGACTTGCTCTCAGGGGTGTAACCAAATTTTTGTACAATGTTTTCTAAAATAAAAGGTCCCTCCCTCTAATACCACTTTCTGCTGACAAGAAATGGCAAGTGACAAATCATGAAATCTGTTTTCTAACAGGTTTCCTAAACACTCCTCCATCTGGCATTGGTCAGACAAACAGAAAGCTCCGCCCCAAACTCACACCATTGGTTGAGAAATTATTGCTGTGTTGGGCTTTTCAAACAAACAGAAGCACAGAGTGTTTACACTTATCAGGGGAATCCACGGAAACATGACACGCTTACGGTTGACTGTATATTAATGTATTTCTTTGGCTTACAGTGGATCGAACAAGCAGCCTGAAAATACAAAGTCTTATCCTATTACACACAGAAATGACTTGCCAACACAATGCCAGAGCGTTGCTATGCAGTTGCTGAAGTGTTTGGAGTGGGTTTGTTTTAGTATGTTACTATGTTTCCAAAAGGAACTTGAGTCCCTTCAGGTCAACATCCAATTGCTTAGAAAATAGTCCAGATTTCCTCTGTGAGCCACATGACTTTTCATTCCATACATCATATCAGTAGCCCAAACAATCTGAGGCATGTTACACCATGGCATTCAATACCTAGGGTTATAGATTTGAGCAAAAGTAATAGATTTGGTTGCTTAAGTAATTCTGCACTGATATGGCTGATCTACTGCAGATCACACACTTGCACAAGAGGTTTTAGCAGCACATCCAGAGTTTGCCAAATTAGAAGCGTTCCTGGGTCAACATTCCTGTCCAAAAAATGTGTCTTAACCATATCCCTACCCCTAAACCTAACACTATCCATAAGATATCCTTAAAATCAGCGGGAATTGATAGGTGAATAACACTGATGTAGAAGCACCTAACCCTAGTTGTACTGTAAACTTGTCCCTCAACTGATTGGTTGATTGGAATGTTGTTCCAGCATTAACAAAGATGTTGATCCAAGAACTCGTGCACTCGTGCACACTGGAAGATTGGTTTTAATAATAACACACTCAGACGTGAATGACATCTGGGAATTTTCTGGTTAGAAAGCAGCCGGTCCCTGTGGGAGCTCACGTCATTCCAACATAAGAAACATTTGCCCATCAAGAAAAGACACCAGCAGAAAAGCTGAAAAAGCCAAGTAGATTTTACTAGGCTCCATAAATCAAGACTGGCATTTACAGGAAAAGTCCAATGTAAAAGCATCTATTCATCAAATTTGGTAATGCTTACCGTGTCAGGCGAAGGTAGTCATCACTTCATCAGAGGCCAGACTGAATGGTGATTGGTTTGCATTGACGCAGATGGGATTGGACACCGCAAATGAAGTGATCGGTTTGAGTGTTATGAATACTCTCAGTACACTGACCCTAACATGACCCTCTCCTGGACAAAAGCCCTTGATAAATCTGCCAATGGGCAAGCAAGAGGGATGAGGGGAGCTGATGTGACCAAGAATGTACAAGAAACAGGAGTATATTTGCATGGAGCATTTTCGCAACTGCGCAAATATTTGGCAATATTTTACTTGTACACTAAAACCAAATACTTCACTAAGATTTCAAACTCTGTAGGTTTTTATTTATTAACTTGTTTGTTTAGTTTAAATAACTGTGGTTGCAAAAACAGCCAATTTAAAGTTTTGTAATCCAAAAACTTTGATTGATTTTGGGGCATTTTGGGTAAAGAGTGACATGAGGTCATGAGCTCACGCTCAGTCGTCCAAGGACAATAAAACAAATTTAGCATTCAAAAATGTCATTTCTGCTCAGTATTTCAAGTGTGGCTGTCTATTCCTTTAACGGCTCACTTTTTCCTGTCATTTAACCTCCGACAACTTGTCAGTGACGTCATTCTGTGGGATTAAGTGGCGATGCATTGAAGCCACGTTAAATAAACTACCAATGTCCAGCAAGACAAATCTGTAGAAAAAAAAAACATTTACATGGGGTCAGAGTGCTGGATAAACAGTCATTCTCTGCTGACTGACTCCCATAAACAGTGGAATCTAGTTTTACGTCTTGTCTGAGGAAAACCATTTTAGACATAATACATGGTCACCTTCTTGTCTGGAGTTGCAGCGTAGACGTATGCAGTGGTGGCCTCTGATATGTTTCACCCATAGGTTTCACTCCGAGGGCCTCGCAACAGAAGGGTCCTCGCTTGCGCTCGAAAAAGAGCCCCGCCCCCGCCATCATGCCACGTGCACACCTGGGTCTGAAATTAACAGGGGCTTGGTGCTTAAAGGGTAACTAAACCCTAAACCAACTTTTTTTTAGTTAATGATCTGTAAGAATGGGGCTTTATTAGTGCTGTTCATTAATTCAAGTAACTTTTTTGACATTTGGGTATAAAGTGTTTTAATTCTACAATATTTGCTGTAAAAACGTCTGAGTGCTGCCCTCTTCAGGTTGAACGGTGGCTACTGCAGTTGAATTTTCCTATTGGATGTTTGCGGTGGTACGTGACGTAAGCGGTGGCACGTGACGTAAGCAGGTTCCAGCTAACCACACCCTTGGTACGAGCCACCAAGCCCTTGGCACGAGCTCACCACGCCCTTGGTACGAGCTCACCCCCCCTTGGCACGAGCTACCACCACCCTTGGTACGAGCCACCACGCCCTTGGTACGAGCCACCACGCCCTTGGCACGAGCTCACCACGCCCTTGGCACGAGCTCACCACGCCCTTGGTACGAGCCACCACGCCCTTGGCACGAGCTCACCACGCCCTTGGTACGAGCTCACCACGCCCTTGGTACGAGCCACCACCACCCTTGGTACGAGCCACCACGCCCTTGGTACGAGCCACCACGCCCTTGGCACGAGCTCACCACACCCTTGGTACGAGCTCACCACGCCCTTGGTACGAGCCACCACCGCCCTTGGTACGAGCTACCACGCCCTTGGTACGAGCTACCACGCCTTTGGTACGAGCTACCACGCCTTTGGTACGAGCTCACCACGCCTTTGGTACGAGCTACCACGCCCTTGGTACGAGCTCACCACGCCCTTGGTACGAGCTCACCACACCCTTGGTACGAGCTCACCACACCCTTGGTACGAGCTCACCACGCCCTTGGTACGAGCCACCACCGCCCTTGGTACGAGCTACCACGCCCTTGGTACGAGCTACCACGCCTTTGGTACGAGCTACCACGCCTTTGGTACGAGCTCACCACGCCTTTGGTACGAGCTACCACGCCCTTGGTACGAGCTCACCACGCCCTTGGTACGAGCTCACCACACCCTTGGTACGAGCTCACCACGCCTTTGGTACGAGCTCACCACGCCTTTGGTACGAGCTACCACGCCCTTGGTACGAGCTCACCACGCCCTTGGTACGAGCTCACCACGCCTTTGGTACGAGCTCACCACGCCTTTGGTACGAGCTACCACGCCCTTGGTACGAGCTCACCACGCCCTTGGTACGAGCTCACCACGCCTTTGGTACGAGCTACCACGCCCTTGGTACGAGCTCACCACGCCCTTGGTACGAGCTCACCACGCCCTTGGGTACGAGCTACCACGCCCTTGGTACGAGCTAACCACGCCTTTGGTACAAGCTCACCACACCCTTGGTACGAGCTACCACGCCTTTGGTACGAGCTACCACACCCTTGGTACGAGCTCACCACGCCTTTGGTACGAGCTACCACGCCCTTGGTACGAGCTACCACGCCTTTGGTACGAGCTCACCACGCCTTTGGTACGAGCTACCACCACCCTTGGTACGAGCTACCACCACCCTTGGTACGAGCTCACCACACCCTTGGTACGAGCTCACCACGCCTTTGGTACAAGCTCACCACGCCTTTGGTACGAGCTCACCACGCCTTTGGTACGAGCTACCACGCCCTTGGTACGAGCTCACCACGCCCTTGGTACGAGCTCACCACACCCTTGGTACGAGCTCACCACGCCTTTGGTACGAGCTCACCACGCCTTTGGTACGAGCTACCACGCCCTTGGTACGAGCTCACCACGCCCTTGGTACGAGCTCACCACACCCTTGGTACGAGCTCACCACGCCTTTGGTACGAGCTCACCACGCCTTTGGTACGAGCTACCACGCCCTTGGTACGAGCTCACCACGCCCTTGGTACGAGCTCACCACGCCTTTGGTACGAGCTACCACGCCCTTGGTACGAGCTCACCACGCCCTTGGTACGAGCTCACCACGCCCTTGGGTACGAGCTACCACGCCCTTGGTACGAGCTAACCACGCCTTTGGTACAAGCTCACCACGCCCTTGGTACGAGCTCACCACGCCTTTGGTACAAGCTCTCCACGCCCTTGGTACGAGCTACCACGCCCTTGGTATGAGCTCACCACGCCCTTGGTACGAGCTCACCGCGCCTTTGGTACGAGCTACCACGCCCTTGGTACAAGCTCTCCACGCCCTTGGTACGAGCTACCACGCCCTTGGTACGAGCTCACCACGCCCTTGGTACGAGCTCACCGCGCCTTTGGTACGAGCTACCACGCCCTTGGTACGAGCTCACCACGCCCTTGGTACGAGCTACCACGCCCTTGGTACGAGCTCACCACGCCCTTGGCAGTATAAAAACCATCTTGTATCGTCAAAACCACTGTAGCGAGTCAGGAGTTTGAATTGCGAGTATTGAAAACGATCAGGATAGAGTATTTTAGCATATTCTATTTAGCATAGAATTTATATAGTTATTTAGATTATTTCGTGTAGCCTAGGTAGTTAATTAGCATAGTTGTTAGTGTAGTATTGTTAGAAGCATAGTTAGTTAATAGCATAGTATAGCATCAGTTAGGATAGCTTCAAGTTAGCGTCGCCCTCGGTTCGTCCCCTTTATCTCCGCTGGGGTCTGCCCACTTTTCCAGCATTTTTCAAATATTGACAGCGGGTGGAGTCAGGCTCTGACCAGGGGTTTAGTTACCCTTTAAATACCACCAAAATTAATAAAAAAATGATAAAAAAATGCCCCAAAAATCCAAGATATGGTGCAAAAAAAGTCGAAGTTCCTGTTTTTATTATTTATAAGCAATACCACTCGAGCAAGAGTGCTGTTTTCCCAAATATCAGAAGCATGTTTGCAAATGTGTAATATTGATTTTATACAACAGTTCAATACACAAGTAGTTAATCTTCGGTGACTTAGGGGCTTGACATCATTTTCAACCAAAAACGTAAACTTTATGCATTTTGGCCGTTTGTTTACACGACAACAGCGTTTTGGACGTTTGTTTACATGACAACAGCGTTTTGGGTGCCTGAAAACACTAACTTTTGAAAACAGGTTACAAAGTGCAAGTTTTTTAAACCGGTCTACGTGTAAACATCAAAAACTCGAATCTCTGAAGGCGATGAAATCATGCACATGCGCATTATGTTTTCAGTCTATAGTGTTTCATCGCCATCTAATGGCCTGGCAGCAGAATACAGCATTTTTAGTCGTTTTCGCTGATCAGTGTGAATGGGGATCGTTTTGACAATGGTGTCGTCTGTACACGGAGAATTCAAAGAAAAAACTTCCGGACATACTACATTCACCATATTGTCATTATCATGTAACCTGTCGCTTCACTGCAATTCACAAATCCTCTCCTGTGGCCTCATGGGATAGTAAAGTGTCCATCACCGGAAGTAGGTCTTTTCTTTTATGAGTACTGTGAATTCCGACATATTAATCTTGTCACAAACTATTTGTTCAGTAGGGAAGTATGCTGTTTCAGATGCAGCAATTCACTTGCTTTGTTCCTGAATGAATCAGCTGTTTAATTTGACTAATTGATTCAATGAGTCACTCATTAAGATAATGATTTGTCGCCACCTCCTGGCGGTTCTAGTACTATCATTTCATTTTAGCTTAGGGGTCTGAAAGAGTGATAAAGATTGATTGCTGTTTTTGATTCTTTAGAAATAGAGTATTAAGAGTTAAATATGATATAATATTTTAAAATATAACAGGGATAATGAAGTGATTGCAGTCACAGTGCATACAATGTTTTTGTCTGTCTTTTTTCCATGGGGGGGGGGGAGATGGCCCCCCAACTGTTAATTTGAAATGGGCGTCCAAATTGCAAAGGCCGCATCTGGACATATGATACAGCATCACATCTGTATAGTACACTCAAACACAGTCCTGTGCATTACAGAATAGGACTTTCTTAAACTTCAACTTAAATTTGAATGAAAGCTAATGAGGAAAAATGGGTAATTCTCAGAACAAAAAACATTTTCTCTGATTATTTAAAGAGAATTTAAGGTTTTTATATTCTATATAAACCATTAAAAAGTAATTGCTCTCAATATGCTTACAAATGTGTAATAACTGGCTCTTTTCAAAGCCTGTGACAAAATAAAATGCACTTCATTGTGGGAAATGGTTTATTGGGGGACGTTATGGAAAAATCAGTTGCAAGCAACACTTCGAAACCACATGGGGTTTGTTTTTATGCATGTAAAAGATTGGGGTCTTTTTTGAATCTTTAAAGTTTCAACATCTTTATATTGCACAATCCTTACAAAACTTCAGACATAATGGTGAATCACTGCAAAAAAAAAAAAACATTTTTGTTTCACCACTTTTCTAACATTAGCTGAAAGGAGCAACCATCATAAAACACAGAGGAAGTGTTGCTTTTTTCAACACTGTTTTTCCAAGATAGCCCATTTAGACAGGAGTTTCCTTCATTTACAAGACATAAAGAATGTTTACTGCCAGACCTTTATGGTTAACCTACACTCCTAAACTTCAGCTTTTAACATAAACAAACTGAATTAACGAAAAACAGGTGCCAAACACCACATTTAACGTTCTACATAACTCTGTGCACAAAAGGGTTTTCCTGTCCTAAACAGAAGACAACAGGACTTGAAGCGATAGTTCACCCAAAAATGAAGATTCTGTTATCGTTTACTCACCCTCATGTCATTCCAAACCTGTAAGACTTCTGTTCGATTTATATGATGAACAGATTGAATTTATTCACATATAAACATTCATCAACTCACACATTTGTTGTGGTAAATGGAAGCTCAAGTTTGCTTGCCATGTGAGAACCAATGAGGTTCATTCTCGTGTTACGCATCACGTTTGAGCTTCAGCAAGAGGTTAGTTCTTGTGCATCAAACCGTTTCGGGTGAGCTTATGTTCAATGTTTATATTATAGGTTAATAAAATAAAATGATCGAGTCTCCTCAGAAAATTTGGACTGAACCACTCAATTCATCTGGATTACTATTACATTCTCTTTATGAACTTTTTGAAATGTCAAAGTGGTAGTTGCTTAGCTGTCAATGGAGGGACAGAAAGCTCTCAGATTTCATCAAAAAGATCTTGAAAAAGTCTTACAGGTTTGTAACGACATGAGGGTGAGTAAATGATGACAGAATTTTCATTTTTGGGTGAACTATCCCTTTAATATGTGGAAGAGGGAGTTTCTCTGAGACATTTGGCAACAATTTAATCTAGCAGAGGCAGGGGGTACATGCCCTGAAGACCTCATTAACCTGATTGGCAACACGTCAACACCTGGGGACTTCAGCTGATAAACAACCATCAGGACACATTCAGAGGGAGCACCCTGCTAAAAATACACACTAAAAAATACTTTCCTCCCTTTAATCACCTCAAAACCATGCTTTTCTTTTCCCTACAGCCAAAGATGTTGCATGAGTACAAAACCACTAACACCTGAACAGCAAGTCTGGAAAACTTGTGTTATGAGCACTTGGCTTAACTCACACCAACATTGAAACTAAACTTGGCAACAGAAATTACATTGTTAGAGTTTAAATGAAATCAAAACTGAGCCCCTTTCCTTAATTCATGTTCCTGGTCTTCTTGTGCATGATTCATTTACCAATGCATATTACTCAACTGACAAAAAACATTTGTAGCCTGTAATCAAAAATAGCATTGAAATAATAATTTTCCTCTAAAAGAACTTTCCTGTTTCACTGAAGTTACTTACTATGTACAGGTTTAGACAGTTTCAGCAAACTCATTAAAATCTGTGCTTATGTCTGATACCTTATGTCGGATACCTTTATGTCTGTATTTTCCGTTAAACAGTTTTTTGCTGGAAGTGTTTTACTTAAAACACCCCCGTTCCAAAGATTGCGGTTGATTTGATTTCTTCATGATTTTGAAAGACATTGCTCACCAAGGCTGCATTTATTTGGTTACAAATTCAGTAAAACATTAATAGTGTGAAATATTGCAAAATAATAAAAAAAAATTAATAGTTTACTCCAGTAATGGTAAATCTGAATTTTCAGCATCATTACTCCAGTCTTCAGTGTCACATGATCCTTCAGAAATCATTCTAATGTGCAGATTTTCTGCTCAAGAAACATCAATGTTGAAAATAGCTGTGCCGCTTCATATTTCTGTGGAAACAGAGTTCAAAAGCATTTATTTGAGAAGCAGATGTTTTGTAACATTATAAATGCCTTTACTCTCACTTCTTGCTAAATAAAAATAAAGATTTCTGTAGTGCATGAAAACCGGCTGCGAATGATGTTACACTTTGAAGTTCAGCTTTTCAATTCATGTCAGAAAAAGAGCGAGCGACCAAGGGTTTAATCTTTAGGATTTTATTAAAATACCTTGTGGAATTTACCATCAGAGGTTACCATCACAAACATGATTGTTTTCTAATAAAAAAAAAAGTAAACAAAAACAAAAGTAAAGCTTAAGAGCCTAGTTACAGGATTTTTTTTTTTGTGTTGTTTTTACTTTTTTGCAGTCTGGTGATGGGGGGAGGAGGGGGGGGGTCAATTCACAACAAAAAGAAGGTAAGAGAAAGGAATAAAAAGTTCACATGTTGTAAAAATACATTTCCCAACTTCAACGTTACACGCAGTTCTATTAAAACATTCATTCTTCTGTTGTTAGGTGTCAGTGCGACAAATACGCAAAAAGAAAGGAGGAGAAAAGAGCGATAGAAAGGAAAAGTATCGGAGAAAGACACTCACTGTTGAAAGATGGACTGTGTAAGAGAGCTCTGGAGATCTTCGTTCGGCTCGAGGAAGAGTGTAACTGGCGGCTGTAGGATATGTGTGTATTGTAACCCTGAGAGAGAAACTGACTTCTCCAAGTCCATATCTGTCCTCTCCAACCTCCCTTCATGGACTAGGTGTAACCACATCGGCGGCTCCTGAAAGGGTCTTTCATAGTGCCCGAGCATTTCACACCTCACGTGAAAGCCATTCGTGCTCTCTAGAAATATGCACCAAGCACACAGAGCAACATATGGCTAAATAAATCAGCTTCCTCTCTCTCGCACGCGTGTTTGCAGGGGGAAGAGGAGAGGTCGGGGGTTTGTAGAGGAAAAAGCCCACCACAATCTACAACATTAAGGCAGCGCGGGGACCACGTGATGACGGGGGCCTTCAGACGAGAAACGGGATTCCTGGATGCGGAGAGTGAAAGCAAAGCATCGAACGAGACTCGTCTTGAAATGTTTCAATACAACATGTTGAACACTGAATGACACAAACTAGATCAAAATGTCTCATTTCTTGGTTTTAACACACAGCACGCATCTCGTATCGGAGATGATGCCGACGGCAAAGAAACACCACGGTAATGCTAGAAGAAACTCGAAAACTTCAAAAACCTTGTAGTACAGAGAAATTTTACAGAGCAGCTATAAAGTGTTGACGAGAAAGGGCATCACTTCATTCTATGAAAAGCTGCACGTCAATCAAAATTCAACATCAAAACGTGGCCAATGGGGAAGCGAGGGGGAGGGGCCTGATAGGTACGACCATCTCATTATCATGCATTAATCCATGAGGATTGGCAATTGAGGACGACGGCCACCTGGGGACACTTACCACAACATCACCTATCTAGAACAAACTGTTTGTAGGCAGAAAAACATCCCCAATCACACTACTGCCATTTCCAAGTAAGTTTAGGACCCCTCTTCTCAGTTTATTAACATACATGTCGACAAAGACGTGAAACTGTGCTCCTTTATACAGAAAATGACAAAAATCACAGATTTTTCAAGAACTTTCTAAAGCTAAAGCCTGAGATTCAAACTACATCTAATGAAACAATATAATAGACATCCTATGCTTGAAGGAATAAAAAAAAAAAGCTTTATTTTTGTCATTTGCAAATTAACTGATGTACTGGATAAGCAGTCGCACACGGTCACACACATGCAGACTCATTCACACCCCCTCACAAATAGGAACCTATGATCTAAAAAAGCTGTACAAAGCGAGAAAGATTTGAGCATACATTCAATATCTGTTACTGAGGTACTAGAAAGGCCTTTCTCTTCAGACGGAACGCTATCCCGAGACACTCTCCTACCTTCTTTGGAAAGCAACCAGCGTTTCAGTGACCTAGCTTTTACATTCTTTCCACCTTATCTTCTGTGCTCTAAATGGTGAAAACGCAGAGAAAACAAAGGCTGATTTCGTAGAAGACGCCCATGCAAATGTCAAGCTCAGGGTATGACCTGCTTTAACAGTGTGGCAACAGAGCTGCCACATCACCCATCCTGGGTATCTGGAAGTGTGTAGATGAGTGACAGATTGAGCAGCCCACAACAGGTCTGAACCTTCACGAGAAGGCTCGCTGTGCAACCATCGGCTGAGCCCAAACCTGAGGGGGAAAGCAAGTCAGCGCCACCTGCTGGCCATCAACGTTACTGCAGCCTCCAGAGCACAGAAGCCCCAGCTCGCCTAAACCAGGACTTCCTCCCAAAAAGGTGGATGAAGTTCGGTTTGTTTTATCAGGCCTGTATGAAAACGTATTACAAAGTGTATTAAGAGTTTAAGTGCCTTGTGGAAAGGAGGAAGGGCAGGCGAATGCGCTACACAGTGATTTCATGGGAATCGATGGAGGGGGCGAGAGGACGAGAGCGGAGATATGAAGGGTGGAACGGTGTGCCTCGCCACGTCAAAAAGAGAAGGCCTAATCGGAAAAGGAGGCACAAGGAGGAAGTACAGCAAGAGATAATCCAGGACAGAGAGAAGATATGGAAAACAAGGCAAATATTCTTCAAATGGCTAAGAATAAAAAAGGTGCCAATATTATCAGCTTAGCAATGGTGGATCTCAGTATGAGTCAAGGGGAGGTCAATGTTGTACGCACATTGTAAAAAGGGCATCTGTTTTTTGTTTTTGGAGGGGGAGTTGAGATGTGTCGGATATGTTTTGTTAAAACCAGCTATTTTACAGTTTGTCAAATGAATATGGCTTTGTTTGAAACTTTCGTTTATGAAGATGGCAGCCTTACGAGCAATATCCCATCATCTAGCTGTTCACAAAGCAGCACAAGGGGCGACACAAAATAAAATTAAGTCAGCCATCACAAGACGATGGAATCTCACATATGCAATTTCAATGACACTGTTATGCAGACCTCAGGCATTACGGATGCTGAAAATCTTGTGACTTAAAGTGGAGCACATGACCAAACCCCCAACAGCTCTGGGGGTAAATCTCTCGTTTTCTGAAAGACAGAGAGAGAGAGAGGGAGAGACGATGGACAATTCTAGAAGATGCCTTCCACATGAAGAGAGAGTTAGAGGAACGCGAAACATCTGAGCTCTTCCCATGGACCGAGTTACTCTTAGCCACGGGCGATCACCATTAGCCTTGATCTCTGTTATTGAACACCGGCTGTGAAATAAACACTGATGGCTGCTGAATTTAATCAAATATGTTAGCCAGCTGTTACTTTGTTTTGATGATCAAGACGGGACAGGTTGAGAAGGTTTTACAAATTTATGCTAGGAGGAGAATGGGCAGGGGACGAAGGAAAGAAAACAAGGTCCATGCGTTTATTTCCACGCTGTTAAAACAGATTAGAAAAGAACAAAATGTAAGAAACACTACTCGGAAACAAACTCCAACTAGTCCAGAGTAGATACAATGCAAAGGAATTGGGATTTCGTAGCTTACAAATAGTGTGTATCAACCCAATTATTGAATCCTTGAGAGAAGTTATTGCTTTCTGCCAGAGTGATCAACAGAGGATACAGCGAGTGGAAATGAGGGGTACGTTTTGGGGTAGAGGGTTTCACTCCTGGGTTTGTATATGTGTTCTGTTGGACTGGGGTGACCCAAGGTCACATTGAAAGCAAGGGGTGTCGGTCCCCCTGGGTGAGGTGAAAGGGCATCAATCAGGGCAAAGATGGAATGTGCTGGGATGCTATTGGTCGGAAGGGATGTCTCTGTCCGCCTCTGCCTTGGAGGGTTGTCCAGGCGATGGGGTATGAGGCGGGTGTGAGACCGGGGCAATGGCGTGGGCCAGGGGCAGAGATCCAGCCACAATTCCCTCCACTCCTGCCCCGGCTCCAGGCAGCCCGCCCGCTGCTACACCAATCAGCCCTGCAGGGAACCTGCGACAGAGAGACGGTCAGTTTTTACTCTCTCAAACAACATGCTGACATACTGTAGGGCATCTAATAGCAGTCGGGACAGAGGTGTCGTCACCTATAGGCTGCAGCTCCGTTGAGTTCAGAGTGCACGGTGGTGGCCTCCATAGACGGCCACTGAGAGGCTGCCATCAAATACTCCTTATTCACACAGTTCTTCAGACTGTCCGGGATACGACCTGCACGGACACAAGAGAGCAAGGACCATGAATGAAAGCCTCGCATCAAAGACACAGGCTGTGTCATTCATAATCAGTCATTTATACAGCGTCAACACAAGAAAGGCTGATAAACTCTCAGGGCTTTATATGTGGTTTTATTGGGAGAAAATTGGGAGTTAATTTAACCTCCATTTCCACAATGATTTCTTAAATTACTCCACAGACGTATGATATTGTGAAAAGGTGGTGACACCAAAAACACCAGCATAATAAAAACGGTTATGAAAATCTCTACAGAAAGAGCAAGGCCATTTTAACTAACTTGTTAGAGAGCAAAATGGAAACAACACCACAGACACCAGACTACGACAAGCCTACAAAGTGCTTTTTAAGCTCCCCTAACCAACACCACACCCATCTGTAAAATAGTTTTAACTGTTAACAGTTTAAACTGCCGATTTTACTCGATCATTTCTACAGAGGAAAAATTGCAGACGCTGAAACTCCATACTGAAATAATAATAATAATAATAATAATAATAATAATAATAAATATTTACATAACTACATTGTCAACAGTTTGGCCGTGAATTTGTTTGATGATCTGTTAACATTTTTCTTGAGTTACCAAACTTTTCAAATTTCAGTTGCTTAATTAACGCTGGCCTTGTCGCTGTGCAAAACGATTAAGCACTGTGTCGTGTGCTTAAGTGACAGTCTTAATCTGAACATCCTCACAAAAACCTGCTGCATCTTAATTATAACAGCACATGTAAGGATACTTAAATGTTTTGTATTACTCGTTTATTCTATGATAAGTGTTGCAAAGCATGTCAAACACGCATAGAATAAAATAAGTGAATCCTCCTGCAAAGCATTTAATTGAGCAGATATCCCCAGCAGGCACAGGCTGTTAATGAACACCTGGAGTTTTCTGACCTGTGATGGCTCTGCGCACCTCCCGCGCCGCCTCCTCTCTGGCCTCAATGGAGGCCTGTTCACTGTACCAGGATGTGTGTGGGGTACAGATAAGATTTGGGGCGTCCTTCAGTGGGCCCTGAGAGAAACTGATCAAGAAAATGGGGTAAGTGTCAGGTTAAGAAAAAGAAAAAACTTGTGTGTATGTGTGGGGTGCGGGTGGGTATCACAGGCCAATCGTTGAATATGGATTATAAAGTTATTGGATTATAAAATAATGAAAGCAAAAAGGAAACCGGTTTCTCTCACCTGAAGGGCTCTGTCTCATGGACGTCCAGCGCTGCTCCCCGTATTCTGCCCTCTTTCAGAGCCTGGGCCAACGCTTTCTCATCCACCAGACCACCACGCGCACTGTTCACTAAGAAGGCGCCCTGGCGCATCTACAAAAAAAACAATGATATATAATCATTATATAATCACATAATCAATATAAGGAAGCCAATTTACCAGTGTCAGTAAACCGGCAAAATACCGGATGTGGTGCATTCCATGGACGAGGAGCCATGAACAGCATTATTAGACCGTTTTCAACTGCTGCATGATATATTAAAACCCATTTAAAAACCAGACTATAGCATAGTGCTATTGTGAATTCACAATGGCTGAAATTCAATTAAATAAACATATGCCCTGTGGGTTTAATATATGAAGAGTTCAGATGCAAAAGCCTCTAAGTGCCATCTGAAATTTTCTTCTAGAATGATCATTTTTATAAAGCTTGTATATTTAAGTTCAGTAATTTCACTTAAATGACAATTCATAGGTAATTTTCATTGCCGTTTAAGTGAAATTACTGAACAAGCTTGATAAAAATGATCATTCTAGAAGAAAATTTCAGACGGCACTTAGAGGCTTTTGCATCTGAACTCTTCATAAATTCGTTTTATTTACACAAGTGTAGGTTTGTTTGATTTATATTATATACTTAAACAGTGCTGTTCTATAAAACCCATATGATTACTTGCTTTAGATACATATTTTATCTGAACCAAATATTATTGCCTCATTGTTACGTGTATTTTAAGTCATTTTAAAGGCTATTGTATGCTTAGGTCTTTTTATTACCACACTTTTTTTTTACACGATTACCAAAATAATCGTTAGTGACTGACAGCCCTCCCAACTTCCCAAACAGAGGTAACTTTCAGGGTATGCAAGTAGACATAGCAACTATGAGCCAAGCATCAGTTTGCATGACAGTTTTTGCACAATATTATATAGTTTCATTGATTTTATTTTTATTATAAAGCAGTATTATAACCACACAATGTTTATCTTAATTTACTCTATTTCCACGGATAATCATTCAAAATTATTTTTGCAACATAGCGCTTTCTATATTATGTATTTCTATAATAAAAATACATGATAGATCTCACCTTACAACAAATTAAGCAAAATGACTAGTAAAAACTAACAAAAATAACATCCATATCTCTGCAAGTAGAGACTGCAATTTATGTATTTAGCATCAAGAAATAATACAATTCTTGTTGAAATAAACTGATTAAAAACATAACATTAAAAAAAGGATTGCACATCCACCCAGCAGGTGGTGATATGCACAAAGAATATAAAATTGACATTAAAAAACAGTAGTAGTATGTTGCACTTCAACTTAGTGTCCATTTCCATGTGAACTCCTGTATTTGGAGTCACTGTTGAGAATGTCTCTATGTGTATATCATGATGGGTCTTTGGAACCGATAACCTCGAGTAAGAAAGGTTTGGGTTAATCAACCAAGACTTCAGGGTTTATGTGACAGTAAGTTAACCCTGCTGTCTGCAATATTCCCCAAGAGTATGACATTTTGCACTCAAAATATGTGTTCACTTAATAGCAGCAACTGCAGCTTAGTAATGACTTGTGATTGAATCACTTTCAGTATTTTGCTCCTTTTAGGTTCCTTAAGACAGAGATAACAATGTTTGTGTCTGCCACAGATGTGTTGGAAGAGTAAAACCTTCTCCCATTTATCTTGGGAATAATTGTGTAATACACACGGCATCGGCAGTTTACTTCTGAAAATCAGGCCAGACTGCCTTCATACCAACTGTGAGCCGTACTGGAGTTCACATGAACAAGATGAATAATCCAGTCCTTCATTTTCCAGAATGGGGTGCGGTCCCATCGCATAAACCCAAGTTCAGAAAACAGCTTTCACAGAAAGCAAATGAATCAAACTCTGATGTCAAACAGACCCAGGTTCATACCGAAAGCAGTCAGAGAACCATATGGCTTCAACAGTGCTGTTAAATGAGTGTTGCTAGAGAGCTGCATTTGTACCTGTTTGATGGTGAAGTCATTGATGAGGTGGTGGTTGTGTTCATTTAAGCTGCAGTGTAGCGAGACGCAGTCCGAGTGGATGAGCAGGTCCTGTAGTGTCGCCATGCGCTGGAGCCCTAGTGATCGCTCCACCCCATCCGGCAGGTACGGGTCATAGAAAATCACCCCAAACCCGAACGCCTTTGCCCTCAGAGCAACTGCCTGGCCCACACGTCCTAAAAACAGCCATCATAAGAAACCGGTTTATTCTTAGCTCAGTTTTTGACCACATTACTAATCTCAAATCAGTTAAAACCAGAGATTAGATTGAGGTTCATAAAATGACTCACTGATTTTCCTTTTAAGGCAAGACACCCCAAGTGAAGAAAAACTAATATAATCACCAAACTTCCCCAGTTGACTGTTTACATTAAGAATTACATTTTGTTTTATACAACAAGTTTTATGAAATGTTATGTTTAAATATGCAAATTAGGGCTGCACAATGTATAGAAATGATCTAAATATCACAAAAATGCATGTCGCAATGGCTTCCGATAACTAATCTTTTAATACCTCAAAAGATTACTAAAAGTCCAAGTTTTAGGTCGCTTTTAAAGTGACAGCAGCCTTATAAACCTGCTTCTGTCTGAGTGCTTAATGTTAATCAAACTACAATAGACAGAGAAAATCACTTACTGCTCTTGACAGAATAACTTTTGTAGCTATAATAAGAGTATTTAATTCATACAGTGAAGGTTAAGCACTGTTTATTTTTCACATTTGATTATTTAATTTCTGTTGCTAAATAAACCTAATGTAGTTAGGTTTACACTGATGTTAAAATGAAACATACTTTATGTAATGCTACAGTAAAACACTGCTGTTCGCTTTCAGAAGTTGTAGGGATGCTTTCGTTTCACAAAAGGAATGTGAAACATGTATGTTGGTTATACCATTTTCAGGTTTTTTAGATATTCAAATAGAGCTGTCAACGCTAACGCATGCAATTAATTCAATCCTTGATGTGTTAAAATAATTTAACGCAAATAAATGACTTAAGCATGTGAAATTGCATCATTAACAATTTGTCACGCATTAACATGATCTCAGAAGTCGTGAGTTTATCACACTGAGCTTCTACAATGGCACAAGCACTTGTAACACTGGTAGGTGTAAATTTCTATCCTAACCTATCAATCAGATTTTGCTTCTCTGCTTGTGATTAGTGTTGTCATGACTCATGATACAAAAAATATACTTTGATACCCAACTAAAATACCTTCAATGCCAATACTGAATCAATACCACAGCAAACAACTAAAACAGAAAAAGTAATTGAATAATATGACAGAAATTCATTGATTTATAAAAAATAAAAATTGACTTGACCAGTGCGTTCCTGCCCTGCATCTTTGACCATTCCCTCCCTTTTATTTAAAAAATTATTACATTCCACACAGTGTGAATGTCCTTACAGCAATGTTTGCAAAAATCACTATCAATCATGTTAACATTTGCCATTTAAAATTTGCTGAACAGGTTAAAAGTGTGTGATATGACCAAAATCTTTTATTATGACATATTTGAATTTTTTTTTATTTCACAATATAGTTATTTCACTTTTATTTTATCTTTAAAAAAAGAAAAAAAAAAGAAAAAAAAGAAGCAAATTACAACAATATGACAAATACCATATAAGAAAGATATAAATGAAATAACCTTTTTATTTTTCAGGTAGGCTACATTAGGTCTACTTAACAGCAGTCAGAAATTAAATCAAATGTAAAAAAAAACCCACAGCATAGTCTTCATTCTATAAACTAACTGCATTCTGACTCTTAACTCTTAATAAATATAGGCTAGTTAGGGTATTCAGTCAAGCAATGGTGGGCCTTCTATTTTCTTTTATTGTTTGATTAACAGACCGCATCAGGTATATTAGGCTGCTGTCTCTTTTGTCACTGTCAAATCAAGTGCAGCGGCTCTTATTAGAAGAGTCATTCTTTAAGTACCGGCACTAAAATGTGGTATCGTACCATTTTTAATAACAGGGTATTGTGTTTAAACTGGACTTGCGGCCAGTTTTCAGTTAATTATTCATTCCAGTGTCTGTTTAGCTTTAAAACGCAAGCTCTGTCATATTCTGTGATTGTTTCTGAAGAGCGAGAGCCCTCCCGCATCGTGCTGTTTAAAACACAGACTAAACAAAACTTCTAAACATCCCACTGCTGGAATGCAAGCTACATTTCTCGGCTGAATAAAGCAAACCAGCAAACCACTAAATCGCTAGTAAAGTTTTGATGGATGCGGCTTGTAATCAAGGTAAAGAGGACTGCGGTGACGTACAGGAGTCGTACAGTAAGTGCCCAAGTCTGTTATATTGATGAGAAAGCAAACAAATGTTTTTATCTGTCATGTGAATGTTGCTGTGTTTAGTAATTCGGAATGGATCCATGTACAATAGGTACAGTATAGAGACAGAGCGCAACGCGTCATAATCTGAAGACCACGCCCACCAAGGGGGAAAACAAACCAACCGTCCCCACTGACTTTGCAGATTTCTGCCTTAGTGCATGAGAAAAATCTCATTTTGAGAAAAGCACCTTTAAAAATATTTATTTTAATGAAAATCTACAGACACACACAAACAAAACAAAAAAACTTAAGGGTATTTTGGACATTTTCTTTCCTCTAGTCTGAAACAACTTGTTATGAAAAGCTAAATAGACCAAAATCTTAAAGTGCATAAAACATTTTTTGACTGTAGAGTCTTGTTTAAATTATCTTTAGTGGATTAATATTTAAATGCATGTTTTATACTTAATATATATAACTACAATATAATTTGTATAATGGAGTATAAACATGCTGTCAGCGGTCACCTTAATAGACCTGATTCATTCATACAGCCTTGGTTTTCCTGCCAGCCCTGATTTAATCATATCAGGACTCACCCAGTCCGATGATGCCCAGCGTTTCCCCTCGAATACGCGCAGCGCCTCCGGCCACCTCCCGGATCTGCTCCACGCTGGAGGCACGGGTGCCCTCACGCAGAGCCTGATGCATCCAGGTGACGCGGCGGTACAGATTCAGAATTAGACACATGGAAGTGTCTGCCGTCTCCTCCACAGACGAGGCTGGCACATTACACACTGCTATACCTGTTTAAGACGGAGAACCAGTTTAAACTGTCAGTCTGACTGAAACACATTCAATCAAACATGATCATTTCACAACATGGGAACAAAACTCACCCAGCTCTGCTGCAGCTTTTATATCAACATTGTCAAATCCACTGCCAATCCTCACAATGACCCGAAGACCTTTAAACTTGTCCAGGTCGTCTCGCGAGAGTGTAATGGTGTGATAGAGCAAAGCGCCAACAGCCTCATTTAGGACCTGCAGCGGAACAAAAACCCATTATATACTGACTGCATAAAAGCCTTGGATATGGGCACAACATGTGACATTACCTTCTCGTGGATCTCCTGTGTGGACTGGGCATCACAGAAGGCCACGGTGGCCACGTCCTTCAGGATGGGCATCTCCACAGTACAGTCCCGCCCATCCAGCAGTGCCACCAGAGGACGAGGGTGCATGGGCCCATTGAGGATGGGTGGTCGAATACCTGCAGGACACCAAAGATCACCTTAATCATTTATTACACGTAATGGAAACACAAATTGTTAATCAAATTACCACAAATCTCATCACAAACACTACATGTCCTTTACATGAACCTACAAGCAAACATTTTTACATAAGTACAGTAAAGCAGCACCTAAACTCAAACAGCCAATGAGAACATGCACCAAAGCTTATGGATACTAGTAGGGATGCTCCGATCGATCAGTATCAGCCGAAATTAGCATTCTATGACTCGATCAGGAGTTACTACAATGGGCCGATCTCACCAACTGATCGCAAATTGATAACGTCAGACTTAAGCGTCGCAGTCATGTCATCAACAGTGTGGAGTTATTACGCGTTCTCAAGAAACAATGAACTTATCTTACAGCCTACAGGGCTTGAACGGTCAAATACACACACGTGACAAAATGCCCATCTTAGCGAGTACACAGTCGTTTATTAGGGGTGTGAATTGTCACCGCTCTCACGATTCGATTCGATTATGACCATCATGTCAACGATTCGATATCATGATGCGTCGCAATATTACTGCACATGGCTGCATGTTCGTCAATGAATACAGCAGTCAGATATGTGAACTCGCTTTTTATTTTATCTGCTCCAAGCACGTACAGTTCCTGAATGTAGTCAAACAAAACTTAAGTCTGAACACGGCAGACAACCAGAGCATTTACAGCTAATAAACACTTGTAAATACTAAAAACACATGAAACTGTCTCATGTACTTAAGTTACAATAACGCACACACACGACACACATGTACACACACACGCTGTAAATGTTAAAATAGTGGGTGCTTTTTTTATTACTTGCTTTTGTGTTTCGCCTAGTGAGACATGCGCATATGCGACGAATGACATCAGATTCGTTAATAGGCTATAATCGATTATGAATCGTATCAATCATTGCAGAATCGTCCACATCGCAACGCATCTTAGAAATTAATTTCCACACCCCTATTGTTTATGTCTTAAGTGAACATAAACAGTGTATTCGGTGTTGAAGTGAAAGCAGTCTAATAAAGATGCTGCCGTCCTTGCCATACATGTTAATCAAACATTCTCTCATTGCTCTCAACTAAATCACTTTAGTGAAGATTATGCACTGTTTTTGTACAGAGCATTTGATTACTATGCAATTTATGTTGTATTCCGATTCAGTACAGCCGCATGCGTTTTAGATTAAAAGAGGGATACATAGACTATATTCCCAAAATGCAGAAAAGCTTGATTTTATAAAGAGAATCCCGTCTACTTAAGTAGGACGTAGGAAGGAAGAAATACTCGGCACTTGCTGAATAATATTCCTGATCAGAATACTCATTTTGTAGTTGCAGCGTTTCTTTTTGTTTTTGTCCTCAGTCACATATTGAACAATGTTTAATTACACCTTATGGGCTGTAATTATGTTCAGTTTGACATTAAGTCTTGTAAGCTCTTTAATAAGCCAGAGTATCCTAATATGGATAATGTATTGCATAAGCCCTGTTTTAAAGGCCTATCAAATTGTTCATTGCAAAATTAATATTTGTTGTGCTTATTTATTTGATTCTCAATTAAAATAATCTATATTACTATAAACATGTGGGTTTTTTTCAACATTATAAAAAAAAACAAAAAAAAAACACTGACACTCAAGAGAGCGCTTAATTATTACTTGTAAAAAGCTTGAATGATAAGGATCGGTATCAGCCATTCATGATGACAAAAAACAAAAATAATAATTCTGTAATCTGTGTTGGCTGCAAAAATCCTGATCGGAGCATCCCTAGATACTAGTCGTGTTATTAAACAACAGCAGCATCTGCCATCGTTTGCAACCAAGATGACATTAACTTCAACGTTCATTACATCAGATTAGCAGATTAACCAGCATTAAATTAATGAATCCTGTAAAAACATCCTTAAATGCATTATGAGAAGCAAACCCAAATATTCTCAAGCCTTTCAAGACTATCAGCATTTCTTTTTACCAAACAGATGACGGATTATTTACGTCAACAAAAACGTCCATATCAAATGACACCAACCTATTACAAAGCCAGAAGAGATTTATCATGTTTTGAATGTTAGTGGTCTGATAAATTCCAGGAAATATTTTATGATTGCTAGTATTATGGGGCAAAACAACAGCTAACAACAACTCCCGGGTCCAACCCAACCCCCCCAACCTGACAAACGAAAGTGTGAGCAGGGGACAGAGGGAGGGAAGGAGATGAGGAAAGGGGGCAGGGAGTCTTCACATGACTCATAATGACCTACATTCAGCAGACTGGAAGCTAAATTATCTTTGTCTCCATACTACTAAACCATCACTAACTACTGCAGGTTTAATACATCAAAAATAGAAATGTCTAAATGTAACAGAGGGGAGGGGAACAGGAAAACAAGCCCCCCACCCCCACCCCAAAGTGCACAGTCAATCCTGCATGGAGCAATAGCCTACATATGCATATCAACATTTTTAGATGTTGCATCATTACTTATTTTAATAGTGATGGTTCACCCAAAACTGAAAATTGTCATTATTTACACACCCTCATGTCGTTCTTAGGTTTCTTTCTTCTCTGTACATAAAAGATAATTTGAAGAATGCTGGTAACAGATTTGGTCACCACTGACTTTCGTTGTATGGACAAAAACAACATTTTTCTAAATGTCTTCTTTTGTGATCCAGAGAAGAATGTCAGTCATACATGTTAGTAATGCAGTAATTAGTGTGAGAATATTTCATAAACGTTTAAAATAGTTTAACTTTTGAGAGCCCTGCATTCTTGTCCACTGCACCCCATCTAGCTGGAGTTTCGCACATCCCTATTTAGAGATAAAAGTGATTTCTTAAAGTGATTGGATTCAACGTAACCGTTACAATCTCAATTGTCTCACTTTAAATTTGTTTTAAAGACAAATTCTTGCAGTGAGTTTTAGTGTGATCATCTAAAGATCTCGGATTTCTGTAAAGGCCATGAAAGTTGTGCAATAACTTTATAGATATTTAGCACATTCATTTTGCTACCTATCTATTAGTTACCCTACTGAAGGTCCGAGCTTCCCTTCCATATTTCATCAAGTGTCTAGTGGTCCATTTTAAATACATATAGATTTGAACATGCCTAGTAAGAACCTGTCACTTACAAATGCACCTCGGCACACACTTTATTTTAGATTGACAACGTAATGGTGAACACAAAGAGGAGGGAGACAGCATCGTTACAGGCAAAATGCCAAATTAAAGATGATTGGTCAGACTAAAGTCATAGACAGCCATCAGCGCTGCATTTACAGCACATGACAGGGACAGACTTAAAGGCAAATATTTTAGTACAGTGTCACAACTGGCTGTAAAAAAATGGGCAGAGATGTAATTTTTGTTCATATTCGAAGACAGCAGCACAGCACTTTTTTTCTTTTTTTAAATTAGCAGGGGTAAAAAGCTGACATATCAGACAATGAGGAACTTCTGCCTGTTACAGCCAAATGCAGAACAACTACAGGAAGGACATTTTTGAGCAAAGGCAAAAACAAATCCAGCCTGGGACGAATTCCTGAAATGTACGGTTCTTGGGACGAGACAGGAAAGGATGCAAGAGGAGAACTTAATTAATCTGCATCATCAGATTCCCATCATGCATCAGGATGTTTTGTGTACCACGATCATTAAACTGCATTACATAACGAACAGTGTTACAAATGTCAAAATTCATTGTGGCTTCACCAAATCTGCCCAATTTTAAGAGAAATTAAGAGACGCAGTTCAGGGAATGCAGCGTAATGCCAGAAGTATCATTAACTAGGTGTGGGATTTCGCCCGTCATATAATTACAATCTCATTATCACACTCGTCTAAGAACAGCTGTGGGGGGAAAAGGGGTGTTAAACCGTTCATCCAAGAACTCACAACCCCCCAAAACCTATTTCTACTGAACGATGCTCGTGTAAATCCGAACAGCCATGTTACATTCTGTGATTTTAAGACCCAACGCCCCCCTTCCATCACTGACAGGTGTTGCTGCACTGGCGGCTGAGATGGGGGTGGGGTAAGACGCCGCCGTGACATTCACCAACACACACTCATGCTATCACACTCCTGTGCACAGCTAATGATTAAGGAGAGCTCCACAACGAGACCTTAAGACAAATATTTGCACTCTTTCCCTCCAAATCAATGCTTTGTGAAAACGCACGCACACACACTGCGTGATGGCAGCACAGAGCGTTCTGGGAGTGGAAGAAACAACATATAAAACAAGAAAGACGCAAAATGGCTGAGCGGCAAAATTCACAGTCCGCGGTGTTCTCGCGAGGAACAATGCAAACACTTATTTCTTTAGGGTCACGGCTCGAGCCCCGGCGAGAGCACAGATGCCGTGTGTTGAGTCCGAGCCAGGCTGCATGAGAAAGAGAGAGGGCCGCAACACAAGCATGGCCATGCAAACAATGCCATTCATTCAGCGCTCATTTCTCTACTTCTCCCCCCTCCCAAACCTTCTCTCGCTCTCCCTCCCTCGCCATTTCACCCCCCACATGGTCCTCACACACACACACACACACACACACACACACACACACACACACACGGGTCTCAAGGAGAGGGGGGGAAGGGTGGGTGGATGATAATACAGCTGCACCACACCCTGCCTCCTGCTTGGCCAACACACACACACACTCTTGCTCAAGCTGCAAGGACATGCACTATAAGCGGCAAAAAGGAAAATTATGCCTGCTGCTGACACCACACCCATGTGAATTACTCGCACTGCATCTTCAAGGCGACTCACACACACACACACACACACACACCATCAAACAGGTACACGTAGTTCCAAACCTTGCATCATGAAATCCACGCGCCTGTCTTCTCTCCCCTCCTCTCCTTCTATCGCTCTCTCTCTCCACCCTTTACAATCAGTGTCAGGCTGTTTTTGCCTGGCAGACACCCATCTCCCATGTCATCCACACTGGCCACTCCCCCACAATGACCGTCCAATCAGAGGCCTGGGCTTCGAGTGCTGGCCAACCAGCACAAACCTCCACTGCACTGACAAGCAGCACTAGAGGCAGTTAGGCAGTTGTTGTTTTTTAAAGAGACAGAGTCTTGTTCTGCTCGCATCTACATGACCTCGCTCTTCCAGAGAAACGCCTCCGGCATCCTCTCCTCCCGCCCCCTGGCTCTCTTTTCTGCTGTCACTTGGATAAATATCACTGCCATCTGCAGCTGTTGCCATAAAACCGGGCTTAAATATCAGGAAAATGATCAGCAGAGATAGGTTTTCAAATAAAATCACACTGCCTGAGCTGATGACAGCAGTTTTCTCATAGGATGTTTTCTGCAAGCAAAACAACTTGCTTTGATAAATAATATGGTTTGACCCGACGCAACTGCTGATGAGCGTGAAGCTGCCAGCTACAATCTCCATGTTAACTGAATAATGGCACAAGACATGCTCCGTATTTGAATCCGCATTTAAAATGTCACAATTAAGCAATAAAATACAAGCGGCTGTGATATAGGCTTAATATAGTCATTGCAAAGGGCACAACGTGAGCCAAGATTGGAAATTGAGAAGCATTTTTTTTTTAAATTCAGAACTAGTTTCATTTTTTATTTTTGTTCGGGAAGGACCTTCGGTCAATGTGGAATTCTTTGAAATTACTAAAGCATTGTTAACAAAAATGTTAAGAGGGATAGTTCACCCAACAATTAAAATTCTGTCATCATTAGTCATGCTGTTCCAAACCTGTAAATCATTTTTGGTGAACTATCCCTTTAAGAAACCAATATCAATAAATGTTTGACGTTTCTTATATTTCAACAGCGCAGCTTAAGGCCTTATTGATTTAAGAAATTGTGACCACAATAAAAACATTAGAGACCATTTAAAAATCTTACCAAGGAAATGCATAAAGTGTCATCCATCTACCAACATTTGCAATGTAATGGAAGCAGCAAAACATATTTTCATCCTTATTATGTCGTACATCCGAGTAAAAGTTTATCGGAAAAAAAATAATAAAAATAAGTAGGCCTTGTACTTTGTTCTATGCATCGGTTATTCACCCTGGATTTTGAGATGTGTTTGTTGCACTCAAAAGTAGAGGCAGATGAACGCGCGCTTGTGAGTTTAAGTGACTAAATGATTGGAGCAGTTTCTCACACGCCACCAGAGAACAGTCTGTCGTTTACACCGGAAGATCCATTTATGACATTGTGATTAAAAACATATGCATGGATGAATCGCTTATGAACCTTAACATGAATTAGAAAATAAATAGAGTGAAATTTCATTTCATGCCGACAAAAAAAAAAAAAAATCATACGGCCTGCAAAAAGATTTCCCCATATTTCAACTATTTAACAGGTAGGGCCTAACCTTCATGACATTTATAAAAAGATTCAAGACTCAAATAACATGTCAAATTGACCCGCGAGGGAAGGATTTGTTACTTTTTTAAAATTCAACCACAAAACTTTGTGTGTATTTGTGGTTCAAGAGCAACAAAAGTCCTGGGGTCTTGGACCCCTTCCGATGAACACTACATTTTTAAATTTCTCAAAAGTATTTTCCGGGTCAAAATGACCCGAGGGAAGGATGAGTGTTGATGTAATTTCAAAAGAAACAGGAAGACAGGGTGGAACTAATCAATGATGAAAATGAACTTCATTATCGATTATTCGCGTCTGCCCACCGGGCACAGAAAACTTCTGCAAGTAGTGTCAAATTACAGCACTGAATAACGTATTTCTATGGACAAAATGCGTTTATTTACGTTTATTTATATCCGTATCTGTAAGTGTTACAAATTCACGCAAGTATTTAAATTTTGCATGAAAGGCTCATCCTGACAGTCTACGCCAAACTTCAAACTTAACTGAACGAGTAAATAACACCACATAACAAACGGGATGCATTCGAGAGGGAGACAATTAATATTCAGCACAAAAATGTTCATTTTGCTGGAATATCTGTTGTTGGACGTTAAATTTAGATTCAAAAGTCAAAAAGGACTTTATGCGAGTGGTAACTGTGAAGGGAAAACAGCGTGTAATTGAATATAAAAGTAAGACGATTCTTACATTTACAGGATAAAGAAAGACAGTAACGGGTTACTGTGTCTAGAGTGAATGTATGTGTGTCATTCCTCTCATCTGTTCACACAGAGTTTGTGTTTTTATTTTATCTTTATTATTATCTTAATTTTTAATGTAGGGATTTAAACGGTCCTTTTTGCTTTATAGCTCTTTTGCATAAAGCATAGATAAATTCACTATATATGTTTTCATATCATTTAGCTGGCACGTTTGTTTGATTGGGCGGGCAGGATGTGGAATAGTGTTTTTTGTCAAAAATAAAAACTAAATTGGGCTTTTTATTCAATTAATCTAAGAAACAATTGGCCACCTAATCGATTATGAAAATCGTTAGTTGTAGCCATGCAGGGCTGGACATAAATCCACTTTAAAATGCAGCGTTCTGTGTAAAATTCAAATGGGTCCGATATGTTCGCTCTGTGCTCTCGTGTCTCTGGAGCGGAGCAGTGTGTGTGTGTGTGTGTGTGTGTGTGTGTGTGTGTGTGTGTGTGTGTGAGTGTGTGTGTGTGTGTCACTAACGCAAAGCCAAACTTAACTCGCCCCAAGGTGAAAAAGACGTACTGTTAAATGTATTAAAAATGCATTATAGTATATTTATATTGTACTAAAACATACTCAAGTACATTTTTAATACTGCGTCTTTTTCACCTGGGAAAGCATTTTTACACGATATCTGAATCGTTCCGTATCCTCTCTATAGTGCATTATGTGCCATTCACCATATAAAAAAACAAAAACAAAAAAAAAAGTAATTGTGTGAACAAGCGACTGATTTTAGCCACAGCTTCAGCATCTATTTATAATGTAGCGGGCGGGGCTTCAGATTCTAGAGAGCATTTGATTCAGAATTCCAAGAAATTTTACATCTTGCAGTTGTGACATCTTTCTCAGAAGCTGAAGTGCAGAGTGATGTCATCAAAATCATTGATCCGTATTGGCGGAAGTGAGAGACTAAGTTGTAAATGCTTGTATCTCTAAATGCGAATGTTGCCATTGTTTTGGAGCACACTATAGCTTATAGATAACAGTAAGGCTAACAAATTCATACTAAAAGCCAAAAAAAAAGTAATTGATTTCATGGGGACTTTAAGAGATGAGTCTACGTTCACCAAATCTAAAGAGAACTAGCTTTCCCTAGATTTTATAAAAATGGCAGAAAATGGACAGGAGTTTCATTCATTTAGTAGTAATGTACTATATAATAAAGAACACACACAGGCACTGTTTTAAATAACAGTGGTTTGAGTGTCTGTGCTGCCCGTGCCGCCCTACACAAACAGGAAGGAGAAAAGATAAGAGAACAGAGCTCAAACTGTCTAACTACTACATCACCGGCCTCACAAACACTCATGAAACAACCATATCGCCCATCCATTTCTCAGTGTTTGTTAGTTCACATACTACACTGACACTCTGCCAGTGCCAGATGATTCACTCAAGGTTTACACAGACACATTCAAATAATACATTAATCTCTTCTCTATAAACATTTGGATAATACATTTAGGTCAATGCATAACAGTCCAATTATTAAAGCAAATGCACTTCTGACCAACCACAGCGTCTAGATTTAAATACAAGGTAAAACACAAAATCACGTTTTGAAGTTCAGCTGAAGACATAAATGCAGTGCTTTTCAGGCCTGTGTATCTGGTGGTGGATGCAAGGATTCACTTAAAGTCAACATGAAATCAAAATGTACCCATTTTCATGGTCTTATTGTGAAGAATTCATCAGTGCACATTATACCAAAGAGATAAAAACACTCTTTCATCAAAACCTAACAACTTGACTTAATTTAACCAACAGGTGTCTGTGAACCGCGTCTCATAACCCAATCAATTCCAGTCCCACCCTAAACGTTGTCCTTGAATATCTGGACGTAAAGTGGGTGCAAACGTCATTTTATGTTGAATTTAATAGATTTGGGTTGTTGGAAGTCAATAGAGTATATATTGTCCATCTAATATGGTTTCATCTTCTCACCTTCACAGATGCGGTCCAGTCTCTGCCGCTTCACTTTGTGCTTGTCCATCAGAGCCATCGACTGGCAGTTCTTCGGTAAGACCAGCTACGGCCACAACACGATGAGGGAGAGAGAGGGCACAGCACAGCGTTCGGTCCAGAAACCACCCAAATCCTAAAAATAGCTGTAAAGATCAAATTCACAGGTTAAGATACAGACCACAAGCACTTTGACTACCTAATCGCACCATGAGGGAAAAAAAAAATGCAAAGATAAACATGTCATGCATTTTATCTGGTGCAGAACACCTTGAGTATTTATTCTGGAAATGTTTCACAGTGAGGCATCTTCAACCACATAAATGACTCGATTCTTATAAATAGTGCTGGGAAAATGTCAAATGAAACTACCCACCTGATGATGCCAAAGCCAATCAACTACTCTGCTGACGTCACGGTCTTGATAATGGCAGCTGAAGGGGAGAACATCAAACAAGCATTAGTTATGAACCAGGACCGAGCGTAGAAAACGGTCCTATTCCCTCATAATTTAAGTTACTCATATATCATTTGAGGCGTTTGAAAGAGGATAAAGGCCCGCATCTCCACTAGTATTAATGCTGTAGTGCCTCAAAGAGGCTACCTTTTTAAACTCGCTACCATTTCAGTGAACCATTTGATACTTAAACTAAATACCCGTAAAACGAACGAATGAGCGCGTT
Source organism: Scardinius erythrophthalmus (assembly GCF_964197995.2). Taxonomy (NCBI): domain Eukaryota; kingdom Metazoa; phylum Chordata; class Actinopteri; order Cypriniformes; family Leuciscidae; genus Scardinius; species Scardinius erythrophthalmus. The sequence continues at coordinate 27,034,655 of NC_138233.1, read as the reverse complement.
TTCAGAAACACAATTATTTAGCATGTCACGTTGTTTTGAGCGCTCAGTTGATAACTTCGTGATTATTGACTTAAGTCTCATTTCGCTTAGTTATTTCCCTCTCATGAGGCTCAATGAACAAACGTGTGACTGTGTAGAGTAGTTCAGGACAGGAAAAACTACAGAAGAGCACATATTTTGAGTTAATTATCCCTAAATCCTGACAAGCGTCGTGTCGCCGCGTCTCGAGCGCGAGCCTGCAGAACTGCGCGCGGACAGTCGGTGAGCGCCAGACCAACGGCTGCGGTCTCGAACAATCGCGTTTAACGGGCAAAACTTGCGGTTTCGTTGATTTTACCGGGTGCGTTGAAGTTTTGTCGCGTCCCTCGCTCGCTTCAAGTTCTCAAGTTAGCGCTGAGCTAGCTAATTAGCACATGCAGCAAGACACAATGCAAATGACTACACAATTAACCTCCAAATCCAGGAACGTTAGACAAAACACGCAAAGGAAAACTTAAGAGCTTATTTGTGGTTTTTAATCGCTCTTATAGCTATATTAATCTCTGATAGCGTTGTTTCTCTGACTGTGAATGTACACACTGAGAAAGGCGCTTAGACTGGTTGCTAACTGAGCTACCAAACATTAAACACACACACACAGAGTGTGATAGATACAGTCATAATAACACACTGTAGTCTCACGGCACACACAATCGAGAGTCTGAAGTGCGTAATGTGTCAAAGATAGTCCTGAAGCAGGGTAACGCACCCCACTCACCCGAAAAAGCGTCTCTGGAGACTGATGTACGGGTCAGTGTGGTCACGGTAGGTGAATCAACTATTCCCCGCTATCACTCGCCATGAAATCTGCACAGAAAAGGAAGTCGAGGCCGCACAGACAACGTGCTGTGGAAAGAGCGAGTGTTCAGAGCAGAGACATGAGCGATGTACAGTAGAGCGCCTTCTACAGGTCAGTCTGTCATATTGCGGGATCATGCACTCACTTTCTTCTTCTTCATACATCAGATTTATAAGGTAGAACTAGGCCCTACAGAAGCTTGTGTCTGCGACGGAATACAAAAGTTTATATCTCAAAATTATGACTTTTTTTTTTCTTGAAATGTAACAAAACAAAGTCAGAATTGCAAGATATAAACTCAGAATTCTGAGAAAGATGTCACAACTGCAAGATGTAAACTTTCTTGGAATGCTTTCTTGGAATTCTGAATTTTAAATCTCGCAGTTTTGACTCTTTCCTCGCAATTCTGACTTTTTCCTCAGAATTGCGAGATGTAAACTCACAATTGTGAATTTGCTACTTGGAATTCTGAGGAAAAAGTCAGAATTGCGAGGAAAGAGTCAAAACTGCGAGATTTAAAATTCAGAATTCCAAGAAAGTCGTCAAAACTGTGAGATATAAACTTAGAATCCTTTAAAAAAAAAAGTCAGAATTGTCAGAGTCAAAACTGCGAGATGTAAACTCAGAATTTGTAAAGTCAGAATTGTGAGATATAAACTCAGAATTCCGAGAAAGAAGTCAAAACTCAAAATGTAAACTCAGAATTCTTTTTTTTTTTTTTTATTGTGACATGTAAACTCAGAATTCTAAAACTCGGTTCTAATTGTGACCTTCTGTCTCTCGAGTTTATTTCTGTCGGCACTCATATACAGCTGGCTGTAAAATATTTTTTTTAGCAGTTCATACACCATTTATGCTTGTAAATTGTGTAAAACCATGTACATTATTAAACGAAGCATTTCCCCACAATGGTAGCTGTGGGGTAAAATGTTTTATCAGATGTTTAAGGTAAGATGTATCCGTGACTAAGCTAGAGAAATTCTATAACAAAATGTTAAAAGTTACATAAGGACAATCAACAGTCGTATTTCCCATGCTGAGTTATATGAGGCTTATATCATGCAGACAGAAGGAATTTCTCTTGCCACGCAGTAAGATGCTGTGTAAATGTCTAGTTTTATCTTAGAATAAACTGAACCTTTACAGAACAGAATTGCCCAAATTAATTTTAACTTGTAAATGAACTAGCATACCACTCAAACCCTGAATATTTCTGCTCCTGAGTTGACTAACTAGAGCATTGATTGGTTCTGTCTTTTTGACTCAAAGGCCCCCATTTTCCGCTTTTTAATTCAAGATTGGATGGATAAATAGGGATTTCATTTCTTAAACAACCATGTAGGAAGACACACCATGGCCAAGATCTGGACCAAAAATTGATGCACCTCTTGATGGAAATAACATCACAACATTTATTTTCATCAAGATTTTTGGTCCAGATCTTGAATTGACAATGCAAGACTCCAGCGCTCTGTAAAGTCTCCTCCAGCACATCCCAAAGACTTTCATTGAATTTAAGGACTCAGAGGAGACGATTCATGTGTGCAAATGATTCTTCATGATCCTACCAACCATTATTACACAATTTGAGCCTGATGAATCTTGGCATTGCCATCCTGGAATATGTCCATGATGTGTCTTCCTACATGGTTGTTTAAGAAATGAAAAGCTACACACTCCATCAGTTAGAGTTAGAAGAACTGTCGCCAAACATATAACATGCTAAAAACATAATAATCACTGATCCAATCATAGACTCTTAAACATTTGCCTATTTAAATACAAACAGTCTCCGTATTTTGTTTTTGCAAGATAGATAGAAACTGATTTTTTTTAGCATTATAATGAAGTTAAAATAACCCCCTTGAAGGTTTGCTGAACCTGATTGAGAACCACCGTCCAAGAGCAGAACTACCTGCAGATATAATGGATGATTCAGCTTTCTTACATAACAAAATGACAGCAGTTTAAGATTAATAATAGAAACACTGGAACTCTGGCGCATCTAAATCACACTTGCTGTGCAGATGCAGATCTGTGTGGACGGCAGCTTTTCTGAAGCCTACAACACCCTTTACATCCTTGATGCTAATATATTTTAAGTTCCTTATAGTCTATACATCTTAGACTTAAGATGGTCGCTTCCATGCACACAAAAACATCATAACAGAAGTCATTGTTGTGAAAGTGTTTGAGCAACATTTAATACTTATACTTTCATGTTATTATCATGTTATCATCCACCATACGTAAACTCATTATTGTACGCAATAGTATTTTCAGTACTTTACCTTTATGCATTATCATAGTCATCAATATTCATAATTTATATTCACATTTTCATCTGTATCATTATACAATGAAGTTGACCTGGTATCACTCAAAAGACAGTGGAACTGAGAGGAAATCAATCACATTTTCATGCCATGTTTTATCATGTCTTATGAATTGTTTCAGTCTTGACACACACACACACTCACACACTCTCTCCAATTCCTCTTGCTATCCCATCTTTATTATTTTGGAAAAGAAATAAAGTGATAAATCTATAAGAATAATAATTTAACATTGCAGAAAAAAACACAACCAATAAATTACTCCTTTAAACCCACATCTAGCATTGCTACAGTTACTTCTCTGTGAGAGACAGCTGTAGTATCCTCTCCAGCTCATCCTCCTCTTCCCTCCACTTCCTTTAGGGAACAAAAGGAGGAATGTTATTGGCTGATACAAATGAGGAGAAACATAAACTGTTCCACGTTTTATATTAATTTGAATAGTTACGTTTATTCTCTATTGAACTCATGAGATGAATCGCTCACATTAAGGGGGCCGTTTACACAACACAGTTTTCAACTAAAAACAGAAAACCTTTTATGCGTTTTGGCCTTTCATTTACACGACCGTTTTGGGGGCTTGAAAACGCAAACTTTTGAAGAAGAAAAAAAACAGGTTTCTAAGTGCTAGTTTCTAAAAACATTACCGTTCTCGTCTCTGTGTAAACTACAAAAACTAGAATTTGTGAAATAGGTGACGCCATACATATGTATATTATGTGTGCAAAGTGACATCGCCAACTACTGGCCTGGCATGAATAATACAGCCTTTTTTAATCGTTTTCGTGTATCCATGTGAACGGGATCATTTTGACAACGGCGACTTTTCAAAATCGCCAAGGAAAAACATTAAGGTTTTTAGAACATCATTGTTGCCACAATGAAAATACGAAAAACAATTCGTATTTTCGTATTCGATTCGCATTCGAAAAACTATATTTGTGTTTTTGACTAATATAGATTCTTAGAAACTGACATATTGCATATAAATAATGCTACAAGTGAAAAAAAAAAATGTTATAGGGACAAAAGTGTGAAGTAAATGTTCTTGTCATGTTGAATATAGTGCAACAAAACAAAACAAAATAATTATTTAAAAATGAGGCTTTGTGTCAGGAGTCTATGATGCCTTGAAAGTATAGGTCAACCGATAGTGTGTTTTACCGATAACGATAAGTAGGTTTGCCCATGCTGGCCGATAAACAATTAATCAACCGATAAGTTTTTTAAATGGATACTGAAGGAAAACAAACATAACACATACAATTGTGATGAACTTCATTGCAAAAATGTAGCAACAGTACTGAACCATGAAAAAGTACTGTACTTTTTAAATATAAAATATATATATTAATTATACCTTGATCATTCATGTTAGTTCATAGTGCATTAACTAATGTTAAGAGACAACTTAAAAATTTAAAAATGTATTAGTAAATGTTGAAATTAACTAAGGTTAATAAAAGTATTGTTCATTATTTATGTTGCAAACAGACTCATAAAGTGTTACTATTTCATATAAATCCAAATAGTCATGCTTAAAGACGGCCATCTTTAAATATCTACACACAAAGGCCATTGAAATTATACAAATATGTAGCCTATACTGTATGTATACTCACACTTTATTTGCTTTTATTTTAGAATACTTGATTATCTAATCAAAATAACAAAATATGTATTACAGTAATGATAAAAAACCCAAACTGAAATCGAATGCGTTTTATATGTTTCTGTCGGCTGCATGAACATCAGTTTGCTTTCTCACGTCACTAGCTTTAAATATGCAACTTCGCTGCATAACGAATGCATTAAAGCGACCAGCTGGATATTAACTAATGCAAATAGATGGTAACAATCGTGACAGTAAACATTTGGGTTGGACTTGCGTGTGTTTTTGTCACATTGTTCCTTCCCTCTGTACAGATAAAACATTGTTGGGATAATTCCGGTTCACGTGGCTCCGCGGAAGCGATAAATAATTCTTACACATTTTTAAGGCCAGACAAGTAGTTTGTTGAGGGTTGGTTTATAAAGAAGGACTACACGCCTGCGCACATATATATTCAAACACGCATACCTATAGACTAAACACGTGATGCGAATGTGCATCAGCGTTTTGGCAGGTTTGCGTTTTTGAGGTTTGCGCAGAGATAACCTTTTCTTTTTCTAAATTTTTCAAGGCTTGCACCTTGGAATCTATTTCAGGGTTTGCATTCTCAAGCCAACAGGCACTGTTTTGTGCAGATGAGCGGGCCGGAGCACGTTGAGTGTTTTCTGTTAGAACGGCGTCGTGTTAGCGGCCCCTAAGTTAATAACTAATGACCTTTGCCACGGAAGTCAATCAATCAATCAAAACTAACTTTAGCTGGACAATAACTTTATTCTAGAGCTGCTGTAAAGCCGAAACAATCTCTGTTACTGTAATTCCCTATTATCACTGTAAAGCTGCTTTGAAACAATCTATACCAATCTGTACTAATGTTAGTCCTCTCAGCCTGAACGGCATCATACTGCTGTTCTCCACTAATGCAGCATCTAGTCAACAAATGTATTACGTTATAATGATATGAAAACACGTACGGTAGTGTACTGTATAACATACAGTTTCATTGTCTGTTTTAAATTCGCATCTGAAGTGTCCCGCTCACGTGTCAAAACAAACTCCACAAGGTGTCAGTGGTAGTTTTTTATTTCGCCTCTAGATGGCGTTCTGGTACTGTATAATGACAGCGCACCCTTCTCAGCCGCTCCAGTAACGGACGCAACACGGAAAAACTATCGGTATGGATGGAACAATGCTGGAACAATCAGTTATCGGTGCAGATTAATCTGCAAAACGATCAATCGGTCGACCCTCAATAGGTTTGGGAACAGAGCTTATGTATATGGATTCTGTCATTTCTGCTCCTACATCATTCGTACCTGTCTAACTCCTCTTGTTCTCTGCATGAAAGCTCCATTGCGATGCGTAGCTGTTCATCAAAACTGGTGGCCACGGCAAACGCTCCCGGCGCTCGAGGCTCGGCCAGTGAGCTGTAACACGGGGGTGAGTTGAGGGAGGGATCAGATGGGGATAACGGCAGGCCAGGATCTGACTCTCCACTCTCCCCTCCAACCAGTGACAAAGACAGAGATTCCTGAATCGCCCTATCAAAAACACAGTCACATTTCAAAGCAGATGAACAACCGAAATGCACATCCTCACACTCACTCTACACACCGTTGATGATCCACACACCTCTCAAGCTGAGAGTCCTCCTCATAAAGCGGAGGCTGAGAAGATGGTCGAGTGTTAGTGAGAGCCTCCCATATGGTCACCTACAGAAAACACACAGGAAAAGAAAGAGAAATGATGGAGTGGGTGGAAAGCAGTGGAGGGAATAACGAAAACCTGATGTCTGCTAATTGTTTAGCATTGACTAATCATGATTAATATTCTGGCTTCTAGAACTACTTAATCAAGAAAAGTGTTGATTTCAGCATCTACTTAGATCTGTTCATGTTGCATTAACATGATTTTTGCCGCATTGCAAACATGCTCGTTGTGCACATGAATGGTTCAATTAAATTAATAACGACAAGTCAGGTTCCATCTGTGGATGCATTCTTGGTTACAGCACAAAAAAAATCAGATGGTGGTTAAATAAATGAATCAGGAGATAATTATGTAATTTGATATGATGGCTGGTCTATGGTAACAGCTTATTTTGGTAAAAATATATATATATACTGTCCAGATATATCTATAGTTACTAATCATGGAATGTTTTGTTTTTGCATGAAAGTAACAGAAAAAATAGCTAGATAATTCCAAGGTTACAGGGACATAAAAAAAAAAAATTACATATATATATATATATCACACCTGTGAAAATAGAATGAAATAAAGTACTACATTTTCACTTGGATGTTAAATGAACTTCCCATGCTTTATACTGTATAGTGCAACAAAAAACCAAAGCAAAACATTTAAAAAATATATATAATTATATTTGGGCCATAAAATATATTAGCATAGCATTGCCCTTGATATGTGTTTGGCAAAGGCTTTGTTTCAGGAGCCTAGAAGATCACAAGGTTTGGGAACAGAGCTTATGTCTGGATTCTGTAATTTGCTGTGTATTTTACAATAATGTAATAATTGCAGAGCAGTATAGGTTTACAGAATTTAACCTAAATCCGACTTTATTTTCGCCCCGAAAATAACATGTATTGATTATTTCACAGACATAAAGTGGAAAATACAGTTCTATTTGTAGGTTTTTTGGATATCTACAGTAATTGAAAGATTTTATGCAAGAATTTTTTTTTTTTTTTTTTTTTATCTAATCCAGAGATTTGTTCTCTTTCAAAATCAGAAATCAACAATCTTGTTTCCAGGCAGAGTGATAAAAAAAGTGCACGACTCTGAGAAGTTGAGTGTAGCCAGCCAATCAGAATAGAGCTTGCCAGATCGAGAAAGTGCAATATACATCAGACAGTCTGAATGCTGGTTCATGAACATACTATCTGATAGATGCCAATACCTGGTCACTCTCTGTTCCCGCGTCCAGCAGGCTCTGCTGTATGGCGAACTGCAGTAAATTATCATCCTCATCTCTCATCGGTTCACTGCGGCCTGGTCCAAGTGTGGTGTATTCTGGGGGAGGCTCAAACACAGACGGGTCTACTTCACACTGCAGAGGAGGAGGAGTCTGACCTGAAAGCAGTGATGTGAGAGTGAACAACCAGCACAGTTACAGCCAGAGGAACTTGTTACCTGAACAGAAGAGATGCGTACCAGCCTCTGTCACTCCTTGTGGAGATTGTACAGTCACAGAACTGACCGGCTCATCACAGCCACAAAGATTGCTGAATGTCACTCGAGCATTCAACACGTGGAAGAGAGGAATTTCTAAGAGTAAGGACATGATTAAAGTCAATTTATGCTATTTTACAGGTTCCTAATTTTGTTTTGAGGTCTCCTACAATAGGTTTACATGTATCCAAGGTCAAAAAACACTTTCATTTTCTCATAATATACAGTGTAGCATCACCTCTTTTCTCACAGTGTCTGAAACGGTTCAATAAAGCATTCAGTCTCTCTAACCCGCTTATTTCACTCTGCTCTGATTGATCAGATGGCCAAGTCTGCTATGATTGGTCTACACAACTACAGTGTTTGAGGGTCAAAGCAAACGTTTGCGGGCAGCCAATGAAGACCGTTGGCTGGTATTATACAAATAATTAGAAAAGTAAGACTGGAATTACTGAAACCTTGTTTCAGGCAGTTCAAATTCACTTCTTTCTTTTAAAGGAACACGCTGACTTTTTGGACTTAAGCTTATTCACCGTATCCCCCAGAGTTAGATAAGTCCATACACACCCTTTTCATGTCCGTGCGTGCCGTAACTCTGTCTGACGCACCCACCGCTAGCCTAGCTTAGCACAAAGACTGGAGGTAAATGGCTCCAACTAGCATACTGCTCCCAATAAGTGACAAAATAATGTCAACATTTTCCTATTTACATGTTGTGATTTGTATAGTCACAGCGTGTACAAATAACAAGGTCACATGAGACCTCCCGTTTACCTCCAGTCTTTGTGCTAAGCTAGGCTAGCGGTGGGTGCGTCAGACAGAGTTACGGCAGGGACGGAGATGAGAAAGGTATGTCTGGACTTATCTAACTCTGAGGGATACGGTGAATAAGCTAAAGTCCCAAAAAGTCGGCGTGTTCCTTTAAGAGACAATAACTTTTTTTTTTATATGCACTTTGATCTTTGAAACTTTCAGACCTTTTACATTCACAAACAGCCATATTACACACTACATGAAAGGTAATGAAAAAGGTAATCTGAAAAAGCATAATAGGGGCACTTTAAATTTGCATTGGCAACAATCTTTGGTGTATTTCTGAGTAAAACAATATTTTAAATAAGATATCAAAAACAAATTTAATGTGCACAGATAAAGTTAATAACAATAAGTCAAAAAACGTGTATTAAGAAATAATGTTGAATGTAAACGGTAAATCAACTGGATGTGTCTCTTCTTCTCACCTATCTTTACAGGAAAGCCAGGTGGTAGGCGTAGGGTGATGAAATCACGCAGCTTGGCAAAGTGGGCGTTAGATATGGCCATGAGGTCAATGATGGGCGTCACCTGCTCAGCCAGCGAGAGAGGATGAGCTTCACTCAACCACAGAGTGGCTTTAAACCTGAGAGAGAAAGACAGAGGTATAGAGACAAACCACATATTCATAATTCACGTACAAACACTGTTCACTCATGGCACTTTGGAGTTACCTCTGCACTTTGCTGGTAAGCTCAATGGGCCGCCCAATATCTCTGCCGTTCAGATTAAACTCTGCATCGAAGTACTCCTCTGCTGTGATGGCTGTTGGGTTATGGGGACTGGCGCACTGAGAAACCTGACTCTACAAGCACAATACACAAATGAATCAGTGTTCACAAGTTTGGGGCTGGTACACATTTTTTAATGTTTTTTTCTCATTTAACGTCTCTTATGCTCACCTGCATTTATTTGAAGAAAAATACAGTAAAAGCAGTAATAGTATGAAATATTATTACAATTTATATTAATCGTTTTCTATTGTAATATATTTTAAAATGCATTTTTTTTCCTGTGATCAAAGCTGAATTTTCAGCATCATTACTCCAGTCGTCAGTGTCACATGATCCTTCAGAAATCATTCTAATATGATGATTTGATGCTCAAGAAACATTTATTATTATCATCAAAGCTGAAAACAGTTGCGGCACAGTTTTGTGATACATTTTTCCAAGATTCTTTGATGAATAGGACGTTTTTAAAGAACAGCATCTGTTTAAAATAGAAATATTTTGTAGTATTATAAATGTTTTTACGTTTGATCAGTATGCATCCTTGCTGAATAAAAGTATTCATTTCTTTTTCTTTTTTTTTAATCAAACTAACCCCAACATTTTTAATGGTAGTTTTTTTTTTATGTTTGTGGTTATTTTTTTTATCATTTTAATCATTTTTGGCATTACAGGGATTATTCAAAACAAATAAATAGAAAAGAAAAGAAAAAAAAGGGAGGAAGAACATCACAAGTCAAACATACAAGCGAAACACAAATTATTTTTTTATTTTTAATATTTAGTTATTTTAATTCCTAAATATATTATTACTTTATATTTTTAAAACAAAAATTCTAATAATAGTTTAAAAAAAACCAAATATATTGAAAATGTAAATAAAAAATGAAATGATATGCAAGTGACCACTGATCGCACTCACCCCAGTGCTAGAGACGTGTTGCTCAGCAATGCCGAGGAACGACTGTAGGGGAGTTCTAGATCCTGAAAGCACAGAGGAGGCCAGGAGTGTGTAGAAGGTGACCGTACAAAAGTCTCACACTGTATATTTATTAGTTAAATTGACTGTCAGCAGCATTTTTCTAACTGTATGGGTTTATGTACCTTTACTCCTACACTTGTCCTGATCAGAAAGGTGTTCAGTCCGAGAACGTGTCACTAACTCCACATTACAGGCACTGTAAACCTACAATTATGTCATTATAAAAAGCAATTAGGGAGCCCATTTAGTCCCGGTGCACAGGTGTTTTCAGTTAAAGGTGCAGTAAGCGATTTCGGTTACACTTTATTTTAAGGTGTCATTGTTGCAGTGTAATTATATATTTAAGTACTGAGTAATATTAATTAACTACATGTACTTACTATAGGGTTAGGGTAGGATTAGGATTTCGTTGAGGGTTAGTTGTATGTAATTATGCATAATTTACTGTTATTACTAAGGTAAGTATATGTAACCTATTTAACAAGGACACTGTAAAATAAAGTGTCCGCGATTTCTGAGAAACGCTGTTGAAAATTTAAATCAACACCTAAACAAACATTTTTTGCTAGATGTCTGTTCTGTGTGTGTGCTGAACAAAAATATTGTGTTTGTGTATAGTCCTGGCTGTATAAACATGATAAAAAAACAAACCAATACACAGAGCACAACAGCACACTTATAGCCAATCAGCAGTAGGGGCGTGTCCACTCATGATGGGGGAGGAGAGATTGAGCAAGAGGGAGATTTGAAGAAAGACTGTAGAAAGAGAGGTGACTGAGAGACATTACAAAAAAAGGTCAGAGGAATATAATTGATAGATGAAGGGTTAGGATCAGGCAATAGTTTTAGGACCCCTGTTAAAATTAGAAAAGATTTCCAGCGCTGGAGAGACCGAAGCAGGAAGGCTTGAAAATGGACGCCGAGGTTGCATTGCTTCTGCTTTATACGTGAGTAACATTGGTTACTCGGATATGCTGTCGTTGTTTTTGAATCACCGCTGATTCATCCATACTTGCTCAAGCTGAATGTTGCATAGCGTGTTGTTTCTTATTTGAGGGGCGGAGCAATAAAGGGAGGGCTTTGTTTGTTTGGGTGTCAATTTCAAATCTGTTTCTCAGAAATCGCTTACTGCACATTTAAATGCCTCTTAAAGTGCTTAAAGTAAAAATTAGACCCACCTTTGATTCATATCCACTTACAACCTCTGTCTTCTCTGAGCGCCATCCCCAAATCCCAGACTTATTTCTACAGTACAGCACAGAACAGAGAATTAGGTAAGAATTCCTCACAGACAGTGATTAATATCTGTGGGAATACTCTTCCTGTACCTCTCAAAGGCAACGTTGCGTGTGTTGAGATGAGTGGACACTATAGGAGAGGTGAGTCTCTGGGCCGTGTTCTCCTGTGAGGGCATCATGGCGGCGAGCAGTGAGGGAGTGTCGCGTGGAGACAGAGACAGCGGTTCTGTGTACACCACCTGTTTCTCGTGGTCCACCTCCATCACCATTGCCCCACTCTCTGCAAAATACACAAGCCACTTCAGACCCCTGAAGAGGACCTATCAACTTTCTTTGTGTGTAATGTTGCTGTTTGAGAATGAAAAAGGTCTGCAAAGTTACAAAGTCACTCCAAAGGGAGTTATTCTCTATATCAGTCAGCAGTGTTTCTGAACTCCCTGAAACGCCTCGATTGTGGTCTTGAGCTTTCTTCTAGGAACGAACACGTCACTATATTCCTCATTTAAATAATTCCCACCCAAGGCACATGCAAAATAAAGGGGTGATTGAGTTGAGTTATTAGTGTTGAAACCCGTGGTTATGGTAAGAGGAGTAACATTTCTAAAACACACACCCAAGCACAACACACTGATCCAGCCGACCAATCAGAGCACATTTCACTTTTCAGAAGGAGGGGCTTCACAGAGACAGAACTAAACAGAGCGTTACTGACAGACTGGGAAGAGAGGTGCTGCAACAATGTCAAATATCTGAAAATAATGTGTGTTTTTTAGTGCTGTCAAAGTTAGCGCGTTAATAACGCACACACCTCTCTCTCTCTCTCTCTCTCTCTCTCTCTCTCTTTAGAGAGCATCACTTTAATTCAGTTAAACACAGATATTGTGTTGCTTCTCTAATTTTACATGCAAGTATAGCCGAAATCACAACACAAATATTGTCTTTATCTTATGTGTATTTGATTTCATCAGACGACGGCTCGATTATCAGGATTTTTGTGCTTTAACGTCCAAGATTAACGTCTTGGAAGGGAGAGCTGGTTATGTTTATTGGGTCGCGTTTCAGTCACTATTACATATTCATTCCGTTGTTTGACTACAGAAACAGTAAAATATACCAATGAAAACAGTTTTATTTAGAATTTAGCTTCATCAAAATGGGCACAGAGAGAGACAAACTAATGTAATAATAAATAATAAATGTACATTTAGCATTTTCAGAAGAGCTGCCCTGTCATGCAAAAATCTAAACATGTTTGTGTTAGTGAATTGCTCAGTGCAAAGAAAGAGAAGTAATGGGAACCTGGTATTTATTTGTTCTTTCTACATGTGTCTAATAGACATGAACAAGTTCTTTGAAAAACATCTATGACCTTTGAAACCTGTCTCGTCGACTCGTCGTCATGCTCTATGTTGACTATGGTTTCAATAATAAACATACATTTGCATAAAGCATCCATATTTATCCATGCCCATGTTGATTTAAAGTATTACAAACTTGAAGTTTTAATTTAAGGTACATTTAGAACAAATAAAAAATGTGCGATGAATTGCGATTAATCGCGAGTTAACTCATGACAATCATGCGATTAATCGCGATTAAATTTTTTAATCGATTGACAGCCCTAGTTTTTTTTTTCAACATTCAACCTATTCTAGTAAACCCTAAAAACAAAATCAAAACTTACATATGATAAAATGACCTCTTTAAAGACTCACCTCCACCTTTAAAGATGTAGCTGCGTCGGCCCTTAAGCCAGGTCATGTGCTCAAAGCCCAACAAAGTGGTGTCGACCCGCAAACATGAACCGCTTTTCCATACACGATACACATCGCTTGGACAGACTTTCGACACTAGAGGAACTGAGCAATTGAAAGAGAATGACAACTGACTGTCAGGAGCAATTGATCACAGGAGCTGTCCACGCATGTGGTGCTGAATTGGTTAAAGTTGCTATCTAGGACAGTAGTGATCTACAGGGAAAGCGAATGAGTTTGTGGGTCTTTCCCAGCATTTTAGCTCTTCAGCTTACCCCAGCTAGTAAATTCCCATTTCATCTCCACATAGAAATCGCGTGCCTGCAGGAAAAGACAACAAGCTGGAATGCTTTCTGAGAGAGGATGTTGATTCAAAACAACATTGTACCTGATCAGTCACAATACACACCGTTTCAAAGCAGCTTTACAGAAAATCATGTTAATGATTACATTATTTTAATGCAGATTAGAACTGGGTGATAATACAGTTACATTTTGCAACAATATAAACAATCCTACAGCCGCAATTTGCAATAAAGGTTGGATTTACTTATAGTTGTTGAGTTATTACTTTGTTATTTGTTCAACCAGGCTGTGTGTGTGCGTGTGCATCACCTGTCTGAGTTTGCTCAGAAGCTCAGGAATACCAGCCAGTCTCTCTGTGGCTCTTCTGAAGTCTCTGTACTGAAGGACCAGCTGCACCAGCTCAGGGTCTCCAGTGCTCACTGCTTCCTGCAAAACTGCACACACAATTCAACACACCCGTGAGATATAGCCTACTAAAGATGCACATGGTGGGACTTTTTTTTTTTTACCTACAACCTTAAATGAATATATGATTGAAGCATGTAGCTTATAATAGATTATTTCAAGGAACAGAAGGATTATACTTAAAATCTTTTTTCCAAGCTCTGTTCACACCCAAGGAACATTGAGATTTAACAGGTTATTTGAGCAAAGATTAGAGTGTACATTTGAAGTGGATAAACTGAGAGACAAATAAGGAGATATTATATAAAACCACTGCTGGATTAGAATTAAACTACCAAAATTTTAACTTCTCCGCATAACAAGAGTAGGTAACTCAGCCTTGGCATAACAAACAATGATGTGCTTGACAACAACAACCAGTTATTGGTTTGATATAACATTCATTTTATAATAAATCAAAAGCAAAATACGTAAAAAAGAACTATAAAAGTGAGTGGAAATGGCAAATTAGCTAATGAGTGCTCCTCTGCTGCCATCTACTGGTTATAATGGTAATTTCATGTCATTTTCATGTTAAGTGTTTGTTTTCCTAGCCTGACAAGCCAGACCCACATCAAGATGTTGGGTCTGGGAACACACCATTGGCAGGGCTCAATCCGAGGGGCGGGATAAACGGTTGTCTTTCAAATTCCCTCTGCACGCAATAGGATAGCGCTACAACCAACCAGAGCGTTTTCCCACCAGCGGAGCTAGTTGATCGATTAAACTTTTGCCGTATCCGGTCGGCAAAACTCCGAACACATCTTCCTTTTTTAAGAATGACTTCAGTGCCGTTGTTGTGCCGAATTCTGACCCCCTGCCAAATTATTATCCCCCAGTTGAAGTCAGTACCTGATTGCCTAATCCTAACCCCGCCCCTAATCCTAACCCCTCCCCCACAACTAATCCTAAACCTACCAGTGCTGGGGGGGGGTAATCGTTTGGTGGGGGTCGAAATTCGGCACAACACCATTCTTTGTTCTTTTCTCAAATAAAAGCTTAACTCCAAGTCTTCCAGAGTCGCGACCAAAGCCGATTCGAAAGACCGCTGTTCGCCAGCAGCAGCAGCCATCTTCTTTGTTTTCAAGTAGCAGGGAATTCATGCAGAACCGTCACAAGTCTGCTGTCATTTTGTTAAGCCCGCCCACCGATTGGCCTGACTAGACTTGGGTTTTTCCAGCTCGCAAGCCAACGTAGAGTTGCTAGACGAAAATAAAATTTGCTGCCACTAGGGTGCGTCTAGAGTTCTAGGCTATTGTTTTCCACCAGGTGACAGGAATCCTCCACTAAACCATGGCACAGTTTCCACGTCTCCATGAATGAAAATGTAGATCTTTGAAGTTAATTTTACTGCAAAAATGTGGTTATAAAGAATACCATTTAAAACATTACATGTTGAAAAAAATATAGACAATCTAGACAACTGCAGTAATATAAAGTAAAGCTAGTCTATATTGTTAATCAATATTAATGAATATTAGTTTAGTTAGAAATTAATTAAATAAGCAGGGAATAACTTGATAGGTGGTGTATTCATGCCTACCCTGGTATACAAACAAAATGTTAAAAAAAAATTAAACTGATATTGAAATCCTACAATGGCCCCTGTAAGTGGTTAAAGTAGTTGATGAAGGGTTGCGGTACCTGTCCAGCCCTGTGTGCTGCTGTGTGTGGGATCCGCGTTGTGTCTCAGCAGGACCCGCGTGGACTCCAGGTGCCCGAGACACACTGACAGCTCGAGCGGCGTGCGCCCGCGCGCATCCAGCCGCTGCATCTCATGCTGCAACACACCCATACACACACACATTAAAGAAAAATACAACATATTAACAGAGGGGAAAGCCCATGATTTAAAATAATAAATAGTTTAAACTACTCCATGCACCTGCTTTTCCTGAAGCTCTCGGTCCAGTTCTTGGTATTGATTGTTCCACACCAGATAATGTAAAGGAAACGCCTCTTCAGCCATTTCAGTGATGTTGGACTTAAGTTTCTATATAAGTCAAATTGTATTTATTTGTTTGGTCGCCGAATAGGCTTTTAGAAAATGTTTGTTGGTCAGCGCGGCCACCTTTGCATCTAACGTTAACAGTTTAACAACACAAGCGTTTATTTACGGACCGTTTATTTCATTTAATGAGATGTGTCGTTTAATCTGCTCTGTGAATTAATTCCCTCAGTCCTCCAGATGTCTCATTTACACTCTTTACCGGACTGATTCGTGTGTTATTTTGCTGTAAATCCCACCGTTTGCTGAAAATATCCTCTGACAGTTAAGCAAACAGCTGCTTAGCTAGCGAAGCTAAGTCAAAATATCTGCGAGTCTTTATAAAATATCCCCTTCAAGTCTAAAATGATTAAAAATTGACCGGTAAAAATAAGCGGCGTTCCGTTAAATGAGGTAAAATCGAGAACATGGATGAGTTGGGGGTTTATTTGGAGTAAAGCATCCTTGAGTTAGCAGATAGCTTCCCATCATCCTCCTCATCATCATCAGGCTAGTGCTGGTAGAGCTCGCTGACACATGATGTTCTCACTGTCCACCGATAGAGAAAATGACTTGTTTCCATTATATTCCTGTCGGGCTGTAATGACCTGCCGGGGAAATGCAGATAAACCAGCGCGGACAGCAAGCGGAGGCCTAATTTCCACCCATGTCCATGTGAAAAATGCATCGGATGCGGGCTTGGCTGTGCTGAGACCCTCCTCATGCGCCTTGCTTCAGCATGGAGACTCATCTGAGATCAGACAGCAGCATGTGCAGAATATATAAACTCACCTGAGATCAGATGACATCACATGACGAATATTAAACTGATCTGAAATCAGACTGCATCATGACCACAATCTATAAACTCATCTGAGATGAGCCAGGGGGATCATGTACACACTTTTTGTAACCACACCACAAATTCAGCTCGAGGAGTTGTCTAATCTCAAAGATGAATGTATTTAAAAAACAAATAAAATCAGAGGGATTTGGCAAATTCATCAGACAGCACCTTAAACTGAATTTATACTCAACTGAGATCAGAAAGCATCTTGATCTGAATGTATAAACTTGTCTGAGATCAGACAGCATCAGAAACATGATCAAATAACATCAATCAAGCATGTGCTGAATATACTCACCTAAAGGATTATTAGGAACACCATACTAATACTGTGTTTGACCCCCTTTCGCCTTCAGAACTGCCTTAATTCTACGTGGCATTGATTCAACAAAGTGCTGAAAGCATTCTTTAGAAATGTTGGCCCATATTGATAGGATAGCATCTTGCAGTTGATGGAGATTTGTGGGATGCACATCCAGGGCACGAAGCTCCCGTTCCACCACATCCCAAAGATGCTCTATTGGGTTGAGATCTGGTGACTGTGGGGGCCATTTTAGTACAGTGAACTCATTGTCATGTTCAAGAAACCAATTTGAAATGATTCGAGCTTTGTGACATGGTGCATTATCCTGCTGGAAGTAGCCATCAGAGGATGGGTACATGGTGGTCATAAAGGGATGGACATGGTCAGAAACAATGCTCAGGTAGGCCGTGGCATTTAAACGATGCCCAATTGGCACTAAGGGGCCTAAAGTGTGCCAAGAAAACATCCCCCACACCATTACACCACCACCACCAGCCTGCACAGTGGTAACAAGGCATGAAGGATCCATGTTCTCATTCTGTTTACGCCAAATTCTGACTTTACCATCTGAATGTCTCAACAGAAATCGAGACTCATCAGACCAGGCAACATTTTTCCAGTCTTCAACTGTCCAATTTTGGTGAGCTCGTGCAAATTGTAGCCTCTTTTTCCTATTTGTAGTGGAGATGAGTGGTACCCGGTGGGGTCTTCTGCTGTTGTAGCCCATCCGCCTCAAGGTTGTGTGTGTTGTGGCTTCACAAATGCTGCATACCTCGGTTGTAACGAGTGGTTATTTCAGTCAAAGTTGCTCTTCTATCAGCTTGAATCAGTCGGCCCATTCTCCTCTGACCTCTAGCATCAACAAGGCATTTTCGCCCACAGGACTGCCGCATACTGGATGTTTTTCCCTTTTCACACCATTCTTTGTAAACCCTAGAAATGGTTGTGTGTGAAAATCCCAGTAACTGAGCAGATTGTGAAATACTGAGACCGGCCCATCTGGCAACAACAACCATGCCACGCTCAAAACTGCTTAAAATACCTTTCTTTCCCATTCTGACATTCAGTTTGGAGTTCTGGAGATTGTCTTGACCAGGACCACACCCCTAAATGCATTGAAGCAACTGCCATGTGATTGGTTGATTAGATAATTGCATTAATGAGAAATTGAACAGGTGTTCCTAATAATCCTTTAGGTGAGTGTATACATCTGAGATCAGACGCTATCATGTTCTGAATGTATGAAGTCATTTAGGACCAGACGGATTCAGAATGTCATGCTGCTGTTTTTATGAACTCCATGAGATCAGACTGCGTCAGATTAGGATGTCCTGAATTCATAAACCCTTCTGAGAACAATAAATAAGTAAAATAAAAAATGTACCAAACCTTCAGCATGAGACTTGGGTGAGCTGAACTGATAAAGTCATCAAAAGTGCAACACAGGTCTTAATAGCCATTGCAAAAATGAACATATCCAGTATTTTAAGTCAACTAGAAACCAATAACAATATTTTTTAAATTTGTTAACTAAGAACAAAATGTAAACATTTTCAACAAAACCTCAGAAGTCAGCATCTTCACTTATTTAAATCAACTCAAGCTTGCATTTTTTTTTCATTTTTTTTATTTTCTTGAAAAAGAAAAAAAAAGTGAAAAAGTTTCTCAAAATAATTATAATGCTACAGATTTTTTTTCTGTCTTACTACAGGAGAGGAATACATTTACACAAGGGTGCTTATATATTTATATATCTCTATACTCTCAGGTATTAAGGAGGGAGAGGAATTAAGAACAGAAAGGTATTCCTCAAGTAAAATGACATTTAAAGTAAGGGGATGAGTGAAAAGGAAACGAAACGCAATGCTAACCTCCACACTACTAAGGATAAATGAATCTGTCTAGGTGACAATGGATCAGAGAAGTAGCAGACGGGAAGCCGCTCAGAAATAGAAAACAAACTGTAGAGGAATAGCACCTGTTGATCTCTTTAATAGAAGAGCCCATGGCATGACAGGCCTGAGAACCGATCTGATTGCCAATTGCAGTGTGTGTACACAGAACAAAGGGAAATAGTTAACTACAAAAAGGATACTCCTCGCCCAGTCACATTTATACATAAGCCCCACCCTGGACGCTTAGAGCTCCTCCCTCCTGAGCCGTCACACATCTGTCAAACAGAACCTCCTACAGACCTACAGAACCCATCACACACACATACCCTGCGTTCCTTCTCAGTCACACAAATATTCACAAAGTCTCTCTCTCTCCCTGAGAAGGGCGGCTTTTACGATATCCTCTGGATGAGCTTGTCATCTGATAGGCAGTAGAGGGCATTGACGGACAGCTCGGAGATAAAGCTTTCGCACGCCTGCCGCGAGACCCCTTTGCAGTTGCGAAGGTCCAGTACGGAGAGACAGGACAGGCGGCGCAGGAACACCAGGCATCGGTCCGTCAGGCGGCTGCAACCTGAGGGCGACATCAAATTTAGTTTCGCTTAACGCCACTAAGTTGGAAGCAGGTTTGGTGTGCGCTTGCTCACCTGCTAAGTTGAGGTGTGTGAGTGTGTTGCGTGTGGAGGAGCCCACTGCGCTGAGGAGGTTGAGAGCACCATCTGTGATGGGACAATGCGAGAGCTCCAGGCGTGTGAGCAGAGGCATGTGTCTGATGATCAGCCTCAGCGTGGCTTCAGTCACCTCCAGACCGCACAGCCACAAACACTGCATGTTCTTCATCTGGGAACGGTTATCACTGCCTACAGACACACACACACACACACAATATATACAGTATATCGCACACCCTTACTTGAAACCTGTGTCTAAGATAATATCGTAATTCTTGTTTTAAATGTGCAAGCAGACATTGAGCATCTTCTGAGAGTGCATGCTTTCTCTGTATGATGCCGATAAATGACCACACAATTCAAGATAAGGGGCTATTTTTCCCTACGAGTTGTCTTTTATTCATATCAAATTATATAATTAATACATATTAATGGTTGATTATGATTTCACTTTTTTAACTTTAGTTAGTGTGTAATGTTGCTGTTTGAGCAAAAACATCTGCAAAGTTACAACGCTCAAAGTTCAAAGCAAAGGGAGATTTTTTCTTTTAAAGCTGCCGTCGGCAAGATTTTTTTGATCATATTCACTGAAACCGACACTATGCTCCGACAGAACAACATAAATCAGCCAGTTTTAGAAAAAAAAACACGTTTCTACCTCCACCTGGAGCCTGTTATTTGTTTAGCAAACATCCACCGCTCCCAGTTCTTCTGGTCCAATCAGCGTAGGGCTGTGTGAGATCTGATTGTCAATCACAGTTCGTGCACACGCCACAGATCCCCCCCTCCCCTCTCGCACACGTTCTGCATACTGAAGTTCGCAGGTGTGTTGGATTGTACGAAGCATGAATGCGGAGAGAAAATCTGCTAACAAGCTTCCAATTCCTCGGTTAACAACCAGAGCTAGGAGGTCCAAAACAACCAAGGAAAATAAAATGATGATTCGATGCTGAAGAGCATTCACAGAAAATCTGGTGCGCACGAACTCGATGGGAGGGTGCTTGGTGGTAGTAGGGGAGAGGCATGAGATTTGTAAACATTAAACATTTTGGCTAAGTCCCCTCAATCTAAACTTGCCAACTGCAGCTTTAAAGAAATTGCTTTTTAAGGATTCCTCCAGGGTTAGTGACATCACAAACCCTCAAATTTACATAAACCCCGCCCCCGGGAATGCGATTTATAGATTATCATGACAGAATATGCTAATGACTAGAAGATAACTACACATAAGCTACATAAATTCATCAACTAACCATTCAGAAATGTCCTGTTGCATTCTACATGTTGTCACTTCTTGAGTCTCTCCATCATTGTCTGACTCTGGTTTGAACATAAAAGGCTAAAAGTTTTTGAAATTTTCAGCGCATGTTTGTGTGAGGTAAAAGGACACGAGCTGTTGAAGCTCCGCCCCCTGTGCCGGGAGCAGCAGCTCATTTGCATTTAAAGGAACAGACACAAAACGGTGCGTTTTTGCTCACCCTCAAAAAGTGACAATTTTAGCATGCTATATAAAAATATCTGTGGGGTATTATGATCTAAACCTTCACATACACACTCTGGGGACATCAGAGACTTATTTTACATCTTGTGAAAAGGGCATTATACCACCCCTTTAAGCAATATTACATGACAATCAAGAATGCCGTTTTACTTATCAGTATGACTGCAAATGTCACATTTGTCATTTTATAAAACAGTTCAATAAACAATAAGTTGTCATTATACACACAATTCGTTATTTTTGTGTTTTTTGGCGCACAAAAAAATATTCTCGTCGCTTGATAAACTATCAAGGTTTTTCTATCAGACTATTTTAACGATGTCTTTACTAACTTTTCTGGGGTGGCAAATATCAATTACATAAAAGCCTATGAAGGAGTGACCCAGCTCTCAGATTAAAAGTATCTTAATTTGTGTTCTGAAGATGAATGAAAGTCTTACGGGGTTGGAACAACATCAGGGTGAGTAATTACTGACAGAATTTTAATTTTTGGGTGAACTAACCCTTTAAAGTATGTTTTCATTCTTTTAAAACCAATTCATAATTAAATATTCAATTAAAAAAGATACAAGACACCTCCGAGTTGCATTAAACTGTAAATACATCCAAATGTCTCTTCAGATGCGGCTTCTGTGCCGCTTCTGCATTGCAAAGATGGGTTGACGATACTGATTTCATTTGATTGGTAACAATTTATTCATGAAATGTATCAAAGACAAAAGATGATGCATATGTCTAAGGTTGAATTATAAATGTAAAAATTCCCTTGAAATCAGTTTAAGGGGACAAATATTGACTCAGTGGAAAATTAAACGTCTGTGACTGTTGTGAACTGACCACCACACACAATATGAAAAGCTTTGAGAGTCAGCTGTCCATGACAGGCCTAAACCAGTTAATGTACCAGCACAAAAACGCACTAATTATCGTCATCAAAAAAAAAAAAAAAACTAGATAAAGATATTTTTTGACAATATCACATACCCCCTAATTTAAAGTAATACAGGAAAACGTAAAGAATAAATGAGTGATTACCTGGTGGGTTGAGCAGATCCCTGATTTGAGCGTCCTTGACGCCGTCTGCCCAGCGCAGGTCTAAAGAGCGCAGTAGAGGACAGCTTGGAGAGCTCAGTGCTGAGACTGATGTCCAATTACACCCTGATAGCACCAGATCTTTAAGGCCTGTGAGAGAGCGGGCTGTGAGTCATGTCATACAGTAGTGCGTGTTCAAACAGACGCAGTGGTAATGAGAGAACACACACCTGGCAGGCGGTTGATGAGCCAGCTGAGCTGCTTCTTGGAGATGTTGGCCCAAGACAGGTCCAGTGTGACAGGCTGTCGCTTGATGATGCCCGTGAGGGCCTGTGGACTTATAGAGCGGCATCGGCTCAGACTGATCCGCGTCCATAAACGCTTGTCACAGCCCCTGTGACAACACCACAGTATTCAAATAAACAGTAGACTTTAGAATAAAGCAAAGGTGTGTGTCTGAGCTTCCTCCATAGGAAACATTTAAAAGGCATAATTTGATCTGAACATACTGTAGCAGAGTATATACTTCATGATGAAGGTAATCCCAGAATGCACTGCCACAAAAATCCAAGCCCTCTCTAATATATATATATAAAAATAATGTTTTTGGCCAAACTTTACAGCCCTACAAACAAGCAAACACAGCAAACCTGGAGCTTTTAACAAGAAAAAAAAGGGAACTCCAATTACATTTCTGGAATTAGGAAACCCGAACTCATTTTCATTTCAGTTTGTATGCAGTTTCAGAAGGAAGCTGCCTATGTAGACGGTAAACAACAAGGTAGCTCACTAGATTTTGTAACATGCGTGTTGGTAATTGTGCACTCACCATTTGTACCAACTCTTGCAAACCGCCATGCAAACGCACAGCTCTGCACGAGTCAAGTAGCGGAACACGGACACCCAGACCTCTCTCTCCCAGCCTGGCTCGTTCCCCCCTCCGTTCTGCTCCGGCGAGGGCCGTAAGGTGGAGCTGGGACAGGAGGCGGAGGACTTTGCCCTTTCCGATCGAGTTTTTGTCCCAATTCTCTCTCGGGTTAGCCGGTGATGGGAGCCTTTGGCGTTTGATCTGAGAATCCGCACCGTGTGTGAGTGTTTGGATGCGCTTCTCGTCAGAGTGTGTGATGATGAAAGAGGTGATTTGTTAAGGTGCAATCTGTCCGCAGGCGAATGAGGACTGTCAGAGCGAGTGGCGCCGTTTCGCAAGGGAGGACGGAGCAGGGCTTTGTGGTTTTGCGGAAGGCTTCTAGAAGACAAGTTGGCTTCCAATTTGGGAACAATTGCGCTAGGGTCGCGCCGACCTCTCGATGGCTGTAACGTGACGGTGACGCAGGACCCCTGGCCTCTGACGTCATCATTTAGCACCACAGAAGAGTCAGACGGAGTCGGCTCTCCTCCCTCACTGCTCCCCTCGCTCTCTCCGTTTCGATGACTGTCGCCGTTCTCGTCTTCGCCTGCTTTGACGCCTCGTCTCTGAGGACGGTTCTCTTTCCCGTTATACTGTCCATTCTCTTTCCTCTCCTCCTGTTCTTCTTCCACAGAATCATCTCTTTCTCCCTCCGTCTCCATTCTCTCCCTCAGACCTCCACCTCTGCCACCGCCGCGTAGTCGTACCCCTCTCCCGCGACAGGAGGATGTCCCTCGGCCACGGGAGACGCCCCGGCCGGGTCCTGCTCGGACTACACCCCCTCTCTCCAGACTCCGCTGACGCAGGAGCTTTGGAGAAAGACAGACAGACGAACGGGTCTGAGAGACAGACAGAAGTAGAGAGAACGAAAGCACAGCCGAGTGACAGAGAGAGCATGTGAGAATGGTAAAAGCGGGATTAGAGATGCGTTGGGATGAAGGAAGCAGATGTTATAGACTCAAAACACTCACCGACTGGAGGATTTTGTTCCTTTCCAATTTGATCTGCAACAGAAAGCAAGAAATCAGACATGCAGCATTGCATTGGACTGATGTAGTCAGACGTTTGACAATCATCGTCATAAAGCATGATCCACATTGCAGCTTATTTTGGCCAAGAACTTTTAGGGGCTGTTTTTTTTTACAAAAATATAAGTATCTCAACTGTTCTCAACCTTGATAATATGATAATAAGAAACATTTCTTGAGTATCAAATAAATCATCATATTAGAATGATTTCTAAAGGATCATGTGACACTGAAGACTGGAGTAATGATGCTGAAAATTCAGCTTTGCCACCACAGGAATAAATTTCATTTTAAAATAGTTATTTTAAATTGTAATAATACCTCACAATATTACTGTTTTTTTTATAACAAATGCAGTCTTGATGACTTCTTTCAAAAACAAAGATCTTACTGACCCAAACTTTTGAATGTTAGTGCATCTCCAACTTCTGACATTAACTGTTGTCAAACATGTTGTCCTTTGGCTTGCTCAGTTGGGGATGCTTAAATTGATTAATCGATTCACCAGTGCTATTGATCTGCATTACCAAACGTGGATGTTTTACACCAGAAACAAACACTGATGTACTATTTTATTTAATACTGTGAAGCTGCTTTGATACAATCTGTATTGTGAAAAGCGCTATATAAATAAAGTTGACTTGACTTGACTTGACTTGTCCGATGAATGGAGACACAACGAATTGAAAGCAACTTTACATTATATCTGTAAACCATGTGTACACTTACTCTTTTCCTGAGCTGTAACTCCAGCGCCCCTGCTCTCCTCCTGTTCTGCTGGTGCTGCAGTAGGAGTCGCTGGGACGGGGGCGGCTGCCGTCTGGAGCGGGTCAGAGGCAGGGAGGAGGGGGAGAGGGGCGGGCGACCTCGCCGCCCTATACGCAAGCCCCCCACCCCAATCCCCTCTCTGTATGCCCGCTTAGCCGGAGGACCAGACAAGCGACCGCCGTTGGACACACTGCTGTCCGTCTCCTCCTCACTACTACTGGAAGACTAATACCAATAAAACACAATTATCATTAAATTAGTCTTCAAATCTAATTATCATCTGTGAAGTCACTTAAGTAAAAGCCTGTTAAAACCAGATGACTTTTTGTGTTTCAAAAAGGACAGCTGCCAAAAGCAGAAAGAATACCTCTGTTTTCTTGCCCTGGACACATTTTGGACACTCCCAACAACTGGGAAGGTCCTTATTGATAACACCCTGACTGGGTACCTGCAATATACATGTGGCATTAAGATAATATACACATAACTAATTCCACAAAAAGTGAGATGTGGGATACACATGTACCTTTATACATTCTGGATGAGTGATCTGAGCACATTCAGAGCACTCCATGAGCGTCTGGACGGACTCAGAGTCTTCAGACTCTTGATAGCCTTCCTTACATATGGCACATACTGCAGTAAGAGGTAGCGCCGGCTAGAAACAGAACAGAACATTTTTTGATCAATTTAATGTGTTAATGCTAAATAAAAGCAAACATATCTTTAAAAAAAAAATTACAAAAAGTATATATTACAGAACAGTATATCTTTCTTACCCCACATTTTTGCACATTAGAGTAAATGCAATGGTCAAAAGTTCAAAACTTTAACAAGTTTTTCTACAATTTTCAGTACTATCAGTAAATGACATTAACACTGAACAGCAGGCCCGGACTGGCCATCGGGAGCACTGGGAGGATTCCCGATGGCCTGGCGACTGATTTGGCCTGCTGATTAGCTTATTATTATTTTATATTATTAATGTAGAGCGAGAAGAAGTGACAGGTACAAGAAAAATAGCAACAAAAAAAAAAAAAAAAGTACACACACAAGGAGAGACAGATATCATGGAAAAAGGTGCAGCTCTAAAGAGAACCTTTAAATATTTGCACAGCCCCAGCCTAAGGGCCTATACCTTTTTTTATGTGATGGCCATACAAAAAACAAGGTTGTCCATTTGTTGTGGGTGTATGGGATGCCCTGGATGAGTGTGAGATTTCCCAACCTGACATTTTGTCCCAGTCTGGCCCTTCTGAACACAGATACTCACTGCAAGACACTGTCGGAGAACACAGCTCTTCTTGAGTCTGCCGGGTCCTCCAAACTTCCTCATGTCCCTACAGTAGTTGCAGTCGCCACACTCAGTGCGCAGACAGGCCTCGCAGCGTTTGCAGCGCACGCGTCTACGTCTCATAGCTGAGATGGAGGAAGACGGCTTCACGGGCCGAGGAACCGGTGGCAACACGGGAGCTGAACCAGGAGCACGCGGGCGGTACAGCAGAGACAGAGGTGGCGGCGGCTGATACCATGAGGGCTGCAGACAGAAGAGGACTCATTTATACTTTCACTTCCTGGTATGTGCTGTAAGTACAGTGGTCATGGAACAAGTATATAACTTACTCTTTTGGGCCATTTGACAATTGGTTTTCCAGTGTAAGACAATTTGGGATTATCATTTCCATGCTCCTCTAGCAGCTTCTGTTGGGGCAAGAGGGAAAAAAAATAATCAATGTGCTTGTGCTTTAAAAAAAAAATTACTACTATGGCCACATGGCGTTTATGTTTGTACCCGTATGTCACTGAGCAGTGCTGGAGCATTTCTGATGCCTGATGGAACACATTTCTTGTGAGCTGGCAAATCCTCCAACTTGTGTAGTAATTCCCAAAGTCCCTCCAGCTCAAAGGGTGTCAGGTGAACTTTCACCCCTGGGCGAGAGGGAGGAGTGAGTGCTGCCTCATCCTCAGGCTCCTCCTTCACCTCCACATCCTCCTTCTCGTCACTTCCTGCATGATCATCTGATTCTCCTTCTTTGATGACATCTTCCTTCTTCAGCCCTGTGAAGCACAAATCAGATGTGCCAGTTTAATTAAGGTTGCTTTGATGATGGGATGTAACAGTACACATATTAGTCTCGAAAATATTCAGTACATGTCTATTGGTTTGGCAAGCATGTGTATCAAACTAATGCAGCATTGTTTTAACCACTGCCCATGAGGAACTGGGTGAACAATCGTCAAAACTAAGGTATGTACCAAACTGCCGATTTTTTTATACAGTTACACCCAATAAATTATGTATTTTTGTACTCATTCACAGCCGTATATAAAAGGATGTGTACTGACCAATGCCCAGTGAGTGCTTCTGGAACTCAGGTGTGAGGTGAGACGTGTTTGTTAGACAGTACAAGTAACGCTCCAACACATACCAGCACATCTCAAAGTAGAAAGGGTAGCGGAACTTAGTAGGGACCTGTACAGATAAACCACAGATAGCGAAAACAGTTCACAAATGGGTATCGGTGGTATGAATAAATCAAGTGTGTGATTGTTTACTAATGCTCACCCGTGTGCGGTCCTCAATGTTGTAAATGTTAAGTTGCATGGGAATGTTAAAGCTGTGCAGAAAATTACCCCCAAACACCAGAGTATCCATTGGAGTGTACACCGCATGGATCCACCCTACACACAAAGACACAGTGGTTTGCTCCTAGAAAACCCAGCGAGCTTCCAAGCTAAAGCAATTTAAGCATCATTAGATTCCACATGAGTGTACCTGAGGGGATCATGAATGTGTAGCCTTGCTTCAGTTCGATCCGTTGGCAGGCGGTGGCTTTATCGCCGAGAAAGATGTCACCTTGCTTCCCTGACAACACCCAGTTCTCATAGAGCTCCAGGTTCTGAGGTGTGGGCGGGATCAGCCAGAAAACCTGAGATCATTCAGTATAACAAGGTCAATAGGGACAGGTAATTACGAAATACCAGAGGGATAGACTGACACAGGTTTATATATTCTGCGATTACAGGAAACAAGAGGATTTGACAGGGAGAGGCTGATACAAAACAATCATACAGTACTCTTAAGCTACTTAAGCGCTAAGAAAGCAAGAATCTCCAGCTACACTAGCATTCAAAGGTTTGGGGTCAGTACGTTAAAAAAAAAAAAAAGTATTCAGCAGTCACATTAAATTGATAAGAAATTAAAGTAAAGTCGTGATATTACAAAAGATTTCCATTTCAAATAAACGCTGTTCTTTAGAACTTTACATTCTTCGAAGAACCCTGAAAAAATGCATAATGGTTTCCACAAAAATGCAGCACAACAGTTTAACATTAATAATTATAGAAATGTTTCTTGAGCAGCAAATCAGCATTATTTCATATCGAACACGTGACACTGAAGAATGGATCGAAAATTCAGCTTTGATATCACAGGGATTAATTGCATTGATATATTGTTATATATTATCAAATGGCATTGTTTTGTTGTATTGTAATCATTACTGTTTTTACTGTATTTTTGATCAAATAAACGCTGCCTTTGTGAACAAAAGAAAATCGTACCAACCCCAAACATTTCAACCGCAGTATTTCATTCTGATCTGAGCTCAGTCAGCACACACTAGTGTTGTACCTTTAAGACAGCACTCACCTTCCCTCCCCTGAGGATGTGATACCAGACTGATGTGCCACCAAAGTCTATGTGGAAATCTGTGAAGCATCCCTCGACACTCATCAGACAGTACCTGAAAAACACACACAACATATGAACAATCTTCACAAATCAAGTTCATGTTGCCCTAGCGCTAAAACAAAAACAGTTTAAATGGAATTATTCCATGGTCTATCTGAATACTCAATTCTGATTGGATGGAAGGTGTGCATTAATATAGTTAAATGCACAGGTAGTTCCAGTCAGTTTAAATCGCTGTTCTATATTAATGCGCTGCTTTAATGCACACACACACGGGTAGCAGTGCATTAAACGACTTGAATGCACTCCACTTGCTTTGGGTGGTTCTTTGCCTCCAAGTCATGTATTAAAATAGTTTGATGCACAGCCAGCCGTGAATAAACCCCTATTATACGAGTAAACAACTTACTTCTGTACTTTAGGGTACTGCATGTCTATAATGGCATTGGTGGAGTCTCTCTGTCTTTCTTTAAGATGACGTGGCCACATGTTGTCCACCCAGTCAATCATATCAACCTAATGAAAACACAAGCCAACACATAAACAAACTGTTTCGCAGACACAAAGGCATTTTTGTTTGTGTAGAGCTCCCATTATATAATAAAACCCATTATTAGCTGATATCATTCACTTTTGCCAATATCCACCACTTCCAAAAGCTGTTATTGGCACAGATTAATCAGCAAAAACGATATATTGGTTGACCACTATTTGAGCGTGCACGTACCGAGGCGGGTCTCTTAACTAGATTCTCTAGTTTTGTGTGACTGAACTCAAGGCTGATGACATTATACAGCTTTTCTCGCTCAGATGGCGGCGTCTCGTAGTATCTCCTCCACTGACCCATTGACATCTCAATGCCTTTTTGAGTGGTCACATCCATCACGTCGACCATCCTGCGACTGCCTATCGGAGTAAAGGTAGGAGAGCGAATATTTGAAGCCGTCACTGATGATAAAAATGTTCAAAGTGTGAGAGGATCAAAAACTTTTCTTCTTACCCACAAACAATTTCACATCACTGACACTAAAGTCAGGGTCAGGCATCCTACAAAAACAGATAATATAAATATTTTTAAATGATAAAGAGATGTAAACAGCTGTGCAAACTGGCATGATGAAATGAGCCATACTTTAGGCCAAGGCCATCTGCTTTCTTGAAGATAATGGGGTCCCGGAGTCCCTCCCGTTGGATGTACTCCAAGGTGAAGTCTGCAGAGAACACCATACACGGTTAACTTGGATCTCCAAAAATATCAGTGACTTTTTTAAATAGCAATTTTTCAAAGCAGCTTTACAGAAAATGCTGCCTCATAACTAAACTCAAAGATGGCTGTGGCAAAGAAAAATCTCACAATATAGCTAGCCTGGATAAGAGGAACCAAAACTCAGCATGTAAGTCTGTGCTGGAACTAAACATGTTTAACATGCACCTTTCCCATCCATAATTTTGACCAGATCCGAGTTGAATCGGTTACATTGGAGTTTCTCTTCAAGGTCAAAGGACCTCTTCCCTTCAATCTCATCATCTGAAATCCCATCATCCTGGTAACGCCGCCGCGTGCCAGTCCGCTGAAAACGAATTACACATTTATAAGAGGTTGAGAAAACAAAACTCAAGATTAAAGGCACACTATGTAAGTTTTCACCACTAGAGGTCGTATATTGAAAACAAAGGCGTAGA
This sequence comes from Scardinius erythrophthalmus, assembly GCF_964197995.2. Lineage (NCBI taxonomy): Eukaryota > Metazoa > Chordata > Actinopteri > Cypriniformes > Leuciscidae > Scardinius > Scardinius erythrophthalmus. The sequence continues at coordinate 27,004,095 of NC_138233.1, read as the reverse complement.
CTGATGACGCCTTGATTTGTTGTCTTCACCTCTACAGCCGGCATGGTAAATATGATACCCGCGGTAAATCAAGAAAACGAGATTTAAACAAAAAGACTGCGTTGAGGTGTATAACAATGATTATTTTTCTGTCGATGAAACAGTTGCTCATCTGTCTAATAAAACAAACGGTCTGTGTCCTTGTTAAAATGGCTTATTCCTCTGCATTTAAACATTCTGGATAATGCAAGTACACAAATCAACAAGATATATAACATTGCTCCAAAAATCTTACATATTGTGCCTTTAATATAGAAATGCAAAGGCCGTTTCTGCTAAATTTATCTTGATTCACATTCATACAGCTGGGCAGCCAGACGTTGATAAAATATTATCTTTTACTTCACACACTGATGTGAACATGCGTGCCTATCTTTCAAATGCACCATATAGAGCATTCTATGCCATATGAACATTAGAAAGGGTGGATCCCCATTTAAAGCAAATATTAAAAAAGTTTATTATTTTACTGCTGTTGTGGCACAGGCTTTGTGATATCAGAGTGCCACACACATATGAGAATGAGGTTTTGACAGTCTCTTCCCTTGGGCGTGTTCACTGTAATATCAACAAACCCCTCGGGTGCGAAGTCAGGCCTAGAGCGCCAGCTGTCGGCAGCATAACCGCATTACAGCTCGGTTAAAAACTACAAACAAATGTTCCCTAGACAGCTATTTGATTTGCATAATAGCTGTTGAGTAAATGAGAAACTTACCAGGCGTTTGCTATAACGTGAACTCTCCTCCTCCATGCTCTGAAAAATGAACGGATAAATTAGAGGAGCGTTTCTTGCAGACGCTCATAATAAATAACATCAGGTGCAGCGAGTATAACTGCATTAGTGAATCAATCCGTGCAACTGAAACCAGCTAAAATGACGGGGATACCCCTAAACAATCACCAACGCTTAAGAAACATGACTTCATTTTAAAGCACCTACTTAAATAACAACAGGTACATCAAAAAAACTATACTCCATAGGATATGTAGTCATCGAGACACGCTCAATAACTACATTTCAGAAGAAGTGGGGGGGGGAAATGATATTAACTGCTGTAGACTGAAATCAGATGCATGACCGGTTGTTCATGTGTCTCAAAACCTATTGAACAGCCTATATAAAATAATTCTGGGCATTAGGAGGGAGGTGAATGCTGTCTAGGTAGGCAGCTCACTGGGCTTTTGAGACGCATCTTTATACGTTAATCAGCAGTGCGATGTGATCAGACAACAGAGCCCGTTTAAATGCTCCGTTGTCTTCCCAAAAACTTCACATTCCTGAAACAATAAATCACAACGAGACTAACTTAAGTTACATATATTAAATGCCAAACAATCGAATATCTTTCATCCGCTAACGTTACTCATAAAGTACACGAACAGTGACAGATATCTGACATTTATTACAGCTGAAGCTCCTCTAGTCTGAAGCTGCTAGCCTGAGCAAACGCTGCACTACTTTTGACCGAGAACCAATAATGCTACTATAATTCAACTTTAAAATTGGCGTATTTTCATCACAAGACTCGGTTGTGACGGCTCTGTTGCAGAAAAGCATACGGTGAATTTAAAATACCAGAGTCAAGCCCCTGACAGTGGAGGCTAACCGACTAATCCACTAGCATTTCCATTGACAACCCGCGCTAGCCCGTTAGCCTGCTAGAAACAAAACAAAAAAAGACCTTTAAACAATACCTGGCCTTTAACTTTCGCTTTCTGCCGATAGTGACGAGTCGCTTTGTGGGAACAGGCTTAAAAATTCCCGTTGGACTGTAAATTCATTCTGTGCAAAAGTGTCGTTTTTTGACTTGATATTCTTATTTTTGTACGATAAAGTTAAATCAATCCGCTTTCATCCGCCATTTTCAGATTGTCATGATACACACACACACCACTACTATCTACTCATACGACACGCCCCTCAAAACCAACAGCCAATGAGATAGCGGTAATGCAAACTAGATGAAAGATGATTGGGTGAGAGCGACGCCATTCACAAGGGTGAGTTTTATCGTCAACGCCTCTCGCCCGTGCATTATATTACGGGAGCCAATAAATGTTCGGATTGTTGCTTATAACGGGCAGTTTATTGGCTGCGGAGTGAAAATCGGGTCATTAAAACAGCCTATAGTGGCAAGAATATTTTTGCTGAAACGTCAACGGACGCATATAATCTCCGAAAACTCATTGGTTAATTTTTTTTTTTTTGTAACCACCACAATTCATAAGAAGAGGATTAAAACGAAGGCATTATAATAGTTATTGTCTTGTAAAACAGCTAAGTCAAAAGCCACCTGCCATCATTCAAAAACACCCAAAGGGTGTCTGTACCCTGATTGGTCGCTGATGGGGATTAATGCTGCATGCCTTCACGTCGGAAATCTCCTAGTTCCCACTCGTGATTACAAACTCGTCGCATACACATTTTGACTTGAGAGGGCTTTCATGTCCAACTAGGAAACTAGTATTTACGATAAATCCGATAGCACGTGAAGGCAGGATAACACAATATTTCTAAGACAACTTGCCTTCTATGGATATAGCAAATGACAACAAAAACGATTTCTTAAGGTCTCGTTTTAATACATAATTACATAACACATGAAGACAAGTATTCAAAAGACGTGTATTTTACTACAGCAACACAAAAACATACAACCAAACAATAATAGTTTTCATTCCTATTAGACTATAAGACTATGAGAAAAACTAACCAGAAAAAAACAAAAAACACACACACACACACACACACAAATAAATAGAAAAAAATATAGATATCTCGGCTCCTTTCTGTAATAATTGTCCTTGTTTGAGAAGCAAACAGCACAGGAGTAGGCTATTGTGTTATTGTGCGGCAGGGGGCGCTGGTCTTCAGTCACTCATGTTGGTCTGTCAGGGTTTGTTTGTCTGGTTGAAGTGCACTACACAGCAAATGATGCATCTCTTGGAATCATGGATCAAACTGAGAAGAAAAGCAGGAGATATAAGGGGAGTTGGCTGACGATAGTCTCGGGGTCATTTCAGCCTGAAAGATAGCAAGAGTGACAATTTGAGATGAGCACACAGCTGGAGCAATACCATTTAATAACAATATTTATTGGGTTAAAGGTTTCTGAGAAATGCTGTTGATATTTGAAATCAACAGAACAAACAAACGAACCCCTAAAGATTCATTTCCCCCTGAAGAGTGGCTACAAGTGTGTTGTGATGCATGGTCCAATTCACTGTCAACCGTGTTTCTCAGAAATCGCTTACTGCACCTTTAATTCAGGTAAACTGAGGTGACTGGGAAAAATGGCCCAATTATCCTGAATCAACTAAAGACTCTCTTTTCAAACTTACCTTATACAGTATATTTGACTGTTGTGAATACATGTCAGTGGTACTGTTGCGTTCATTTGTTCACTCTAGATAATAATATGATACTGCAGTATCATTCTATGGAATTTTAGTTTGGAAGACATTATTAAAAAATGAAATAAACACACATTTGTGTAATTAATTAGGCTGTTCAATCCACACCTTACAGTTTCCCTAATGTGAATACTATTTAATTTAATTTGAATGCTTACCATTAAGAAAAGAAGCTGTAAAGGTAAGAAAACACAACAATCCCCAGAATCGCACAGCAAAGCATGATCATCATTTTCTTCTACAAAGAGAAAGATGGATATTTACGAGACAGCAAAAACAAATAAGAGAACAGGAGAAAGATAGAAACAGGGAAAGAGAAATACATTTTTGGCACCAAATCTAACAGTTCTCACAGCAGTTCACATTAAAACGTTGCTTATGGAAATTCATGCACAATACTTTTAAATTGACAAAAGGGAGAAAGAGGAATGAAATAAAGGAAAAGCTTATAGGTTTAGGGCCTGTGTGCGTATGTGTGTTTTGTTTAAGAAAGAGAGATCACTCACTTACCATCAGCTGTAGTGCACGTGGTCAAGAGTTTAGATTATATACACATCGTGTCATTGGCTCATAATACAAACCAAAGAAGAAGTTCTTCTGTTAGTGCTTCCTAATAACATGATTCTGCTTTTTGCGTAAAGAATATACAAACAGCTCACAAACCTGCTGAAATCACCTCACTGCGACTCAGTTCAGCCTGAACAGGCAATGCTACTGAGGCTTTTAACTTCGCCGTGTTTAAGGCCAAACTTGAATGCTTATTGTCAACACGAGCCTTCTCATAAAATGACACTGTACTGATAATGTCATCCAGTACAGCAATATGTCCTCATTCATCACTATACTAACCTATACTTTGTAACTTTTGTCCCTTTAAATGCATGGATTTTGTGGAAGAACATTGTTTTGGATGTGCTTCAGCTCTGCGTGAATGTGCGGATGAATATAGTTATCCTACTGCTTAAGAGATATAACCAGCTTAGACGGAAAGGATCTCAAGCTGACTAGCTGAAGATGTTAGCAATACCCATTAATAGTCCTGGTACTTCCCTGAAAATACAGTTGTGGTCAGAATTATTGGCACCCCTGGTAAATATGATCAAAGATGGCTGTAAAAATAAAAATACATTGTTTATCCTTTTGATCTTTCATTCAGAAAATTCTCAAAAATCTAACCTTTCATTGAAGTAAAAGAAGTGAAAGTGGGGTGAAACTCACATTATGAAATTGATGTTTTTCTCCAAAACAAGTTGGCCATAATTATTTTCCCCCTTTTATTAAATACTTTTTGCAACCTCCTTTTGCCAAGATAACAGCTCTGAGTCTTCTCCTATAAAGCCTGATGAGTTTGGAGAACACCTGACAAGAGATCAGAGACCATTCCTCCATACAGAATCTCTCCAGATCCTTCAGATTCACAGATCCATGTTGGCGCTTCTTCTCTTCAGTTCACCACACTCATTTTCTATGGGTTCAGGTCAGGGACTGGGAGGGTCATGGTAGAAGCTTCATTTTGTGACACATTTTTGGATCATTGTCCTGATGGAAGATCCAACCACGGCCCATTATAAGATTTCTAGTAGATGCCCTCAGGTTTTGATTTTTTATCTGTTGGTATTTGCTAGAATCAATGATACCAAGTGTCTGTGCAAGTCCAGGACCTCCAGCAAAAAAAAAAAAAAAAAAAAAAAAATAGGCCCACAACATTAAAAATCCAGCTGTTTATTTAACTGTGGGCATGGGATACTTCTTATCCCTGTTTGCACCAAAAGCTCTTTTTTAAGTTTCATCTGAACTTAGAATCCAGTTCCTTTTGAAGTTCAAATTGTGTCTGACAACTGGATATGCTGGACTTTGTTTTTGGATGAGTGAGGAGGATTTTCCTTGAAAGCTTCCCAAACAACGTATGTGATGGTGTAGGGGATGTTTGATCTTTTTTAGTTTTTCTGACCCATCCTTTCCTCCTCGCCGTGCATTAAGACAATAGAGACACATGTTCTATTCCAGGCAGATTCGTAACATCTTCAGTTGATTGGAAATTATTGCCCTGATGGTGGAAATGGGAATTTTTAATGATTTAGCCATTTTCTTACAGCCACTTTCTATTTTGTGAAGCTCAAGAATCTTTTGCTGCACATCAGAACTACACTCACCTAAAGGATTATTAGGAACACCTGTTAAATTTCTCATTAATGCGATTATCTAATCAACCAATCACATGGCAGTTGCTTCAATGCATTTAGGGGTGTGGTCCTGGTCAAGACAATCTCCTGAACTCCAAACTGAATGTCAGAATGGGAAAGAAAGGTGATTTAAGCAGTTTTGAGCGTGGCATGGTTGTTGGTGCCAGACGGGCCGGTCTGAGTATTTCACAATCTGCTCAGTTACTGGGATTTTCACGCACAACCATTTCTAGGGTTTACAAAGAATGGTGTGAAAAGGGAAAAACATCCAGTATGCGGCAGTCCTGTGGGCGAAAATGCCTTGTTGATGCTAGAGGTCAGAGGAGAATGGGCCGACTGATTCAAGCTGATAGAAGAGCAACTTTGACTGAAATAACCACTCGTTACAACCGAGCATTTGTGAAGCCACAACACGCACAACCTTGAGGCGGATGGGCTACAACAGCAGAAGACCCCACCAGGTACCACTCATCTCCACTACAAATAGGAAAAAGAGGCTACAATTTGCACGAGCTCACGAAAATTGGACAGCTGAAGACTGGAAAAATGTTGCCTGGTCTGAAGAGTCTCGATTTCTGTTGAGACATTCAGATGGTAGAGTCAGAATTTGGCGTAAACAGAATGAGAACATGGATCCATCATGCCTTGTTACCACTGTGCAGGCTGGTGGTGGTGGTGTAATGGTGTGGGGGATGTTTTCTTGGCACACTTTAGGCCCCTTAGTGCCAATTGGGCATCGTTTAAATGCCACTGCCTACTTGAGCATTGTTTCTGACCATGTCCATCCCTTTATGACCACCATGTACCCATCCTCTGATGGCTACTTCCAGCAGGATAATGCACCATGTCACAAAGCTCGAATCATTTCTGGCCCCCACAGTCACCAGATCTCAACCCAATAGAGCATCTTTGGGATGTGGTGGAACGGGAGCTTCGTGCCCTGGATGTGCATCCCACAAATCTCCATCAACTGCAAGATGCTATCCAATCAATATGGGCCAACATTTCTAAAGAATGCTTTCAGCACCTTGTTGAATCAATGCCACGTAGAATTAAGGCAGTTCTGAAGACGAAAGGGGGTCAAACACAGTATTAGTATGGTGTTCCTAATAATCCTTTAGGTAAGTGTACATTCTGTGGTTTTACTCATTGTGATGGATGATTAAGGGAATTTGGCCTTTGTGTTTCCTCATATTTATACTCTGAAATACTGTGAAACAAGAAGTCATAACTATACAATTGCATGTCCCTAGTCACCCTGGTGTGCTAAAAAATGTAAATATTAATGGGAATATACTTCAAAGATATTTTACTCATTAAATCTTTTTAAGGGTGCCAATAATTTAGGCCAACATGCTTTGGAGAAAAACATTTATTTTGCTCCCTCCTTGAGCTCTGTCGCCTTCTTTTTTTGCCAACAGACTCTCTTCTGTTCTGCGTTTATTTAAACCAGGTGATTCGGAGGTTCAAGATTAAGCAGCTCCATGTCAACCATTCTCACTCTTTGTGACAACTATCCTCTGCCACTCACTGTCATACCATAATGAATCAGGATAAGACAAAAACACACTTTGGAAGGAGGATTGATGACTGATGATTTAAATAAATAAATAAAAAAGTGACATAGTATATCTTTAAGCCATATTGAATAAAATAAGTATAAAGTATACACTGTAGCTTTTATTAAAATATCGTTTTTTCACAATGTACTTTTTTTCAATGTACTTCAATGTACCTAAATTATTTAATGCATTCTCTTAGAAAAGGATGAATGTTTTTTTGTGCCTGCACTGCATTTTTTTAAATAAACATTTGTATAATCATAAAACAATAGATCTAAAAAAAAAAATCCTTTAAATATATTCAAAAGAAGTGACTACATGGTTCAAATTGAGGTAAATTTGTGGATAAATCTACATGATAATTTAACTTCGAAATGGGTAAAAACCATTTTTTTTTTACATAAAAAATATTGTTCTTGGCACATGAAACAAGAGTGCTCTGAATGTGGTGTGGTGCAATTATACTTGTTATATTTGATCTTCAACTCCATAACATTCAATCCCAAAACATATTTAATGTTAATATATAATATGTTTTGGAAGATACATGTCATGAGTTATTAACATCTTTGTTTTCAGTTCCAATTATTGAATTTATTACGAGGCACACTGAACCTGAGTGATACTTGTACACACAAAAAAAATATTTTTGCCCCTTGTTCAGGTTATTTAAAATGAGAAAAATTTGCATTTTGTCACAATTTCATTGTTTTAAATCCACCTAATATACTTAACACTGAAGTTTACTACATTAATCATGTTGTTCTTGCGTGGACATCCTTGACCCTCGTGATGAAGAAAAAAACGTCACGCGGACAGTATCATGACAGAACTAAATTCAATTGTGTGTAAAAACTTTCATCAATTAAATTAAGGGTAATGAATTCATTTTTTGAAGAGTAATTTGAATAGATAACTTGTAGCATCTGTAACCACATATTTATGATTGGTGATAATGGTTTAAGAATTTAATTATTGACAACCTATACTTATATTTAAACCCATTAAAACTATTCAAAACCATATTTGTTGACTGCTAAATATTGGGGGATGCATTATTATGCATTATCACCAGCAAAAATTCATCAGTAAGCAAGTGAAGTGACCAAAAAAAGATAAAATCTTGAATGTTTCAGCACAAAGGCAGTTTTCAGACCATGAATCACTCCATAAATGTCTCATGTATTTACAACATACTTAGAAAATATATAATGTAATTTATTCATTTGGTTAATTCTGGTTTTCCCATACAGAAGTTTGTCATCATCACATTAAAAAACATACAGATGTGCGCTTCCATTCTGGACGACCCATCAATGCTTAGCTTATTGTGTTCATTTCACAGGGTCTTTGAACAGAAGCCGAAATCACCTCTGAGTCTCTGGGCCCTTTTGATCAAAAACATTTTAGTGGCTCGTCCAGTGGATGTAGCCATTGAAGTCTTAAGAACACAGGCTAAAACAATAAAAACATTAAGGCATGAAATGGTTACCTTTCCCTTGTGAGTCTCATAAAAATCCCTTATTCGGTGCTCATTTGATTTGTCCATGTATTTAAAATATGCTTCCTTCAAAAGCCATTCCTGGCATGTAGTAAAAGTTCCTTAAACATTTCCCGTCACGTCCTTACAAGAATAATAAAAAAAATCTGTTTCCTTGACCATCACTCAAATTCCAGCAGAGTAGTTTCCCATTGGTTTGTGCTGATGAAGGGAGGGGCCACAGGTGGAGGGGGCGGGGCATCTGCTTCATAACTCGAAGAGAGGATGGAAAGGAGAGGAGGAAGTGTTCAGCTATAATAAAGGGGAGTTCGTGAGCAGCCACAGAGGAGATGTGCTGATGCAGAGGTTATCACAGAACCTGTGTGAGGATGATGATGATGATGATGATGAGCACAACAGCACCAATCACACCCAGTATGATCATCTTCTACAAAAGACGAAACAAACACAATCCATTAATCCAACAGCAGCAAACATCGAATAACTATCAGAACAAAACAACAAAGCCCTACAGAACCGTAACACACAGAGAACATAGAAATAAACACTACAACCAAACCAACAGATGCCCAAACAACCAAACAAAGCATGCTTGACATCCCAGAGGAAGACTAGAGAAGAACAGCTAAAATCCTGGTCACAAGAGCTTCATATCTGCATAATAAACAAACACCAACACCATTCCCAGCTCCAAAACCTTACACACGTTCCTCTGAAATTTACTCACCAGAGACTTTATCTCAGACCTACAGATAAACCCACAATCAAGGCAATAATTGCCAAAATCGTCACAACCACAGACACTATAATGATTGTTTTCTGTGAAGAAAAAAACAACAGATGCACACAACTGTTAGCATCTACTTTTTAACATTTGCGTAACAATTAAACGACTCATTCAGACATAAACTGACACAGATCCACTGACATTCATTTCAGGACTGCATTCATTGAACAGACAATGTCTAGAAAACTGGCATTGAGAAAGAAAGAAAGAAAGAAAGAAAGAAAGAAAGAAAGAAAGAAAGAAAGAAAGAAAGAAAGAAAGAAAGAAAGAAAGAAAGAAAGAAAGAAAGAAAGAAAGAAAGAAAGAAAGAAAGAAAGAAAGAAAGAAAGAAAGAAAGAAAGAAAGAAAGAAAGAAAGAAAGAAAGAATTTTTTACTTCACTTTTGTGTTGTTTGTTGTACTTTTGTCTTTGATTTTGTCTATGCTGTTTGTTTTCTCTATTACTATACATTTAAAAGGGACAGTTTACCAATTTATTTAAATTCTGTGACCAATAACTCACCCTGTATGACTTACTTTCTTATGTGGAACATAAAGGAAGATATTTCGCGAAGTTCCTTAGTGTTTTTTTGTCTATACAATGGAAGTCAATGGGGTCCAATGTTGTTTGGTTCCCAACCTTCTTACAAAAACATCTTCCTTTTTGTTTAACAGAAGAAAGAAAGTCATACATGGTGAGAAAACTATGACAGAATATTCATTTTTGGGTGGAGTGTCCCTTTAAAATAAATGTAAAAATCTTGAATAGCACAAAAATAAACTTGTTGTACCTGTACAACTGACCATTAAGAGAGGTATTTTCAGCAAGTTTTTAAAATTTGATGTACATGCACAGATGAATCATTCACAGTAAGGACTGTGGATTAAGCAAATAATCTCAGTTTAGATTTCATGTTGAATTTAATGAATTTCCTGATCCTGTTCTCCCTTCCCCACATCATTTCCTGTATTTTCTATACCATCTGTATCAATAAAAGTGGCAAAAAAGGCCAAAATTGCCATGCTAACACACGGAGCCACGATAAGCTCTCGCTCGCGCCACAAGATGCCGTTCGTCCTCACGTTTCAACACAGTTCTTCTCAACTATATGAATGTGTTTGTAATATGTCAAATATTTCAACTAGCCATTAATATGAAATGTAAACTGACGACATGGCTTAATGTTTATTTCATTACCTGAAATACACTGAAATCCTGTAATAGGAAGTTTCAGGGCGTATCAGGATTAGTATTAATCACTGAGTTTGTGTTTGTGTGACTCTATGTGTGACGTCATAGGGCTTGGACACAGTACGGAGAGTCTTTAGGGAAGGGTGGAACAGAGGGACGGGACGGGCTGATAATCATCATGAACTCACACGCCGAGCCTCCTGCTGATATTTAGCAGCTTTTTTAGTGTCAGCAACCGCCCGCTCCACAAAGCCAACTGACTGGTCCATGTTGTTCTCAATCCTGTCAATCATACCACCCTACAGTGGATTTTGGGTGAAGAAGAGAGAAGGAAAGAGGAAATAGAGAGAGGAGAGAGAGAGAGAGAGAGAGAGAGAGAGAGAGAGAGAGAGAGAGAGAGAGAGAGAGAGAGAGAGAGGTGGGGGGCAAAAAAGGAAGAGAAAAGAGACAGCAGAAACCAGCGACTGTTATTGTAAGGTCAGCTTGAGCGGCAGGTGAGGTCCGTACCTTCCTGGATTTACTCTGATACTTGACAGCTTTCTTAGTTTCAACCTTTGCAGCTTCAACGTGATCGACTGCTTTACCCACATTCACTTCAATGTTATCAACCATGTTGCCCTGAAACATAAGGGGGGAAAAACAATGAAAACACATACAGGGTGTCTTTCACACATAGATGTGAAGACCGGGACTAGTTGACACACAGGGAAGTTATTTCCGATCCTAGACTTTACCAGTCAATGCGTTTAATGAACTGTAACTTATTTCCTGTACAATAATGTAGAAATGTTCAATATATTTGTTGGCTATATAGAAATTGGTTTTCAAAAACAAGCCCACCCTGATTCACTGGAGTAAAGTGTGACAACTAGCCCCAGTCTCCCCTATAGAAACGGGGACTTGAATAAAATGGATTAATTAGAGAAATACCACAATCTTACCTTTCAGTTATCCTCCATAGCAAGCAGTTAAGCAAAATAATGGTGGATTGGTCAAAATAGTATATTATAAATATATATAGTACAGCCTCCAAAACCTTGTGACCTGCAAAGGTCTAAATAGACAGCTCAGCAAATTATCACTCATGCGTGAATTATATTCTACCGTTCAAAGTTTTTTTTTTTAAGTAGTCAATACTTTTGGGTAAGGATGCATAAAATTGATCCAAAATGACAGTAAAGACATTTATAATGTAGCAAAAGATTTCCATTTCAAATAAATGACTTTCTATTTCGTCAAAAAAAGTATATATATAGTATATGTTACTGCAGCAATAACAGTTTTCAACATTGATAATAATAAGAAATGTTTCAAGTCTGTTCGCGTCCTTGGAATTATACGTTTATATGGCAATGCTATCAAAGCCAAAATGAATCTGCAGCAGTCAGGTGGTACAAGTCAGAGGTCTCCGAAAATACAGAGATTTACAAGTAATATACTTAAATATGCTATAAATAATTGTATATTTACTTGATTCTGCCCTCCATTTCTTTCTTAAATGACAAATGCAATGCTGCATTACATGCTGACTGAATTGAGGTGTCCTATATAATTATGAAGTATAGATTTGCTTGCAACTGTTCACCTTTAGTGTTTCTATGGCCCTGTATGCACCTGGTATTAAGATGCATTCTGGTCGATCGGATCACAAGTGGACGACGCTAGATACAGGTGTAAACGGGGTCTAAAACGCTTTGAGCTTGTCCACTTTCAACCACTTCCAGAGGTAGTCGAAAACACATTAGAACGGATTGCTTACATAGTGTAAACGCTCATGTGGTCGAATGGGTTCAAACAGCCACAAAAGACCGTCTACTCTCCGACTACTGACCTAATGCGCAAACATTAGTGGGAATCATGCTAGCCAGACGGGATTTAAACTGTCGGCTGAAGACCCAAGTTTGGTTTGAAGACGAAAAACATACCAAGCATGATGTTCTCTCACCATTCCTGATTTCTAACACACACTCACAGCGTTCAGCTGAGTCTTGTGGCTGTCAGAGCAGAAACGAAAGCTGATGTTCTCCGTGTGTTTTTCTGGTCGTGTTCATATGTAAATTGCGCAAGCTTATTTTGTCCATAAGATCAAAAGATCTGAAAAAGCCCATACATTTACCCGCCCATAGACCAGAAGTGGTTGAAAGTGGACAAAAGAGACGGATTAAAACACCAGGTGTAAATGTGAATATGTCTCCCTTTGTTTACTTGTGATCCGATTGACCAAAACACATCTTATTACCAGGTGTAAACAGGGCTCATGATGCTTAAAATGTTGTCAAGATAAGCAGCTCGCAGGGTTTTGGAAAACATCTATTGACATTAATTTCTTCTAAACAAATCTTGAAGGTGTAATGGGTGAATAAAGTTTGTGACCAAATTAAATAAAGCAAAAATGAATGAGAGGAAAACAGGCAGTAAGGGAAATAAAAAAGGTATGAACAAAGAGGAGTTAAGAACACTCACATGTGAAAGAAGGGGCTGATGGGAAGTCACTCCGACCTGTTGCAAATGGCTTAGCAACCAAGAGACCAAACCAACAGAACGAGTTTGAACAAAGAGGAAGAGAGGAAAGGATGCTACAGACCAGACATAGAGAAGCAGAGAAAGAGAAGGAAATACATGACAATGAGGGGAAAGTTAGAAAACAATGACTGTGTGAAAGGATGGAGAAAATATTGGACAGATGCGTGCGATGAAAGTGTGTGTGTACCTGGCTCTCCACCAGCATGGCGATGTCCACAAACATGTCATGCAGTTCCTTTATGCTGCTCTCCAGACGCACAATGTCTTTGTGACGCGCTTCAATCTCGCTCAGCGCTTGTTTAGAGATCCCTGAATCCACGATCTACAACACAAACAGCAGTTTTATCAGGATGTAGTATGAAAAGATTTACTTGGTCTTGAAATATTATGGTCAGGTTATGGTCTAAGACAAGGGTCTCAAATTATCACTAGACTAGTGGTGTTCGCCATCAGTGACCGGTTAAACAGTTACAACATGTACCTCAGATGTAACAGTGTTAAGAGAACACTGCTTTAAAAGCAACATGTTACACTGTTCTTTCTAATAAAACGTAACCATTGTTACTTTATATGAAAAGTATTGCGTTTGCATTACATTTGCATTATAAAGTTAGTAAGGCTACTTCTGCACTGATGTTATGAGATAAGGGTGTATTTACACAGCAACCACAATCACAGGAAATAATGAATCAAAATATTGCTAGATGTGCTGATTAGGCCGGCCAGAGTAAACGCATTTAAATAAAGTTATTTTGTTGTCGTATTAGAGGTGGTCAGTATGAACAAAATATATATTTTTTGCCACCAATTCGATAACGTCAAGATTTTGAAAATAATTATAATTAAATTATGTCTAAATTTTACATTTTAAATATTATTAAAATAATCAAATGTCAGGATTCCAGAAATTTTAGGAGCTTAATGTTCTTCGGGCATCCCATTCTTTTTAACCAATTAATTTTTACATGGACTTTTCCCGTTGTTTGTGATTTATTGGATAAATAAGAGTTGCTCAGAGTTTCTACCCAATAGAATATTTTAGAGCTTGACAATAAAAAAAATAAAATAAAAAAAATAAATAAAAAAATAAAAAAAATAATAATAATATATAATAATTATTATTATTATTATTTGTTTTTTTTTATTGTCAAGCTCTAAAATATCTAAAATATAAAAAATCTAAAATATTTTTTATATATATATATATATATATATATATATATATATATATATATATATATATATATATATATATATATATATAAAAAATATTTTAGATATATATATTAAAGGTATAATGGAGGATCTTTTACTTCCGGGTGGATCACCTATACTATTGGTCCTCCTAATTGTCAATCATTCTGGTGAATCAATCAAACTTATTCAAAAAGTGGAGAGGGCGGGTCTTATCTAAAATTCAGAAAGATCCTCCACTATACCTTTAAATTGTATTATATATATATATTATATATAATTGTATTATATCACACTTTAAAATCTATCAAATTGTATAGAAATCACACTTTTAAATCCAAGCTGCCTCAAATATCCATGTTTTCCAAGGCTTTGTGGGAATCCTGGTTTCTCTTCAACTTTTATTCAAATTATTAATGGGTTATATATAGCCTAGAAAGCACGCAAAGACAGCTCCCTTTATAATCACTAAATCACTCAGCTGTCACTCATCTCAGTTCGCAATCTCACAAAGTTGCGTTATAATCAATGAAGTTGTCTACACAGCACAATGAATCTCTTATGTAATAGTGTCTATACTTTGTTAATGAGAGGACTTCTCGTTTAAGAAAAGAAAGCACCCCCGTAGAACCGGGCCTGACTGTATAATTCGCTCTTCCTCTTCTTCTTCTGAATCAGTTTCTGGTTCAAACATACATGGCTGAATTCCACCAATATTTCCACTTGTCATTGTGTACAGTTTCCTACAGTAAAGTTGAGCGAGTGGATCAGGTCGTCCGAGCTGGCGTGAGTGAGTGGAGGCGAGGATCATTTACATATTCATGGTCATGCGTATACTAAATTAAGCAAAGGTGTAGAGTTACATTAAGACTATTTTAAGACATGAAGAAATTATTTTCACAGGAAAAAAACATAAATATGCCATTTTGAATATCAAAGATGAGTTTTAAGGGATGAAATGATTGACAGCAGGGGGGACTTTAAATAATCTTGAGTTCCCCTAGTGGGTATTTTCCCCAGTCCCATAATTGAGAACCATTGCTTTAGAATATGGATGGTGTATGAAAACGGTTTGAATTGTTGGTCTTGACTCCAGCTCGGCCCCACACACACACACACACGAAGGCACGCATTACCCCTGCAGTGAAAACGGCTGCGTTTCCTCCCTCCAGCATCTCCTCCAGCTCCTCATCAGTAGTGGCTTTACCAGCTAGAGCCAGAAGCAGAACAAAAGCAAGTCAAAGACAGAAAAGAGGAATAGCACAGTGTCAGTTTGACACGCTTCAACCGCAAGCCTGAGAGAGAAACGTCACCCACTGTGAGGGTGAGGTGATGTTCAATAAGGTCTCATGCACTGGTGTTTAGTCAGGAGTGAGAGTGCGGGCGACACTTACTGATCTCTAATTGTCTCTGAATGCGACCTTTGCTTTTCTCTCTGAAGTCCACCTGAGCTTCATTGTATTTGGTCATCACATCAACAAACTTCCTGGAAAGAACAGCGTGCTGGCGGGGCAACATGAGAGCAGAGTTAATAGAGCGTGTGTATTTGTGTGTGTTGCGCGAGCTGGATGTTGACTCACTTGTGATTTGCGTATTCTCATGTCGGCTGATACTCTTTCTACTTCTTCTGCCTCGAGATTCCTTTCAATGGCTGTACGGACACATTCACACAGCGCAGGGTTACTATAGTTAACTACCACCAAAACTAAAACCATAAAAAAACATGTTCAGTACTTTAAATTAAATAGATGTCAAGTAAATAAAATGAAACCAGATCTTAAATAAAACTATTTTAGTATCTCAATGATGCTGAAATAAGGGTAAACTTTGCATTAAAGATGGATAAATGGCTCATATCATTCTGGGTCAGGTGTGTTTGAAAAGCCAAACCTTTTTATGTGTGTCCTAATTCTTTGCCCTAATGGGAAAAGCACAAAGCAGGCCAGCACACATGTAAGGACACTTACTCTTGAGTTTGTTTCGAGCATTGTTGGCCATTTTCTTGATGTCGTTAGTAAGCGCCTCCAAATCATCCTGTGTCTCTGTTCACAGAGAAAAAAACTGAAGTTAAGGGGAGGTATAAGAATGGATTGAAACAGCACTGGTTTGTGTATGTTCTGTCATTGTTAAAAACTCCCATAGGAATATTTTATAGCTCAAAGGTTCCTCTTTCACAGCTTTGGAGACTTAATGGAGTTATGTTTCATATCCGGCTCAGAAAGAGAATTGAAAGAATTTAATGTTTTTTATAGAAGTCTCTTATGCTCATCAAGACTGCATTTATTTGATCAACAATACAGTAAAACTCTAATATTGTAAATACAATTTAAAATAACGGTTTTATATTTAAATATATTGTAAAATGTAATTTATTCATGTGATGCAAAGCTGAATTTTCAGCATCATTACTCCAGTCTTCAGAGTCACATGATCCTTCAGAAATCATTCTAATATGCTGATTTAATGCTCTAGAAACATTGATTATTTTCATCAATGTTGAAAACAGTTGAGCTGCTTCATATTTTGGGGAAACGGTGATACATTTTTACAGGATTCTTTGATGAATAGAAAGTTCAAAAGAACAGCATTTCTTTTAAATAGAAATCTTTTGTAACATTATAAATGTCTTACTGTCACTTTTGATCAATTCAGTAGATCTCGAGCAGAACTTTTCACTCCCCTGTGCTTTTATGGGATTGCGCTCTCACGATAATTTGCCTTGTTTAGTAAATCTGGACCTTAAAGGTCCCATATTGTACACCTTTCTGATGTTTTATTTTAGGTTTTTATGTCCTTAAGAATATATATTTGCGGTATAAGTACCAAAAACCATCTCAATATATTTTTACAGCTTTCCCAGGAGCTCTGCCAAGAACAAGTCGATTTTGGCCTGTCTACTTAAAATTCATGAGCCTCTCTTCTGATTGGCTTGTTGTTTTCTGAGTGACCCACCATTGGTGGGGGTGGTGACTGAAGGCGGTGACTGAGTAGTTCTGACATCACATTTATAAGGAAGTCACAACGGCTCGTGAAAAGGCACAGCTACTTTATGCAGGCTGTGTGCATTTGTCTGTGGATCGACTGTTTTGAAACTTATATGGTAGTTTCATAGCCCCTAAACCTCTGTTATCATGAAAAAAGCCAGGAAATTTCAGTTTTGACAATATGGGACCTTTAATATTCATCAAAAAGAACCTCACTGACTGTAAACATTTGAATGGCAGTGTATCAATTTTCTCTCAAATGTTTCTTCAAAACCCTGTTAAATTAGACTAATTTATTTCTCAATATTAATTTATAAATATTGTATTGTTCATTGTTAATTCATTTTAATTCATAATACAACTAATTATCTAAGATAATGTAATATACAACTTGTATGTATTAGTAGTACATAAAAAATGAACATTAAGCAATATTTACAAATGGTGTAAAATGTTGCTCATTATAAGTTCATGTTAACTATTGCATTAAATAATGTTAATGTATTAAATAAACCTTATTAAGAAATTCCATCGTTCTTAAGACAGCTTAAAAAGTTTGGAGTATCTAAAGTTGGTGTGTTACATTTTTACAGAGCTGGGACTGAAAGTGTACTGACTTCCTCAATTGCGGAGTGGTTTGGCAGTTCCACTGTTCAGCAGAGAAGTCAGATCTGTAATATAGTGTGGTCTGCCTCAAAAAACTATAGGTTAAGATCTTCCCACTACTGATGACCTTTATACGTTTGCAGAGAAAAGGACTAACAATTCTCAGAGATCCGACTCATCGGGAAGGACACCTCTTAACCCCTCGACCTTCAGACAGACAATAAAAACTAGATCCAAGCGTTTCTGAACAGCACTTATTGTAGGATTGTTCATGCTCTTAATTCCTCTGGGATTTATGTATCTGTATTTTATTTCTTGTAATTGATAGGATATGTATGTATGTGTGCACCCTATTGCAGAGTATATTGCTGTGTCCTAATTTGCCTACTTATACAATGCCCTATTGTGTACTGTTTTTGTGAAGAAAAATTACACACTTTTGAGTGTGTAGCATAATATTAGGCAAGCTTTGGGACGTACTACTTTGCCATGACTGTGCCTTTAACGGACTCTCAGTCGCTTAGTTATGTGCATCCTGTCACCGTTTAAAGGTCCCGTTCTTCGTGATCCCATGTTTCAAACTTTAGTTAGTGTGTAATGTTGTTGTTAGAGTATAAATAATACCTGTAAAATGATAAAGCTCAAAGTTCAATGCCAAGCGAGATATTTTATTTAACAGAAGTCGCCTAAATCGAACGGCCCGTTTGGACTACATCCCTCTACTTCCTTCTTTAATGACGTCACTAGAACAGTTTTTTGACTAACCTCCGCCCACAGGAATGCTCCCTCAACTCTACAGAAATTCGTTTATGTACTTGCGCACTTCTTATAACTTACTGTGTTTACTCAGCTCTTACGGTGATTTTCTGAAGTAAAACTGACGCTTCATCTTTTGTGTGATGTACAATAAACTTTATTAAACTCATCAGTATATGTTTGATCATCATTCGCACCTGGTCCGAAACAGCAGACTTGTAGGCTATTAATAAAATAATGGATACATACAAGCAGATGACAAACACGTTATAATAACCGTAATTACACTACTAAACTATACCTGTTCCATCTCTATACAGCACTCTGACTCTGTAGGCATTATTGTCCGACTCGAAATGAACACCGTTACTGAGAGTTTCTGATATTATCATCATTCCGTGAGATGAAATTGTCCTGAGAGACTGAGCGCGAGCTCATGAAGCTCCGCCCCCTGTGTCGTCCAGCAGCAGCTCATTTGCATTTAAAGGGCACACACTAAAACAGCGCATTTTTCTGAGCCCCAAAAAATGACAATTTAAACATGCTGTAAAAAATGATCTGTTGGGTATTTTGAGCTCAAACTTCACATACACACTCTGGGGACAATAGAGACTTATTTTACATCTTGTGAAAAGGGGCATAATACGGGACCTTTAAACTGACCTGTCAACCATCTCGTCACAGATAAAATCCTCCACGTTCAACTGAATTTAATTTCCCTGCATTTCCGAGAGAAATACAGTAACATGTTGATCTGCCAGTCGTGGGTCTTTCATGAGGAGACTCCTTGTGTTTGCAATTTGCATAATGACGTATTTATATGATGCATAATGACCAAACGTATCTTTACAAAAGTTCACAATGCTGTCTTCGGATAACATGTGGATAACATTGAATAAATATATTTTCGTCAGGTAAGATACTGATTATTAATCACTCAAACCTCTTTATCGACACCTCTCTACTTAACCGTTGGACTCGCACATCCGCCATGTTAGTAGTTTTTTACAAACTGTGTTTGTAGTTCTAATCGAATCCTCGTCCAAAGCGCAATGGGTTGTGGGTAATATTAGATCCACAGATCTGCACTTCAGATTCTAGCCGGAAAAAGTAGATCAAAACTCATTTCAACACTATGATTTGGGACACACTAATTCTAATTTCGAATGCTATTTAGGAAGGAAAGTATGCGAATTGGGACGCAGCATATGTCACCTGTTACTCGACGGATACCAGTCAGTGGAAAACAGTGTTGAACCGGGTCATAATGAGTGAATGTGAATGTGTCTTACTCTGGTCTGATGTTGGTGCAGAAAGAATAACTGAGAAAAGTTTCTTCACTTCGGTCACATTCTCATCAATCTTGTCAATGCTGTTCCTGATGTCTTCAATCTGAAACAAAGAAACAAGGTCACTTAAGATGCACAAACCACAATGACACACATTCATGCAAAGCACATCAGAAGTATTTACACAAACAGGACTGTAAAATATACAGAAGAACGTGCCTGGCCGAAGAACTCATCCATAAAAGCAGCATTGTCCACGGCGATCTCAACATCCTCGTCATCATGATCGCATGTCTGAAACAAATATCAGGTAAAGACGTAAGGAAATGTCAGTTGTGTTTTTAATGATCTCATGCTGTCTTTATACACCCTTATATTGTTATGGCTGGCATGTAACTCACTGTCACTAATTCACTGTCTAGAAACTAAATTACAATTTAGTACAAATTTGGAAAGATATTTAAACTCTATTGATTGCATATGTAGTGGAGTAACACCTGAAAATGACCGGTAATTTCCTGGCTTGGGAATTACTGAGCCAATAACAATAACTGATAATCAAGAGCTTGTTGTGGCTGATAACCAAAATATATATGTTTGCATTTTAAACCTTTCAAATGGAGCAGGTAGCAGATAAGCAAATGTATATTCAATCAAAACCACTACCCTGACACAAAATAGAGCGTAAAACTAAAAGTTCAAAAACGTATGATCTAGACTTGGTCTAGAGTGGTCAAGTCTTAAAGTGAGCATGAAATGGAAGTTGCGATAGTGTTTTTATAGTTGCTTTTTAATGTTTTCCTTTTCTTTAGTGTGTTTCTGCATACAAACTGCTAAGTTACAAAGCTCATAGTCTCCCACAAAGCGATTTAATCTATCTAAAGGCCGAGACACACCCAGGCCCAGGCTTTAACAGAGAAACCTGATCCAGACTTGCCGAAAACGCCTCGATCGAAGTCCAGATATTACTTCCTCAAAACGTCCATGTCACAAATGTGAAATATTAGCATAATGCCCGCCCAAATGCATGTGCAAAGAAAAGCTGTTCCTAAACATTACAACAATTAAATTGAACTTATTCTCATGAACCTGGAAAGGTACAACACCGGCTATATACAAAGAAGACTACTTACTTACTACTAAGTCGTTGATCATCCACATTTTCACAATCTGACTTCGGCTCGAAATGATACAGTAAAACCAATAATATTATTAACTGTGTGTTTACAATTGCTGTAGAAGCCTTGCAAGCTGAAGCTCGCGATTATGTTAAGGGCCGTTACATTTCTGACACACTTTGGAGAGCGTCGAAGGTTTCTATTTACAACGTGTTTTTGCACATACTTGACAATGTCCAATCAAAAGTGTTTCAGTCAGAACACACTCTCCACTCGAAACACCAACATTTGCGTTCAGTGCAGAGTTGTGCACATTCGCAAATCCTCTCATTATAACAAACAAATTTTTAGACATTATGTAAATAAGAGATTCATTGTGCAGTCGGCTTCATTGATTATACCATAACTTTGTGAGATTACGATGAACTAAGACGAGTGACAGCTTTTTAGTGATTATAAAGGTAGCACTCTTTTTTTCTGGTCAAATTAACAGTGGTTTCTGAACGTAGATGCTTTAATAACAAATCCTTTCTCTGAAGCGACTCTGCTGGGATGTGTAGGTCGTGCAGGCGACAAGTAACTTGAAACTATTTCATGGTAATCTATTTAAATGTGTTTTTAAAGGGAAGTGCATCTCATTCCTTAGCCTTACCCTGGAGTTGGTTCACCCTCAATAATCGAAATAATGAACTTTTAAAACAGCTTCATATGGAGATCGACTACTTTTGACTGATAAAATTCCAGCCACTGGAAACACTGATAAGGTGAGTCGTACAAAACCTTTCTTTTTAGTAATTTAGTGTACACAAACAACGTAGTCAATGCTCAAGTTCATGTGTAGAGCCCCTGGTGATACTTCGAGCACAGTTTTATATTGCGTCGAGCCTCCTTAGTGT
Organism: Scardinius erythrophthalmus; assembly: GCF_964197995.2. NCBI lineage: Eukaryota > Metazoa > Chordata > Actinopteri > Cypriniformes > Leuciscidae > Scardinius > Scardinius erythrophthalmus. Next base: position 26,982,073 of record NC_138233.1, on the reverse strand, counting down.
TTTAAAAATAGAGATTTTGATGCTATCATAGTCGTGCCCCATGCACTCCCATTCAAAAGGCATTTTGACCTAAAACGAAAATCTTGAATTTTAAAAATGCCGTTTCCACTCTAATTATGCTTTTACATGAAAGTTTGACTCAGGTAGATTAACAAAAAGGGCCTAGGTTCAATTTTGGCGACAGTTACCCTTTAAATCGATCATGTCACATGAACATCCGGTGTTACAGGCCTCTGCTGACAAGGCACAATGTAAACTGCCCTGAAACAGTTGCTTTAGCAAACTCGCGAATCTAGACTTTTATTGCATGCAAAGTCTTCCTAAATGGACAACACGGCTCTCTATACAATCCATATGAAAGTAAGTAGGGTAAATTGTGATTTTGTGCAATGTTAGCAGCAATGTTACAGCTGACTTGCACAGCACTTTATAGGGACAGAAAGGTGTGTCTTGTGATGTTTTATGAGGAGCATGTGGAGACTAGTACTGTTTTCTATTTTAATAATGGCTTTACTGTCAAATGACGCAATTAAACAAATTAACACCGTCATAGAACAGCGCTTCGTGCATGATAACATTATAACTCAAATGTCAAAAGACACAAGGGTTAAAGTCTGAGTGAAATCACACCTTCTTTATGACACTACTCAAGGATTTCTCAACAGTCATCAAGCTTGTGGCTCCGTCACTTCACCACAGAGAAGCCCAACACACACTAACACACACACACACACACACACACACACACACACACACACATATCTTTGTATCTCTGTGAAACCCTATATGAAGCTCAAACACTCATTCAAGATTTCTAAGGAATCAAATGACACATTTAACTTTACAAAAATCGTAGCACAGTAACCACGGTAACTACCAAAATATAAGTAGTTATATTTGCTTCAGTAAAATTGTCATTAATATACAAAGTTTTGCTGCATACTTTGTCATTTGATATAATGTTTTAAAAACATACATACACTACTGGTCAAACATTTGGGTAAAAGACATTTATAATGTTATAAGTGTTTTCTATTTCAAATAAATGCTGTTATTTTGATCTTTCTGTTCATCAAAGAATCCCAAAGAAATACAACACGGTTTTCACAAAAATATTAAGCAGCACAACTGTTTTCAACATTGATAATTATAATATTCTGAAGGATCATGTGACTGAAGACTGGAGTAATGATGCTGAAAATTCAGCTTTGATTAAGGGAATAAATTACATTTTAAAATATATTAAAATAGAAAACAGTTATTTTAATGTGTAATAATATTTCACAGTATTACTGTTATTTACAATATATTTGATCAAATAAATGCAGTGCTGGTGTAGGTGGATAATATCAAGTTACCACAGTATTGCAGTAAAAACTAGATTTTCTGAAGAATACACATATTGATATGCTAAATGCTAGATTTTTTATTTTTTATTTATTTGTATCATTCGATAATGGATATTTAATTGTACTTGCTCATTTTCCTTATAACATCATTTAACGCTCACTTAAAGGTAATCTTTAAAAATGCTAATAATTTAATAACACTGATATCATTTTGAAAAAATCCCAATGAATAATATTTTTGTACATTATAATTGTCAGGCTATAGGTGAGGTATTTATTTAACACACTAAAATAACTCAAAAACACAAGAATCAGCAGAAGATTAAACTCGGGGCTTAAATACACAGAGAGAGTAATCAACTGAACATAAACAGGTGTGTGGAACTAATTAACAACCAAGGAAACTAACTGGAACATAGTCAGGAAAAAAAAAACAGAACAGTAAACAGTGAAACCAAAACTGAACATACACATTACAATAATGTTGTGTTTATAATGCTATAATGTTATACTGAATATTATAATGTTGTAATGAGTAAATTCACATCTATAAAATTTCACAAATTACTGAGTTTAGTTTTTAGAGTTAGAATCTTAATTTTAATATTGGCCATAACAGTGTTGGAGAAAGTTACTTTTAAAAGTAATGCATTACAATATTGCGTTACTCCCTTTAAAAGTAACCAGGGCTTGACATTAACTCTTTTGCTCACCAGCCACTGTGGCTAGTGGTTTTCCAAAGTTACTAGCCACTCAGCATTTTCACTAGCAACAATTTTGACATCAATACCATGGGGAAAAACCGCCATATAGATATTTTTTATATTATCTTATAATTTGGCAGCAGGGATATTAGGCTGCTGTCACTTTAAGACCCAACGCACTGATCCATTATATTGTTACACATGCGTTTTCTTTCTCAAAAATGTTTGCGCAAAGATATTTGTGTTCTCTTGAACAACTTCCTGTTTAATGTCCCACTGGCAGCGTTTCAGACAGCTCAGTACGTTAACAATGGAGCAGTTTATAGAGTTTCCCGGATCAATAACTCGTGAGCTAAACGTTGTTAAAACACAAATGATACCTATAACGAGCTATGACCCAATTTTCCTCAAAACGAGCTTTTTGAATTGAATCATTCATGCTGATGACACGAACATTGCAGAATGACTAACGAAGTTTAATACTTAGGGTTAGATGATTGTTAGACTGATCCTTAATCATTAGATCAACATTTCTTTCTTTCTTCAAACATCACTGATATGTGTATTAATGATGGTATGGTGGAAAATATGTTTACAATAGTACATTTTTATAAGAGACCATCAGCCAACACTCTAAAAAATAATTCTGTGGATTAGTAAATAATTAACTTTATTAACTTAATAAAATCTCTGAATATCATTTACTTGATTGTTTGAGTTGAACATACCAAAATATTTGAAAATTTTCTTTTGTTTTTTCTTTTGTCTAAAATTTAGTTATATTTAAGGAATTAAAGAATTTAGTATTTGACTAACTTTGCTCTTTGATACCAATCTTTCATTTGAAAGTCACGTGTCTAGTATCTGTAAAACTGCATTTTTCCATCTTAAAAATATATCTAAATTACGCCATATGCTCTCATTGACAAATGCGGAACAATTAGTTCATGCGTTCATGACCTCAAGGTTAGATTATTGTAATGCTCTACTGGGTGGTTGCCCTGCAAGCTTAATAAACAAACTACAGCTAGTTCAAAACGCAGCAGCTCGAGTTCTTACCAGAACCAGGAAGTATGACCATATTAGCCCGGTTCTGTCAAAACTGCATTGGCTCCCTATTAAACATCGCATCAGTTTTAAAATATTGCTGATTACTTACAAAGCACTAAATGGTTTAGCTCCGCAGTACTTGAGCGAGCTCTTAACGCATTATAGTCCTTCACGTCTATTACGATCTCAAAATTCCGGCCAGTTGATAATACCTAGAATATCAAAATCGACTGCTGGCGGTAGATCCTTTTCCTATTTAGCACCAAAACTCTGGAACAGTCTTCCTAACATTGTCCAGGAAGCAGACACACTCTGTCAGTTCAAAGCTATACTAAAAATACATCTCTTTGACCTAGCTTTCACATAATACATTATAGACTTCTATAATTCAATGTTAGGCTGCATAGATTAGGTCAGCTGGAACCGGGAACACTTCCCATAAATCCTGATGTACTCGTTACATCATAAGAAGAATGGCATCTACGCTAATTTTAGTGTAGTCTGCCGGACCCAGGCCGTACCCAGATCTGATGAAGGACCTTCGCCTGCACCCGATGACAACGCAGTGCTCAACTCGCAACTCAATTTGCGTATCTACCCCGAATTGATAAAATAAAATAAAATTCTATATCAGAAACGCCAGAACTTTGTTTAGGCTTGGTTTGTAGGGAATTCCAAACCTGCGCACATATATTCAAACGCACATAACTATAGAACCCGTTCTTAATGCGCATGTGACCGCCATCAGCGTTTCTCACAGGTTCGCGTTTAAAGTCTGTGTAGAGAGAATGGTGTCGTCTTAGCGGCCCCTAATTTAATAACAAATGATCGTTGCGACGGAAGCGAATCAATCAAAACTAACTTTAGCTGGAAAATAACTTTATTGAAGAACCACTATAAAGCCAAAACAATCTCTATTACCTTAAATTATACGTTTATCTCTGTAAAGCTGCTTTGAAACAATTTACATTGTTAAAAGCGCTATATAAATAAAGATGACTTGACTTGACTAACCAATTATTTATTTATAGTAGGCTACACTTATTAATATATTTAACACACTCTTAAGAAATTGAGCAAGTTTACTCAATTAAAACAATGCACCCCTCCCCCATCCTCCGACGTGACGACAACTCAACGGTTGAGTAAGCGCGGGCTGTTTGAATTCTCTCCAGTCCAGAACAAACAGTTCTCTCTTCTCTTCTCATCGGCGCGGAATTGGTGCATTTCCCCTGTGAAATTCAGGTGTGTGTACGTTTTATTTTATCTATAAAATCATTACTGTGCTTTAATTCATTTTATTTAATTCAAAACAACATACTGGGACCGGAGGCAATGTGAGTCACCTAAACGAGTGTTGCGTCTGTCTTTTCGCGTGACTGAAATGTCTGATGCCTTGCATAAAACACACGACTTTATTCCTAAAGATAATAAATAGAATTATTTTGGATGATAAAATATTCTCAGAACTGTGCACTGTTTGTTTATTGGCAGGTTATCCAATAGAGCAGCATCTTTCAGCTATGAGTGAAACGCTAGATAGCGGACTAAAGTTCATCCGCAGAGCGCGAGTCCACCTCCGGCACGAGAACCAGCGCTGATCCGGTGGAAATGGGATAACAGACCCAGTTGATTACACTTGAATTACTTTTAAAAAAAAATGTTTTTACTTCTAATATGTTTGTTATATGAGTTCAAATGTAGGAAATGTTGTATATATGTTAAAACAGTATAAAACATGCTGTAGGCTACTCATCGACAATAAAGGCCAATGTCATGTATAACCATAGACAGTAAAAGAAATGGACACAGCGACCCCATAGACTTCAACAGAGAAAAGTGAAGTCAATTAGAAGCACTCACTTCCTGATGGCTGACCGTACTGGGCAGACTCAAACTGAGCTTGACGACGTAGATGTGACGTGAGCAACCCGTCTGTCTTCTAGTAGCTGTGCCAAGAGAAATCTGAATCATTCCCTTCCGAAACTTGCAGAGACGGAGAGTGTGAGTAGGAGGTGTCCATAAGCTTGGAGCAGGAGAAACTTTTGCTAAGTATTCTGATTAATTATTTTGTCATTTTGCGTCCACGTCCCCCCGATTGCCCGCGAGCTTCTCCTCCTGTCTATACAGTAATTTCTCTACTGTGCGACAGAGAGTCGCGTGGTTATGACGCAGTCGTTAGCCTATTTTTACAAAAAACGGCTTCTACGGGGCCATAACGTAAGATACAAGGTGATGGAGCCTTTTATACATTTTTGTGTTTCTTTAGAAATAAATAATGGACAAATGGAGTCTTTAAACGCCTCAGATGTAAAGTTATTCGCTGTCAAAGTGACGCCAAAATGAATGGGAGTCAATGGAATGCTAACAGCAGGTGATGGTCTGCTAATCAATGGCACCGGCCGGGAAAGCTTCAGTTTCCGGCTGATGGATTACCCCCTTGTGTATAACGTTACCTGTGGTTGTGTGGAGTATTTTACAAAGGTTTACAGGAAATTAAAAGTTAATATTACTCATACTATAAAAGTTACTATTACTCATAAATAAAAACAGTTAATATTACTCAGAAATATTGTTTTTTTTTTATGTTTTCCTCAATTATTTAAACTCAATTTTATTTGTTAATGTACCAAATGCAGTTACTCAGATCTACTTAATTTTTTTACCTACATTTACTCAGTTCATATGGTATATGTAATTGATTTTACAGCGGTAAAATTTTATCAATATTTTTACGTGTAAAAACGCTTCACCAAAAAACTGAGTAAATCATAGTAAAAGTTTTTAGAGTGAAGGGTTTATGGAAGCAAATAAGAGACAGAACTCTGAAATTTAACAGCCACTGAATACTTAGTTTTGAAATATTTTATATTGAAAAACATTTATCTGAATTTATTTGCTCTGAATTCACCCCTTTGAAATTATTTTACTTTGGAAACCATGTATCTGAATTTATTTGTTTCGAATTTACCTCTCAAAACCTGAATTTCAATGAATATTTTTCAATGTTCACAAATACAGATTTTAAAAAAAAAATCAACTTATAGAATTTCAGATAAAATAGATTCATGTTGATCAAATTTGATTGCTCAAATTCAGATCTCAAATTTCAAGTTAATATTTTTCAAAGAAAACATCAGTCTAATTCGACTGCTCAAATTCAGATAAAAAAAATTCAAGTTAAATATTCGCATGGTAACATCCGGGCTACCCAGGATAGGAAAAACAGTTGAGCGCCTATCAGAGCACGACGATCATGTGCGCAGCGCAAGGTATACAGTAGGTGGCGGTAATACTCCGAGTGAACGGCCATGAAGCGGAAAGAAGAAGTAGAAGAAGAAGAAGAAGAGAAGAAGAGCACGACCAGCGATCATGAACCAGTCTATGCCATGAACACATGACGAGCTCTCTGTCGTGATCCAAGAAGTCGATCGGCACGGAGGATGTTAAACCTGTAAAGATGACTTCCAGGGAAAACGAAGGCGCCCCGGTAAGTTTGCCGTTTATGTACAATCGGACTCGGGCTCGACAGAACAGAAGTATGTAACTTGTTGCTAATTATGTTTGGAACACATAGCTATGGTTTGTGTGACTCGTCTCTCTATGTAGGTAACGTTAGCTGCTAAGTCAGATAGGCAACGGTACATGTATTCGTATTGAACCCGGGCGTCACGGTTCGGTGCATGAATTTACACGGAGAATACACGGTATAAAAGTAAATAAAACTCGCGTGCAAATTAATTAATGTAGTGCGGAACTACTGTTAGATACGCGGGTTCTTTAGGGACGCCTAAGCTGTAGCCTGCCTTATCTCTGAAGCTCCGTGGCTATAATGAACAGGCTGCGATGTCAAGATTGCAATGCTTGTGTGTGTGTGTGTGTGTGTGTGTGTGTGTGTGTGTGTGTGAGTGAGTGAGTGAGAGAAAGAGGGAGAGGCGCGGGCGCGATCATCGAACGTGTGTGTGTGTGTGTGTGTGTGTGTACCGTTGCCTATAGCTGACTTACCTACATAGAGACACGAGTCACACAAACCATAGCTATGTGTTCCAAACATAATTAGCAACAACATATGTTCTGTCGAGCCCGAGTCCGATTGTACATAAACGGCAAACTTACTTTTTCCCCGGCCTTCGTTTTCCCTGGAAGTCATCTTTACAGGTTTAACATCCTCCGTGCCGATCGACTTCTTGGATCACGACAGAGAGCTCGTCATGTGTTCATGGCATAGACTGGTGCTGCGTTCACTTCGTGAAGTGGACGAGGGAAGTTTATATGGACCAGATATGGACAGACCCTCGTTCCCTCGATTTTGACCGAGGGAGCGAGTCTACTTCATATGTACACTTCAGGCACCTGTCCCACAATCACGTCACCACAGATCTCGTCTAATCACCACCACAACAGACAACTCTATGATATATTAATTATATATTTTATTTATTTAAAACAACCCACACACATATAAACATTTGGATGCTGCATTAAACAAATTCTTAAAGGAAACATTTTTTAAATAATAAATCAACTCTATAGCTGATTCCAAGTGATCAAGGGCTTGGGACGTTCCAGTTCAGCCCATTGCAGTTTCTGCCAGTAGTGGGCACTCGTGCAACGTAAGCAATGACGTACATCCGAGTGAACGAGACGGAGGGAAGTTAGCGAGTGAAGGGCATGACAATTTGACTGGAACTAGAGCCCGTCTACGGATATTATTATATTATATTCCTATTAGACATTCTCTGCTGGAACGCAGCATGGTTCATGGTCGCTGGTCGTGCTCTTCTTCTTCTTCTACTTCTTCTTTCCGCTTCATGGCCGTTCACTCGGAGTATTACCGCCACCTACTGTATACCTTGCGCTGCGCACATGATCGTCGTGCTCTGATAGGCGCTCAACTGTTTTTCCTATCCTGGGTAGCCCGGATGTTACCATGCGAATATTTAACTTGAATTTTTTGATCTGAATTTGAGCAGTCGAATTAGACTGATGTTTTCTTTGAAAAATATTAACTTGAAATTTGAGATCTGAATTTGAGCAATCAAATTTGATCAACTTGAATCTATTTTATCTGAAATTCTATAAGTTGATTTTTTTTTTTTTAAATCTGTATTTGTGAACATTGAAAAATATTCATTGAAATTCAGGTTTTGAGAGGTAAATTCGAAACAAATAAATTCAGATACATGGTTTCCAAAGTAAAATAATTTCAAAGGGGTGAATTCAGAGCAAATAAATTCAGATAAATGTTTTTCAATATAAAATATTTCAAAACTAAGTATTCAGTGGCTGTTAAATTTCAGAGTTCTGTCTCTTATTTGCTTCCATAAGGGTTAACAAAAAGGCAGTATTATGAAAACAAGCACTTGTACTTGTTGTACTAGAGAATTTCAGAGACAAACTTTTCCTGTTACAAAATGTAATATTACCTATCCTGCTGACAAAGACATCTGCTCTTTTTTCAAGTTTACTTGTAGTATAAACAATGTGTTGCCAACCCAACGGGTTTTTGTGAAGGTCAAAGATACACTCACACACACGAATGCAGTGTGCTGGAAAAGCTTTGAACTGAGGCAGAGAGATAAGCCTACAAGACACTTCCTGCAGAGGGAAGAGAGAGAGAGAGAGAGAGAGAGAGAGAGAGAGAGAGAGAGAGAGAGAGAGAGAGAGAGAGAGAGAGAGAGAGAGAGGGAGAGAGGGAGAGGGAGAGGGAGAGGGAGAGAGAGAGAGAGAGAGGGAGAGGGAGAGAGAGAGAGAGAGAGAGAGAGAGGGAGAGGGAGAGGGAGAGGGGGAGAGAGAGAGAGAGAGAGAGAGAGAGAGAGAGTGTGTGTGTAAGTGTGTGTGTTAGTGTGCCTTAAAGCAACACTAAGGAACTTTTCCCCCCTACAGGTTGGAAGCAGAATTGTCCGTAACCGCTGTCGTAAATAATTTCTACCGTCGCACGCACACCAGCGGCGGTTTCTTCATTAGGGCGATCGGGCGACGCACCACTAAAGTGTGAAAGGGACTTTTTCAATCACTATCTCATTCAACCACAGAGTTACGCTAGCAGTCACTCACTGTTGTTCTGCCTCTGGATATAGTCCAATCAGCGCCGAGTCACGTTCTGTGGAGTACCGCCTCTTTTTGGGCGATTTCGCTCTGGCTGAGAATCGCCCAGAGTCTTCCCATAGACTTACATTCAAAGATTTTTTTTTTCGAACTGCAGGCACTGCAATGCATTCTCTATGGGTTCCGGGAGGGCTCGCACTAACGTGCTTTCGTCATCATACGTAACCTTAACTTGTGCAGCGATTGGTGGAAACAAATGTACCTCTAATAGTATTTAGCCATAAGCTGAAGTGACATCCAATAATTTCCTCAGTGCATAACTTACATTTCACGGACATATTCTCCATCTGTAAATGTTAGAAAGTCCAGTTTGCTGTCATGAGTGGGCGAGCTTTCTGCAAGCTATACTTCCGTGAACGAGCGCCCCCGCGTGCATGCGCGCCGAACAGACGGAGCGCAATAGAATAGGAGCGCAATTATTCTGACTAAAATATACATTAGCACTAAATTATAAATATATTTAGCTAAAACATTTGTTGTTGAATATTTGTTGTTGTTGGTGAACATAATTGTGCTAGAGAATTTCAAACCTACATGTGTATTTTTATATTAGCTTTTTTTTTTTTTTTTGGTTTAGTAAATTTAACTACTTTAAAAAGCATTATTTTGTTTTTAGATTGTAATGTTGCAATGTTAGAATGTAATGTGATTTGACCCCTTTTTGGATAGACTGCAGATAGACAGCAACACTATGTTTGTTTTTATAACCTTCAATAAGAACATTGTTTGTAGGACAATATCGATCAGGATATATATATATTTTTTTAATTAAATACAGGTTTTTTTTTATTCAAATAGAGAAATAATAATTAAATACTCAGATTATACCATACATCGCCATTTAGCCCAAAAATTCAGATTTATTTGGCAATTGGCTACCCTACCGGCTGAAGTTTTAGCTAAACTTTAGGCTAATGATAGCTACATTATTATCACTGTTAAATTGTTATTTAACAATAAGCCTACATTCAGTCCTGAATTAAAAATTCAGTTTGTTGTGCCCCCCCAAATTTTTTTAGCACCAGCCGCCACTGACGCACACACACTGTTTATCCAGCACCGGCTTTGAATGAACGATGTCCACAGACAAGGTAGAGTATGTTGCATGATTTCATGAAAGTATGATTGCGACATCAGAAACGAAGAAAAACTAAATAATGACTATTGTAACACTTGCCGTAAAGCAAGTCAAATTTGTAGTTTCTTATGTCACATTTGAACTACAGAAACGCGACCCGATCTGGCAAACTTGCATAGTGCGGTTATAGCAGATATAGGCCCGCAAAGCGAATCCACAAGTGCCTTTCACCCTGTTACGACTTGATGAACCACTGAAACGATTTTGGAAACATTATTTTAAGGTAAAAAATGTTACTTAGTGTTGCTTTAAAGAATAGTGAGTTAATGGTGTACCCTAAGAGTAAAGTGTTTTTCACTCATCACCCTGCTAACACTTACAGAAGAAGGCCGATTGGAGTCCGAGGTCACACTAACACAATGTTCCCGCTCAGCTGTTTAATGTCCCAGAGTTCCTTTTGTGCTCCAAGAACACCAGTGTGTATGTGTGTGTGTGTACACTTAGCCTTTAATACTCTTACATGCACACAAAGAAGAAAATAGTTCAGCCACACCAAGTTAAACATTACAGAGAAACACAGATAGAAAAAATTGGTTTAGAGGTTAGAATGATAAATATTTTTTTCTCAACAGGATTTCCTTTAGCACAGAGGGTTACACGCAGATGAGTCCCAAGAAACTGTTTGCTAAGATAAGCTTCATTAATACTACAGCTCAGACCTAGGGTTAAAGATTTAAACAGACCCCTAACCCTAAGAATTAAAGTTAAAGGGATAGTTCACCCAAATATAAAAATTCTGCATTCACTCTCCCTCATGTCGTACCCAAGACCCATAAGACATTCTTCCATTGTCGGAACAATCTTTTAGATGAAATCTGAGAGCTTTTTGTCCCTCCATTGACAGCTACGCAACTACCACTTTGATGCTTGAAAAAGTTCAAGAGATTGTAAAACTATATGAATTGAGCGGTTTAGTCCAAATTTTCTGAAAAGACTTGATCATTTTATTTGATTAACAGATTTAATTTAAGGCTTTTATTCACATTAAACAAGCTCAAGCTCGAACCTGATTGAAGAATGAACCTCACTGGTTCTTAAGGAAGCTCAAACGTGCTGCGTAACACGAGAATGAACCTTTATTGGTTCTCGCACGTCAAGTGAACATGCTTGAGGTTATAAATGTTAATATGTGAATAAAAGCCTAAATTCAATCTGTTCATCATGATCACGTCTCTTTAGAAAATTTTAACTAAACCGCTCACTTCATATGGATTATTTTTACGATCTCTTTAAGAACTTTTTGAAGCGTCAAAGTGTCAGTTACGTAGCTGTCAATGGAGGGATGAAAAACTCCCAAAACCTCATTAAAAAGATCTTCATTTGTGTTCCAAAGATGAACGAAAGTCTTACGGAAACAACATGAGGGTGAGTAATTAATGACAGAATTTTAGTTTTTGGGTGAACTATCCCCTCTAATATTAATATCTCAGTTTAGTATTATTGCTATTTAGTGGTATTTGCATATTTATTGCAGGCAGATTGTATGTTTTATAATATACAAGGCCTATTATTTGTATTACAATTTTTTTTTTTTTTTTTTGTATTAGCTAATTTTGGAATTTTTGTTTCATTTTTCTAGTTTTAGTTTTAATTTCACTTAACGAAAAAGTTATTTAATTTTCTTTAGTAATTATAACACTGATCAGAATATCGACTAAATCATGGGCACTTTTGACTTGGACTAGTAAGTAACCCTGCCATAACCCCCTAGCAACCCCATAGCAACCATCCAAAACACCTTAGATACAGCATAGCAACATGCTTAAAGCACTTAGAACACTCTAGCAACCATTAGCAACACACTGGCAACCAACCATCTCAGCATTTTGTCAGAGTTTTGCAATGAGAAATCAGAAAGTGTAAAAAAAAAATCTTAGATATTATTATATAATTTTACCTTAAAGAAAATAAACCAGTAACAGCAGAGTACAAAAAAACTGAGCAAGTGAGATTGCCTGTATGCAAACCAGCACGGAAACAAAACTATGACTAATGTAAATAAGGTTCGGCCATAAGCACACACGCACACAAGTTCCTCTTGCCAGCCAGGCTGCTTCAGGTACCAGAGTCAACAAAACAAATATTTGACTGAGGCAGAGTTGCCAGAGAAACAAATCCTCACCTCTGACCCTGCCCATAGGATCTGACATCCCAACAAACTCAGTCCTCAATAACCCCCGCCAACAGTACTCTGACATACCATATTCATGGATCACAGAATTTAGTGCATTCTTCAATTAGCCTAAAAAACCCATTATACCTCCATGATAATACTGGGCCATGAAACATGATCAAAAAAATAATACATTTCCATTAAGACAGTGCCATGGGACATGTCTTAAAATATAGTACGTCTTAGAGCTGCATGATTCTGGATAAATTGAGAATCACAATTTTTTTGTTTAAAGAAACACTCCGTTTTTGTCTCAGTGCATGCATTGTTTTAGTTTGGCAGCGCCGCCGATAGCTTAGCTTAGCATAGCATAATGAATGGAATCCTTTGTTGCCAGCTAGCATGTCATGAGTAAAAGTGCTAAAAAATAAAAAATTTAAAAAACAAATTATTCACAACCTGCATATGCCTGCGTATTGACAACGAGTACAAATAGCAATGCAGATTAAGACTAGGTAATTTCCTAGGCAGATATTGACTTGGGACTATATTGGGGTGAAGCACAGGCGTATGGTTCTGGATCTTGATTTTGTGAGAGACGAGGAGGGTGACTTCTCAGACAATCAAGATCCAGAACCATACCTCTATGAACCAGAGTTTTCAGAAGAGGAGCTGCATGCTTTGGAAATAGAACGACAGGAGGAGGAGGTTGCGATCGCTCAACAGCCTGAGGACGTGAGGATGAGAGCCAACAAGAACTGGTGGTATCACTTTTACTCATGACATGCTAGCTGGCAACAAAGGATTCCATTCATTATGCTAAGCTAAGCTAGCGGTGGCGCATCCAAACTAAAACAAGCATGCACTGAGACAAAAATGCATTTGCCCACCTATCGAAATGTAGGAAAAGACATAATGAATAAGCCCTATTTCAAAAAACGGTGGAGTGTTCCTTTAAAATGGAAATCATGATTCGCCCACAATTCTGAATAGACAACTAAACAAAACAGTCTATTTAAAAAAAAAAAAGTGAATTAAAAAAATATTTTAATGAATGATTTAATGACTCAATCATAAATACTTCACCTGCTTCATTACTAGATTCATCTTTTTTTTCTTTCTCTTAAATGAACGATTCAATGACTAAACATTTTTATCAGTCACTTGTTGCCATCTACTGGTGTAACGATGTAATTGATACAATCTTTATTCGAAGAGTCAAGTTACTTTCAAAAGGTGATTTACTCTATTTCGATCACTTCTGTAGACATCAGTGCTTATATCCAAACTATAGCTAAACTTTTATCCCAGTACTTATGTGATAACATGAATTATTCTAAAACAGAAATAATGATACTGTGTAGTTGAAAAGACTTTTCGTGAAGCCATTTCACACCCATGATAACTGCTCTCTCTGGGTCAGCGGCAGCGCAAACACAGATCTGAATCTTTGCTGTGATCGTACTTGTCAAAGATTTAGTAGACATAGACGAATCATTGACATTTAGGAATGAGATTGGGTTGGTGTTTGAATCGGGATCACAACCTTTTTACGATTGATCATGCAGAAACCAATAGTATCCAAAAACAAGGTACATATCAAAAAGCATAACCTTAATCTGTCCTCAAGGTGTGAATGAGGAATTGTCCGTAAATTTTGTTTTGAACAATATTTTTGTGGCTTGATATAAACTGGTTCATGAAAATCACAAACAATGATGATATTGCAAAATGCCTTATTTAGGATGAGAATGTAAGGTAATGGATTGTAAATATGCACTTGAACATATAACAAATTTATACGAATTACCTCCTTTAAATTAATGTAACATTTATTGCATGTTTATATTAGTAGGATTCTGGGATTTTAATGGCACTGGATGGATGGATTTAATGGATGCTTGGATTTGTATGGCACTGATGAAGGGTTGAACACGAAAACATTTTGCACTAAGCACTTCGTTGCATTCTTTTACTTTTTTGGTGGCTTCGATGGAATAAATTTTATGTTTTGTGTGCAGATCATTTTTCTCTTCTTTCTTTCAGGGCTCGACAATAAGGACTGCCCGATGGCCCGGGACCAGCATGGAAGACGCTCGGGACAGTTGATGAAATTGTCACGTGCCCTATCATCACGAAGAAAACCTTGCAAGCTGTTTTGTGTGCACACACGCAGAGAGCCGAGTCTTCTGAGTACTGAATAGAGTTCTCTTTCGTGTCTTCTTGCATTGGATTAAAAAATACAAACAACAAAAGCATGTTAAAATGCCCATCTTGGCAAGTATTAACATAAATAACTGTTGGTTATGTCTTAAGTGAATGTAAACGGATGAGAAGGAAAACGCACGAGTCAGAGCCATTGTTTTTCAACGGCTTTGGCATATGTGTAACAGTATATTGGATCTGTGCATTTGGTCTTAAAGTGACAGCAGCCAAATATTCCTGCTGCCGAAAATCAAGTTTTTAATGTTGTTTATACTGTATGTCTATGTGGTGTTTTAATATGCTTCAAACCATGTGCACATTCATAAGTCTGAGTATTTTCTCCTAAAAACTGCAGTGAACCAAAGACAGTCTTAAAAATACGGTTTGAAATCGATGGTGTTTCTTACGTCACAAACTACCTTATAACCAATCACATCATGTGCTGCCGTGCCGGGCTTTAGCATATCATTAACTGATGCAAAGCAGGGGAGTCTCAAGAGAAGCCAGGTTAGGCCTGTATGTTTCTGTTGATATGAAAAATTAGGTACATTTAGCCAACGTTGTAAAGAGTGATACCATTGTGCAGCGTTTACTAACTTGAGTAAAGCTGACTGAGTGGATCTCTGAGCTGGCGTGAGTGAGTGGAGGCGGGGCTAATTAGCATATTTATGGTTCCATGTATATTTAATAAAGCAAGGGTCTAGAGTAACATTCAAGCTATTTTAAGGCATGAATTAAAAAAAATTCACAGGAACAAACATATAAATATGCCATTTTTGGTGATCTAAGATGAGTTTTAAGGAATACAATTATTGACTACAGGGAGACTTTAAACAAACAACAATGAAAATCACTCAATGCTCTTGAATAAATTACTTTTGATGCTTTAACTAGGATTAATCCATATTCATACAGTGAAGATGCAGTGTTTACATTTGATTATTAAATTTCTGTGCCTGAATACTATTAGACTTACCTGGAAATACTTCAGAAATAAAACACTGTTTATTTCATTTGTATCTTTGTTCTGTTGTGTTTAATTAAGCTGTTGTCTCGCTTAAGTTTCGCTTGTCCTCAATAATGTAACTTTGAACTTTAAATTAGTTAGGCTAGTATTTACTGTGGTATGGAAATTGTAATCAATCAAGAATTGTGAAATCCTCAAAAAATCCTTGTCATTGAGCCCTGTCAATGCATTTGGATCGACACACCTAGATTTATAAACTAGTTTATTTACATTTTTGTATATTTTGGTGATTGGCGCAACACTGTTTATCACATTGCTGGTACATACATAAAACATGGTAGTACTGGGTAATATGTCTGAAAAACATGGTACATGTAATAAAATGGTAGTAGGCCTCCAATTATTCGTTTATTTAAACACATTGCATATGTCCAAAAAACATATTATCAAGGTACACGTACAAAAAAAACACTTTTTAGTTAGTGTGGCTACAGAATGGAAGGCAAATCGGTCTATTTTTTTTTAAGTATTTGAAGATCAGCATCATCTCTCCCAACCCATCCCCCATCTTCCCAGAGGCCCGTGACCTCCTCCATGAGTCAGGTGACCACATCAGCTGTCCAACACTGTCTTCACTATATCTAATATGACTTTTGCTGCCTTTGGTGAGCACTTGTTGGAAAATTCATTCACACACTCTATTATTATAGACGCCTTTAACTTCTGTATTATTCCTCTTTGGTGTAACAGTACAAAAGTTACTAATGTCCCTTATTGATACTGTGTTCATCTTCTAACAGTCCTACTGAATCTGACATGGAGGTTTAAGACAAACTCCATTACGTAATGTCATTCCTATACACTTGTAGAGCAGTTGAATACAAGAGTTAACTTCACAATCTCATGAAGAAATATAAGCACACGCTTACCGCTTTTAGTTGATCCAGTCGGTCCTTCATCTTTCAATATGTTGTTTAACACTATCTAAACAATAAAATAAATAAAAAATAAATAGGTCAAAGTCAAATTAGACAGAAGAGAGAGCTGTAACAGTGCTTAGCGGATCGTGAAGTCTGAATGTTTCTTCCTGAACTCCGCGTATTCCTGCTCCTCTCTTGTTATTCCACCAAAGGTCCATGCAATATGGCTGCTCTTCTCCAAACCAGTAGTTTTTTTCCCCTCTAAATCTATCCGCTCAGAGGATTAAAACAACAGTTGTGTTCAGTCTGCTTAATCTGTCTTCCTCCCTCTCCCTCTCTTTTCTCGTTATAATCGTTCTGAGAGAGTTGTCGACTCACGCATGCTCTCTGTGTGTCTCACCTACATCACTGGCCACAGTCACGCCCTGCATGCGCGCTCCTGCGGCCACCTGTGTGTGTGTGTGTGTGTGTGTGTGTGTGTGTGCTCAAAAACAAGTACTATCTTCAAGTCCTAATAAATATTCAATTGGTTGATAACTATTCATTTGATGCTAAAAACTAAGATCAAGTATGTGTTGTTGTAATCGATCTTGTTTTACTATGGCATGCATATTTTTGTGTCCAAGTACATTATTTCCTTTTTTAAATAATTTGGTAAATTCATGACATATTAATGTATTCTATAAAACCTATTTAGTTTGAATTAATTTTAGTAGGCCAAATATTGTTTTGTTTTCTTAAACCCCCATGTCATGTGGTGCAACTGTCCGAACAAATGAACAGACTAAGAAAATTATTTAAAAGGTGTCTTAATACTAAAAATTTGGCACCTATGGCATCATTTTAGGTTTACAACCTTTCATGTAAACACATTTTATAGATATCAGTAGTTTTAAAGCTGTTGAGATAATTGAAAAACTTTTGTCCTGCAATTTGTATGTTTTCAAATGTCAGGGTGGCACAATGGCAAACATTGCTCTTTTATTATGAATTGACAAGGTAATAACAGTAAACATGATAATGCGTCATCCAGAGGAGCCCAACTGATCCCTGTGGCAGTAAAAATGTTTGTAGAGCTCTCTCATATACTGGTAAAACCTGCTAATTTCAAGTATGGGACGGTTGGTACACTTTCCATGTCAGGTGGTACAACTGCAATTTATACATACAACTATTTGGTTATACTGCCTGACATAAAAACAGTCAAAAATTATTTAAACACATTGACATGTTTTTTAACAACTGAAACTGGTTTAAACACATTGAAAAAAAAATGCTTTACATCAGTTTTGAAGCTTTATTTGTCAGTGACCCATATAGACACCAGCTATCCCAATCTGTTTCAGTTCTACTGAATCCATTATATCACATTGCTTTTTTGAGTATTAAAGGGCACAGATTCCACGTTTTGTGATAACTGATAGATATGTTCGATAATATCTAGAAAATCACAGATCTTGAAAGGAGGTGATTACAAATGTATCCCATGTCTGTTTTCTCCTCATCTCAGAAGATTTGACCTTTTCATAACCATTACAATTAAAAAATTTCATAATTTTGATGCAAATATTTGGGTAGCTAAATATGTGTATTCATTAACTAATTTGAATTAGGCCTACATAATATTATTTATTTCCACATTTTCTGCACTGTTGCAGATTTTGTTTTATAAATAAATGTTTGTCTGATTCATTTTTAAGTTTAACTAGCCTAAATGTATTTATTGCATTTTCAGATTAGGCACCACTTTTTCCTTTAAACAGTTTTCACGTGTTAAACAAAATATTTTCATAGCATTTAGTAGCTTCAGTATTGTAATAGTGACTAATATATTTAAATCTAAATGTGTAAGTATTCATTATGCTAGTAAAAAAAAAGCCTTTTTTTCAAGATTTATTCATTTCAGTAAAACTCCATCAAATTGAATCGAATAATCCACATATTATGAATTAAGAATTTTAAATTAGAAAAGAAAATATAAAAAACTAGAGCTTAATAAAACATTTTTAATAAATCTTAAAACTTATTTATATAACAAATATATTATTTATAACATATTTTCATTTTTTTTCTTTCTTTTTTAATTTATGAATACGAATCACTTAAACTGAATGGTCCATTCCCCTGTCCCATTGAGATACAAAATGTTTTATTAAGCTCTAGTTTTTTTTTTTTTACTCATCTAAAATTCTCAATTCATAATATGAATAATATGTAAGGATTGTTCAATTCAATTTGATGAAATTTTACTATTACTGAAATGTGTAAATAAATAAAAAAAGGCTTATTTTTATGAACTAATCTAATTGTTTAAAAAATTGTTTTTGACTGTTTCAGATATTAACTATGTGCTTCTGACATGAAATAACATAGGCCTATTTATAAGATTCTAATACTTACTGTAAGTCAACTTTTTCACGTCAAGACTTTTTGTCTTTACTGTGCAATGTATCACGGGATATATATCTGGAGTCAGAGATCAATGAGAATAGCCCACTTCACCACACATGAAGCACGAGAGCTGACATTCATTAACCCTCTGTCCTCTGTCAACAACACTGAGAGGACGAGGAAGTGCAATCATACATCAGCACGGGTGTCTTTTTTATTATTAAACTTCAAACAAACAAAATCAATGTACAGTCAGAACTGCAATAATACATATGAAGAGTTCAGATGCAAAAGCCTCTAAGTGCCATCTGAAATTTTCTTCTAGAATGATCATTTTTATCAAGCTCGTATATTTAAGTTCAGCAATTTCACTTAAATGGCAATGAAAATAACCTCGTCATTCAAGTGAAATTACTGAACTTAAATATATATACAAGCTTGATAAAATGATCATTCTAGAAGAAAATTTCAGATGGCACTTAGAGGCTTTTGCATCTGAACTCTTCATATAGGCTATACATAGCAAAACATACAATCAGGGGTAGGCTATATTAAGGCTATGTAAATAGACCTATATTAAAGGACTCATATATAGAAATAGTTTTAATTGCTTTTTTATAATGTGAAAGGAAAATATAATCTTGATATATATTAGATTTTTTTTCCCCAAAAAACAAAAACAAATGTTGTGTTTTACATCAAAACGGTCGTCTCCGTGATCACTGTCCTTCGCGTGACGTCGCGTTATTATTCTCGTCATCGTGACGGACGTCTGTAGTTTATACCCCAACGCGACGGAATGTGTGTATGAATGTTTCACTAAACCCTTCCTTCTGATAGTTTGTGAACCCTAGACTGCAAAGACTGTGACATGAGTAGCATTAATTAGTATTTTCTGCTCTCTGGTGGCTAAATGGTAGTATTACGTAGTACGAATGAATTGCGTTACGTCATCACTCTACCGGAAACGTACCCCAGTTACTGATTATCTCACTACACACTACTGTCCTGTCAGCAAAAACAAAACTACAAACGTCTTATACTGTTTTAAGGAGAAGCTCATAATACTTGTTACTTTTTAACTGACGGCTATTGTGATTGAAACTGGTTACCAGTGTTTACGTTTTGCCTGTTCAGTCCAGTACCTTCCGCCAGGCAACAATTTATTATACTACTAGATGCATTTTAAATAAAAATCATTAGAATAAATGTATTACATAAACAAAGTTGCTTATATAACAGCAACGCTTGGTTTTATAACCGAAAAGGCTCTAGACTCTTCAGTGTGATGAATATTCATCATGGAATAAACACAAATGTCATGAACCAATCTACATCAAATGTTCATATAATTAAAAGCATTTTATTTTTTATTTAATACCTTCCTGACTATGCAACCATTTTAACTATCATAATTTTAACATTAAAGGCAACTCAAATCTTACATTTAATATCAAATGTCTGATTAATTTAGAATTTTCATTTAACATTTATTGCATTTTAAGGTTAAACACTTCTCTTTTAACATTTGGTGAGAAAACTTCCGTTATATCCTTTATACTGTTTTTGAAAAGTGCCACATAGTGACTTTTCTGCTAGACAAGTCCATTTCATGTTTAGTGGCATAGCATTCATTTAAATATGAGTAACTCTTCCAATAGCACAGAAATGACAAACTCCTTACAAGGAAATCCCATAATTACTTTACATAAGATATGAAAGTAACATGGAATAAAAGGCTTTGTGTAAAACATCAGACCTTAAACTAGATGCATGCGGTTTTATTTGACAATGGATTTATCTTGGACTCGGCAGCAATTCACAATCCACTGCATAACTCACAGCATTTAAACATCACAACCAGTGACCAGAAACATGCCAGTTTAGACCTCTCCAGCATTATGATGCAATACTGTCTGCACAAACCCAGAGAAACACCCAGAGCCATGTATCCTGAAACAAGCTTTACATGTAAAACAAAGGATTTACCATTTCCTCAGTCAACAAGTGTTTACAACTAGCCCACTACAGCTTAATCATTTGCTTTAACAGTTATTTTGTTCGTAAGAAAAGACCAAGCAAGGATTATATCGAGAATGTTTTTATTCCAAGAATTCCTCTAAGTGCTTAGAGCTTTACATAGAGAAGTAAGCACTGGGACACTCGACCTGCTCACACCGTTGAGTGAGCGAGTGTGTCAGTGTAGGCATGTCTGCATGTGTGTGTGTCTGTCTGGTGGTAACAGTTAGCATGTCTACAATGAAATGAACCACACAATTTACTCAAATTCAAAACACAAAACAAACCAAAAATTGAAAAATAAAAATATTCTGCGCTGGGGGTTACAGTAAAAGGGGCAGGGAGAGGAACCGTCACTGGTAAAATCCCAGTGACATTGCCATAAGGAGGTCAGAGGGGTTAACAGGTTAAAGGTCGTCATCTTCATCTGGGAGAGCTGTTTCTGATGCCACCTGGAAGAGACACAAACATTACAGATTAAACACTTTTTTGGGGGAGCAGAAGTAACTGACGGGTCACCTGAGTGTACACTTACTTTCAAGTCATGCTCATACTGTGCAGCAAGTGATGGGTCCATAGCAATTTCAGGTGGTGCAAGGGCTGGCATCTCAACAAACTCCAGATTAGGATCTCCAATCAGTTTCCGTGCAAGCCACAGGAAGGGCTTCTCAAAGTTATAATTACTCTTGGCAGAGATGTCATAGTACTGAGAAGAGGAAGAATCTCATTAATGGTCTAGAACAGCCTGACATGCAGTCTTTACTACAGAGGAAACGTGAGGGTGACCATTTTAAAACGGATCTTTTCTTCCACATTGTGACGCATCTGAGTTGAACTCATTAGGCTAGGGATTTGGGTTTTGGGGAAAGGGGAGGGTTTAAGCGGCTGAATGATTGGAGAAGTCCTGCATGTCACCAGAGAGACATTGTAACTAAACATTACAAACTCTGAATTGTTTTAATGAAATGGGCGTGGATGAATCGTTTACAAAAACATGCATTTCGAGCACAGATAGGGTGAATTATTTCAAAAGCTTCACTGTACCTGTAGATTCTTCTTACGATGGAAAACAATACTCTTTGCTTTGACCTTCCTGTCCTTGATGTCCACTTTGTTACCGCACAGCACTATGGGAATGTTCTCGCACACACGCACCAAGTCACGATGCCAGTTGGGCACGTTCTTATAGGTCACTCGAGAAGTTACATCAAACATGATGATTGCACACTGAGCTATAGAGAGAGACAGATGCACATGTTAAACCAGAGCTGTACAGTAAAGTGGCTGGAAAGTGTATATATGGTAAACAGCAACACACCCTGGATGTAATATCCATCTCTCAGGCCTCCGAACTTCTCTTGTCCGGCTGTGTCCCATACGTTATATTTGATGGCTCCTCTGTTGGTGTGGAAGACCAGGGGATGTACCTCAACTCCAAGTGTGGCTGAGACGACACAAAGAAACATTTAAGAGCTGCCCATCGCTGTGACTGTCGCACCAAAGCCACACATTCCTCCAGAATAGTTGCGTTGAGATGCCACAATAATGAAATGAGCCAAGACTCCAAAAGACTTACCAACATATTTCTTTTCAAACTCCCCAGTCAAATGTCTCTTCACAAAGGTGGTTTTCCCCGTGCCTCCATCTCCTACCAGAACCAGCTGTGGATGGGAATGAGTTTGCATGAGTGACCAACACTTTCCAAACAACCGGAATTATGGTAGTTGACATGACATTATACACCTAACTAATGTGATTTTAGTTTATGATTATAAAATAGCTTTTATATATTTCAGAATCAATATTAATACAAATTAAATTAGTTTATTTTTGTCCTTGCTTATAGAAAAGGTTGGTAGAAGTTAGCCACTTGCTCCAGCAGAGCATGAAACGTTATCTATGAGTGTAAAGCGACTTAACATCCCTTTCAAGTGGACGCGTGTGAGAGCGACGTGAGAATGAATGCACTGAAAAGCCCTCGCGCTACTCACATGCTGAGAGAAAGAGAAGACAGAGCTGCACAAATAATCCTTAAAAGACTAATCTCAATTCAAATCAAGCGATCTTCCAATTCGTCTGTCTATTAAACCGTTGAGAAAATCATATTGCAACATTCAAATCTGTCGCCGCTGACCCATGAAACGGCTTCACAAACTTTAACCTCACAGTATCATACAATTTTCTGTGATACAATTGTTAATTATCATAGAAGTACTGGATAAAAGTTAAGTTAAAATGTAAACAGTGATGTCTATGGTAGTGATAAAAATAAAGTAAATCAGCTTTTGATAGAAACTTGGCACTTAAAATAACGCATTTATCGATTACATTGTTTCGCCACTAGGTGGAAACAAGTGACTTAAATTTATTTGTTCTTGAATAATTTATTCAAGAGTATCTAGTACAGTATGACGCTTCTGAAATAAAACTCAGAAAGATGTGTACATGTACAGTCTTAAGTGTGTTAAGTGTGAGACTTAACTTTTCCCCATGGTCTACTGCAATACATCGCAATATCGAATCACAATATCGAATCGGGATATAGGTGTATCGTCCCAGCCCAACAAAACAGTGGCAGCAGGGAGACATAGGCTACTACTATATGAAACCATTTCAGACAATTCAAGGTTTTAAGTGCTTTTGTGAGCTTGATTGAAAAACTCAAAATACTGGTACTTAATCCTACAGCATGACATTTATTTAGGTTACTGGAAAAGGCCATACAGTGATTTACCCCTTCAGTCATCTGTGGCCATGATTTGGTGGAGAATTTGAAGGGCCCTAAGGCCTTGATGCATTTTATTTAATGATGTCAACTACAAATGAATATTCACTGTCTTACTTACATGGTAGCATTTTAAATGGCTGGTGAAAACAGTCACATGACCACAAAGATTACAAGTGGATCAGGGGCCTGTTCTTTAAATGTGGATTACTCCGTTATCTGGATTGTATGGTTGATTTGACATGATCCAGGATTGTTGGGTTCTTCGAAGATTATCCTGGAGTTGCCGTCATAGCAACAATGTTGTCAACTCAAACAGGATTTGATTGCATTTTTAAGTGGAGGTGTTCTTATAATAGTACTTGATTGAACCAGTGACAGTAATTTAAAATGATAATGTTGTGTATAGAGACAGCCAATTTTACTTTTTTTTTTTGATTTATTCCTAAGAGAATTACTACATTATAATTTTATTTAAGTCTTACACTAAGTAGTTAGTCTGAGCCATGCATTACTTTGAACAGCGACAGCTATTTTATGGGAGTGGCTTGATGCAGTGATATTGTCCATAAACTGTTGCATATATATTTTTCTAAATATAAGTTAAGATATCAGTGGTAACATTTGTGAAAAAACACAGCCCCATATTGAATAAAGTAACTGATTAATTTGCATTAGATAGATAAGATTCAAAAGTATTGAATGCATATTTTGTGCTATTTATTATTGGTTTATAAACCTAATTTGCACAACAGTTGCCTGGTAGTAAAATATTTTAATTAAACCATGAGTATGATGGTCTAAAAAAATAAAATAGACTTAAGGGGTCTTTGTTACACTAAATTTATATGTAAGTAGTACTAATATTAATAAGTATTGACATTAAGTACTATATTATTCATGTAGTTAGTTGTGTGTAACTATGCATACTTTAGAATTATAACTATAGAAAATGCATGTAACAATGACACTGCAAAATAAAGTGTTACCCAAAAAAGTTTGTTACATTGTACTATAACATGAAACAAGATGAAGAAACTGGAATTAAAATGGGTAAACCGAGATATACAAATATTCTCCTTGTGGTTTCCTGTTAATTTTAACCTATTTGTTTTTAAACATTTACTATAATTAACCGTTTTCCCGATGAATGCTCCATCACTCGGTGTCTCGAGGCGGTTCTCACGCGTATCTCTGCACTCGCTATCAGGAACAAGTCTGCTAATTTACATCCAAACGGTTAAGCAACTCATTGTGCTAACAAGCGAACAATTAAAACCCTTGATTATTGTAACTTAATTTAGTTTTAGAGTTAGCATTACCTTAAACTGAACTTGCGGCTCGTTCTCTGCCATGGCTGTTTGTGTGTGTTGGTCTTTGTGCTGCAGTCACTCTGCGGGAGAGATGGCGGGACGGTTAGTCACATCACACAAAAGGCCGCAACAATCACAAATAAACAACATAGTTACACAAAACTACTGGAAACAACACTTATCACGCATATTAAACCCGAAAGAGCGTATAAAACTCAAAAAAAACAAACAACTGCGTTCATAAACGAACAACTACCGCGTCTAAATAAAGGGATGCGCGCGAACACACGAGGCCGCTGCTACTGGAGCCTGAACTTCAGTCGCAGCCTGAAGGCCTCAAACAGGCCCGTCAATTTGGAAATCAATATATAGCGCATTAAAGACTGTGAAAACGAACGACAATCGGTTAAATTCGCAAGAGATTGGACCGAAGCAAGTGTTGTTCACGCGACTACAGGAGCCCGCCAGCATCGCGCGCTGCCAACAACTCACGATGGCGCTACGACACAGATGAGCCATGATGAAACACTCACAACTCCACATACGCGGCGAATAAACGCGATCTGAGCGACTTTTGATCACCTTAGCAGACGTATAAAGACTTTCAGGTGGGTTTTGTTTTCGGCGAAAACAAAACCGTCTCGTTGAAATGAGTTTGTGATGAGACGAGCAGCGTCGTTCCGCACTCACCGGTGTTGAAGTGATCGAGGAAGAGAGCAAATGGCTGCGCCCGCGCGGGATTCAGCGTGGCTCACATAAACGCTTCCGCCCCTACCACGTGACTCTCTGCTGCCGCGGGACAACTGCGCCACCTAGTGAAACGGCAGGTGAGATAGTATTGTCTCCCCTGTTGAGGCGTTTACCCGAGTGATACGGCTTTTGGAATGAGAAAAACCGTAGGGCGGGACTTGATTTTGTCCCTGGGGAATTGATTGGACGTTTGTGGGCTGCTATTGGTCGATCTCGTGTGAGTGACAGATTGTCCCGCCCTCGCGCCAGTAAACACGTCATCAGAGAAGAGAAGAGAAGAGAAGAGAAGAGAAGAGAAGAGAAGAGAAGAGAAGAGAAGAGAAGAGAAGATGCTCGTATAATCTCGAGTAGGCACTTATTATGAATAAGTAATTACTTCACAAGCACTATGTTCTATATAGTATGAATGCGTGTATGCCTATGAATATAATAGGGACGTACTACATTCGGCATGTTGTCATTATCATGTTACCTTTAATACCAGCAAAAGTTTACATCGCTTCACTGCCATTGACAAATCTTCTCCCGTGTCCTCGTGGGATAGTAAAGTGTCCATCATATGCACACTTCAGAGTCTCACTGGAAGAAGTAGGTCATCCGGGTACTTTTATCCTTCTCTTTTATGAGTAGGCTACTGTGAATTCGGACATAAGTTTGAATTTGTTACATACTGTTTTTCGACTACTATATAGTAGGGAAGTATGCGACTTCGGGGGCAGCCAAGATATGCTGCAAGGAGGTGGGGAGGTCATTATGATTAAAGATTACGAGGACAGATAAAAAAAAAAAATGTGCATGATAAATCATTTATAATAAATATTGCAATATTCCATACATTTCATAAGACTTTAAAACAGATAATATGATACACATATGGTGGCTGATTTAATGAAATACTTCAGCTACTGAATAAACAAACAATATTCAATGTGTGACATGAACGATAAGTGTATATACTGTGTGTGAAATATATAAACAGTATGTTAATATAATATATATGTTAGAATATTATGGGTGTGTATATATATGTGTGTGTGTGTATATATATGTGTATATATATATATATATATATATATATATATATATATATATATATACTGTATATGTATAGGTATATATATATATACACAGTTTATACAACAATGTAAGTATATTATAATATTAAAGGTCCCGTTGCATGCGATTCCATGTTTCAAACTTTAGTTAGTGTGTAATGTTGCTGTTAGAGCATAAATAATATCTGTAAAATTATAAAGCTCAAAGTTCAATGCCAAGCGAGATATTTTATTCAACAGAAGTTGACTACAAAAAACGGCTCGATTGGACTACATCCCTCTACATCCTGCATTGGTGACATCACCAGAACCGTTTCTTGACTAACCTCCGCCCACAGGAATGCTCCCTCAACTCTACTGGCTATTTGCGCACTTCTTATAACTTAGGCTACTGTGTTTACTCAGCTCTTACGGTGATTTTCTGAAGTAAAACTGACGCTTCATCTTTTGTGTGATGTACAATAAACTTTATTATACTCATCAGTACATGTTTGATCATCATTCAGACAGCAGACTTGTAGGCTATTAATAAATAATACAAGCAGATGACAAATACGTTATAATAACCGTAATTAAACTACTAAACCATACCTGTTTCATCTCTATACAGCACTCTGACTCTGTAGGCATTATTGTCCGACTCGAAATGAACACCGTTACTGAGAGTTTCTGATATTATCATCATTCCGTGAAATGAATTTGTCCTGACAGACTGAGCACGAGCTCATGAAGCTCCGCCCCCTGTGTCGTCCAGCAGCACCTCATTTGCATTTAAAGGGGACACACTGAAACGGCTCGTTTTTCTGAGCCCCAAAAAATGTCAATTTAAACATGCTGTAAAAAATGATCTGTTGGGTATTTTGAGCTCAAACTTCACATACACACTCTGGGGACATCAGAGACTTATTTTACATCTTGTGAAAAGGGGCATAGAACGGGACCTTTAATATTATACTTTTACTGTTACTATTACTATTAAGGTAAAAATAGCTGACAATAGTAATATTTGTAATCGGAACGTGGTAAATAGTTAAATTAGTAGCATTATGTTAAGAAACACACCATATTTTATTTTATTTATATAATTTCAATCACTTTAACAGAGAGTAAACAAATATGTGAATGTCCTACAAACATTTAGATACAAACATGCTTAATATGTGAATCTGATAATAACCTAGTAAGTTTGAATACACTGATCGATTTGATCTGTTAGTAATCTGACGCAGTGCTCAAGACACTCATCATCATGTTTTTATTTGTGTAGTTAAAAAATCTGATTTGAGCTACGAATCATGACCTGAACCCTCTTCAGCATCTCCCTAAATACTCAGACCAAGGCAGAAACCTCTTTTCAAATGTAAACATGAGTTCACAGTGGGAATTTACATTAATCACCGTCCCAGATTTACTGTGGACAGAAGTTGATTTACATGGGGGCACACCCACAGCAGTTAACAAGATATCTCTAAACTCTCCACACCTTATTAGCTTTTTGGTTTACTTCTGTGGGAATGAGACCTTTGTACCAGTCGCACTGAGACATTTCAAATGATACCAAACATAATACTGTCTGATAATCGTTCACATTAAACCATATAGATTTTTGGGTGAATTCGGGTGATCTCAGCATGAGAGGGGGGTCAAGGGAAAGAGATGTAGATTAGGATGATACTGAGGTGAGACTTTCTTCTTGAATGGTGATGCTAATTTCACAAGACAGAGTTCAGATGTTCATATCCTGAAACGTTCTTTGTCTTCTCTGGGAGTGCTCGTTCCTCAACCAGACTGCCCGGCAAGTCTTACCTAGTAAGTTTGAATGCACTGATCGATTTGGGCTTTTATATTATACTATAGATAATATAGAATAATAATATATAAGTAACAATAATACATAATAATAAAAAAAATACACTTTATATAAGCTAACAGCAATAATATTTATAATGCAAATGTGGTAAATGGTTACATTATTAAAAGAAATACACCATTTTTTTTCTTTTTTATTTATATCATTAAATCACTTTATCGGAGAATAAACAAATATGTGAATTTCCTGTAAACATTCACATGCGTAATATCTGCCCCTGAGAACAACCTATTATGTTTGATGCACTGCTTTAAAATGAACAGATAGATGAACATTCATTGTGCATTATGTTTTGTGCGTTTAGACAGCAAATATATTAATACTTTTTGTGGTTCTATACAAAGTGTCATTTTTAGTTTCAGTAGATGATGCAAATGAACTGATGTCGTCTGCTGTTTGTGTTTCTGTTAGCAGGATGTTATTTCTTCATCTGTACAGGCAGGGCCGGTTCTAGACATTAGGAGGCCCTAGGCAAAATTCATGTTGGAGGCCCCCCACCCGCCACCCCCCATAAAAAAACACTTGAAAACAAATATGATTCCTAACCTTTTTATTTATACAACATTTAATTTTAAAAGCAGTATATTTTTACTTACACAGTACATAAGTTTGGACACATTACTATTTGTAATGTTTTTGAAAGAAGTCTCTTATGCTCATCAAGCCTGGATTTATTTGATCAAAAATAAAGAAAAATAATATAGTGAAATATTATTAAAATTTTAAATAATGGTTTTCTATTTTACTATACTTTATATTTATGTGATGCAAAGCTGAATTTAGTGTCACGTGATCCTTCAGAAAACTTTATAATATTCTGATTTATTATCAAATGTTAGAAATGGTGCTTAATATTTATTTTATAACCTGATACTTTTTTTCAGGATTTTTGATTATTAAAAAGTTGTTTTTAAAAAAGTACAGTATATTCCTGTTTTTTCCTGTATTTTTGATCAAATAAATGCAGGCTTGTAGAGCATAATAATAAACTTCTTTCAAAAACATTAAAAATAGTAATGGGTCCAGACTTTTACCGGTACTGTATGTACATATTAATCAAACTTTATCTAAGGTAATGTCTTTTTTGTTTAATGAAGATGTTATTGTTATTGTTGTTGTTGTTGTTGTTATTTTGCTGTTTTATTCAATTTATTCACAGTTCCAGAATCCCACTAAGTGCTTTTATATTGCATTGCTACCTTAAATATGCTTTACACAAATCAAGTGGAAGAGAAAGACACGATCGCTACTGAGCAGAAAAAAAATATATAAACTGATATTATTGGCGTAATGTCAGGAGATGTCTAATCATCAGCAGAATTTAGAAGCCCATAGATATGAGATCCTTTAGCCTATTAGAAACATTTAAAAATGTTGTACTGTGTTGGCTTTTTAACTTAGAATACACACGTCTTGTCTTTTAATTTTGTAGCTTTTTTACTAGTCAGCTCCCGACACGATGTTATTCATTGTACGCGCAAATTCAAAGCGTCGCGTCTGGGCACGTTAATGACGCTCGCGCTCTTTTAAACTCGTAATAAAGCGGTGAATGATTTTTCCAGAAATGACGCTGATCTACAGTAGGCTACAAGTTTATATTTAGAATACATAATCACTCCAAAATAGATGACGACAACTCACACACCTGCATTATGAGCTGTGCTTCTTTGTGTGCTTATTAGGCTTTTGCCTCGCAGCACCTGATGGATGCGTTCGTTATACTTTCAGAAGCCGGCACCCGCTTTGTAACGGACACATTAATTGGTTTAACTGCAGTAATGTAACAGTCTATGGTTAAGATAAACATCGTCACTATTTTTAGTTAATTAATAAATATTGAAATAAATTGTAGATAGGACATATGTACAATTTTTTTTTGTCCCTCTGTCTGGGCCCCATCCCGCCAATCGGGCCCTAGGCACGTGCCTAGTTTGCCTTTGGGTTAATCCGGCTCTGTGTACAGGTAATCTGCCTGAATGTTAGCAGCAATCTCAGCTTCCCATCGGTCTCCGTTATTCAGCAGTTTCTCTTTATTATACAGCAGTTCTTCATGAGTCTCAGTCGCATACTCAAAATTAGGGCCCTGGCACAAAAAGAAAGGCAAAATGTTTTTATCAGTGTATAATATGAACTGTTTTGGACTAAATAACCCTCAGTGATCAGTTAAGTATATCAGTGTACCCAGACAGCAACATAGTTTCGGCCCAGATCCGGCCCACATCATGTACCAGATGTGGGCCGACACTATGTTGCTGTCTGGGTAACATTGTGTCTACACCGGACGAGACAAACCGTTGCAAGTCAATTTGTCCTTGATGTAATATATGTGTGTACCTCTACGATTGCGTCCACAGGACAGGCTTCCTGGCAGAATCCACAATAGATGCATTTGGTCATGTCAATGTCATAGCGAGTTGTTCTTCGGCTGCCATCTGCACGGGTCTCTGCCTCTATTGTGATGGCCTACAAGAGACAAAAGCACTGCTAACACACAGCCGGTACAGGTAATCACAGATGAGGAACATGCATGTGTGTGTGTGTATACCTGAGCAGGACAGACAGCCTCACACAGTTTGCACGCAATGCAGCGCTCCTCTCCGTTTGGATACCTGCGCAGCGCATGCTCGCCACGGAAGCGGGGAGAGAGAGGGCCTTTCTCAAATGGGTAATTGATAGTAGCTGGTTCTCTAAACAAATAACTCATAGTCATGCCCAATCCTGCAATAAAGACACAGAATATAATAATCATTTTATTATTATGTGTTTGAACAACACAACTTTATATACTGCAAAATCTCAGCATGCAAGTCCACATGCAAAAAAAGTAGCATTTACAAGAAGAAAAAAAAAAGTTAAAGTGCCCCTATTACGCAATTTTAAAGGTTCCTAATTTTGTTTTGGAGGTCTCCTACTATAGTTTTATAATAAACACTTTCATTTTCTCATAATATTGTAGCATCAGTTCTTTTTTCACAGTGTCTAAAACGGTTTGATAAAGGATTCAGTCTCTCCAAACTCATCCTTTCCGAGAGTCTGCTCTGCTCTGATTGGTCAGAGTGTCCAGTCTATTTTTATTGGTCTACTCTGCTCTGATTGGTCAGATGGCCCAGTCTGTTGTGATCGGTCTACTCTACTCTGATTGGTCAGATGGCCCAGTCTGTTGTGATCGGTCTACTCTGCTCTGATTGGTCAGATGGCCCAGTCTATTGTTATTGGTCTACTCTACTCTGATTGGTCAGGTGGCCCAGTCTGTTGTGATCGGTCTACTTTTCTCTGATTGGTCAGATGGCCCAGTCTGTTGTGATTGGTCTACTCTACTCTGATTGGTCAGATGGCCCAGTCTGTTGTGATCGTTCTACTCTGCTCTGATTGGTCAGATGGCCCAGTCTGTTGTGATTGGTCTACTCTGCTCTGATTGGTCAGATGGCCCAGTCTTTTGTGATTGGTCTACTCTACTCTGATTGGTCAGATGGCCCAGTCTATTGTTGTTGGTCTACTCTGCTCTGATTGGTCAGATGGCCCAGTCTATTGTTATTGGTCTACTCTACTCTGATTGGTCAGATGGCCCAGTCTATTGTTATTGGTCTACTCTACTCTGATTGGTCAGATGGCCCAGTCTATTGTTATTGGTCTACTCTGCTCTGATTGGTCAGATGGCCCAGTCTATTGTTATTGGTCTACTCTGCTCTGATTGGTCAGATGGCCCAGTCTGTTGTGATTGGTCTACTCTACTCTGATTGGTCAGATGGCCCAGTCTATTGTTATTGGTCTACTCTGCTCTGATTGGTCAGATGGCCCAGTCTATTGTTATTGGTCTACTCTACTCTGATTGGTCAGATGGCCCAGTCTATTGTTGTTGGTCTACTCTGCTCTGATTGGTCAGATGGCCCAGTCTATTGTTATTGGTCTACTCTACTCTGATTGGTCAGATGGCCCAGTCTATTGTTATTGGTCTACTCTACTCTGATTGGTCAGATGGCCCAGTCTATTGTTATTGGTCTACTCTGCTCTGATTGGTCAGATGGCCCAGTCTATTGTTATTGGTCTACTCTGCTCTGATTGGTCAGATGGCCCAGTCTATTGTTATTGGTCTACTCTGCTCTGATTGCTCAGATGGCCCAGTCTATTGTTATTGGTCTACTCTACTCTGATTGGTCAGATGGCCCAGTCTATTGTTATTGGTCTACTCTGCTCTGATTGGTCAGATGACCCAGTCTATTGTTATTGGTCTACTCTGCTCTGATTGCTCAGATGGCCCAGTCTATTGTTATTCGTCTACTCTACTCTGATTGGTCAGATGGCCCAGTCTATTGTTATTGGTCTACTCTGCTCTGATTGGTCAGATGGCCCAGTCTATTGTTATTGGTCTACTCTACTCTGATTGGTCAGATGGCCCAGTCTGTTGTGATTTGTCTACTCTGCTCTGATTGGTCAGATGGCCCAGTCTATTGTTATTGGTCTACTCTGCTCTGATTGGTCAGATGGCCCAGTCTATTGTTATTGGTCTACTCTGCTCTGATTGGTCAGATGGCCCAGTCTGTTGTGATTTGTCTACTCTGCTCTGATTGGTCAGATGGCCCAGTCTGTTGTGATTGGTCTACTCTGCTCTGATTGGTCAGAGTGTCCAGTCTATTGTTATTGGTCTACTCTGCTCTGATTGGTCAGGTGGCCCAGTCTGTTGTGATTGGTCTACTCTGCTCTGATTGGTCAGATGGCCCAGTCTGTTGTGATTGGTCTACTCTACTCTGATTGGTCAGATGGCCCAGTCTATTGTTATTGGTCTACTCTGCTCTGATTGGTCAGATGGCCCAGTCTATTGTTATTGGTCTACTCTACTCTGATTGGTCAGATGGCCCAGTCTGTTGTGATTGGTCTACTCTGCTCTGATTGGTCAGAGTGTCCAGTCTATTGTTATTGGTCTACTCTGCTCTGATTGGTCAGGTGGCCCAGTCTGTTGTGATTGGTCTACTCTGCTCTGATTGGTCAGATGGCCCAGTCTATTGTTATTGGTGTACTCTGCTCTCATTGGTCAGGTGGCCCAGTCTGTTGTGATTGGTCTACTCTGCTCTGATTGGTCAGAGTGCCCAGTCTATTGTTATTGGTCTACTCTGTTTTGATTGGTCAGATGGCCCAGTCTATTGTTATTGGTCTACTCTGGTCTGATTGGTCAGATGGTTTAGTTTGTTGCGATTGGTCTACTCTGCTCTGTTTGGTTAGACGGTTTAGTCTGTTGTGATTGGTCTATTGCTTACAGCGCATGTTGGAATCAAAATGCCTATTACCATATCTGAATTTCAGCTCTGGATCTTCCTCAGCACTTGATACAAAGTGATATAAACAGTAACAATGGCGTCGGTTTTACTGTATCAGTCCGAGCCGATAAGTCCTCATCATTTTCGAAGTCCATGCAAAGTTGATTTGCTTTCGCCGCGCAGGAAACAGTGTCTTCTCAAAATGTCGACAACACTCAAGTTAGCGAGACTGGAATTACATAATAGGGGCACTTTTTAAACAAGCATTATCCACACAGACCCCTGAAAAGTTCGGTCCACAGAAGTGTTTGTGCTGCACGGTCTGTGATCGACTTCATGTCGGTAGGTAACTCTTCAGCATTCACATATTCTACAGAGAGACAGAGAGATGCATTGGAGGACACTGTGTGTTTAGGGTGTGAAAATGTGTTTAGGGTGTGAACATGTGTATGATCTTACTATAGCCTCCCCTGTAGACGGTAAGGCTGAAGGGACGGATAGGTCCAATCCTGACTGCGAAAGTGCCTTAATGAAATTAAACATAATTTTGCTTCAGTATGAGAATCAAACTATTCTACTATATGGTAAAATCTCTCAGTTCAAGGTCAAATTATCATTTTACATCATATCAAATAAACTCACTTGTGCGGCACGAGGAATATATTATGCGCAATGTCATCTTCATCCTAATCAGCCAAAGAGACATAAACAATTATGACAGTGGTGCAAGTATAGGCTTCTACCCCTTATATTGAGATTGAAACATACAGGCTGTATGCCAAATGAACAGATTTGTGTTATAAGCCAGCTGGTAATCTCCTTTCCCAATCTGTCAGACCTTAGAAAATAACTTCTTTCATACAAGTAAATTATTGTTTAACAAATGCCTTTCGTAAACACATCCACTTGTGTTTAGGTAGGCTAATCATTGTGTCATCTGTGTGGTTTATTCCATTTAAATTATCATGATGATATTTAGACAGCAAGCAGTCTAAATAAAAAGAAAGCAGTTTTATATCTGTTATAGTTTTTTTAGCTATTGCTTTTATTTATGTCTATTTATTTTTACCATTTACCTTTAGTTTACACATTTAAACCCTAGTGTCCCGCAGACTGTCCGTGGTCGTCGAGCGTTAAACTGCATGAAACAATGTAACTCCATTGATTACCTAAATTATTCGGAAATATAGGCCTATAATTATAGTTGTTGAGTGTTTAACTCACCGAGATGCTTCCTTCAGTCGGTCGGTCGGTGATCAGAGGATCTTGAGCTTTCAGTCAAGGAGAGCCGGTTGGTCACGTGGTGTTCCTTTACCGGGCAGCGTGACAGACAAGAGAGATTTACTTTTGAGAGGCTCATACACCGCATATGAATGGAACAGGTGAGAATGATATAGGCCTATATTTAACTGTTATTGTATTGTGTTTATTTGACTTTTTTTGTTAATGTTAATACTTTACAGTCATAGGCTTCTGATAGGTCAATACAGCTTCTTCCTTTTTTAAAAAACCTCTTCAAGTAACAAACAGGCATTATCATTGTTAAACACAGCTGCAATTAATCCAAGCAGCATACATTGAAAAGAAAAATATTAACAAGAAATAACCTACAGAAATATATAAAAACAAATGATAACAATTAAATTATACTTAAAGTCACCATGAAATCAAAATGGATGATGGGCTACTTGTTTTTTTTTTATGGAATATTACAGTGTTTATTATAAATTATTTATCCTTTTTATTTAGGCCTATGTGCCCTCGTAATCCCTCCCTCTTGCAGTGACATCTCTTTTCTTCTGTGATGATGTGTTTACTGGCGTGAGGGCGGGACAACCTGTCACTCATATCAGATCGGCCAATAGCAAACCACAAACCATCCAATCGATTCCCCACGGACAAAATCAAGTCCTGCCCTACATTTGGTTAATAGGTTGGTTAATAGAGTTTTCTAGCTGCACTAAATCACAAAATACCTGTTCACCATATTACTGTGCAGATCATTATTTTTGTACATTTCATTTACAATTTAATGTTATTTTTTAAAATAACTAGCTGCCTAACTTTGACAATAAAGGTACGGTCACCTTTACTGTTTTTCAACAAATTTTCACTGGTGAAATCCATTTATTTCAATAGGAATCCCACAATTTGGAATTTTGCGTGTGGGTGCAGATTTCGCAACAAGTTGGTCACATGATTTGAAAGTGACTTCTGTGTGAGCTGCGCTTCATACATTCCCTACACTATTGACAATAAACAATGAACCTTTTTCCCGTGAAATTTCTCCAAAATGTCACTAATGTGATGTGACTGCACCTTGGCCCAGTTCGCCATAACACCTGCTGAGTTGTGAAATTATCATCTATAAGGGGTTTGAGGAAGAATTTTAAGTTTTGTATGAAACATTTCTTCTTTTTTTGATCTATTTATTTTTAGTAATTTGGAATATATCTCTTTTTTAAAACAGTGACAGATTATCAGAAAGTGTCCCCCTTTATCTGCCTTCTAGTGCTGTAGAGTGTCAAATACATATTTAAAAGTATTCAATGTAGTCTCTCAATAAATACGAGGTTAGAATAGTTGTACATGAAGTATGGCATCATCACGTCGCAGTGCACTAGTGAAACTCCACTCTCACTTCCTCATGATGGTTAACACAAGAAATCACTGGCCTATTGGATTTTCATAATAAAGAAAGATCCAACCTGCAACGTACAATCCGTTTCCTCCAGCCATAAGTGATTCAAACACACACACACACACACACAAAACCACACACACAGACACACATGCACGCATGCACAACCGCACACTAGCTGACTTTACAGCGGAAGTCTTAGTCTCAGTTGTCTTCCCTCCCATCAGAGGACAACTGCACCTTTCAGTGTGGCAGAAGCGTGAAGGTAACGTTTGCTTTATTGACCTTTTTTGTTTTTCTATTGTTCTATTGTATTTGTGAAAACTCCCTGCCTAATGTGCAATAGCAAACAGGTTTTAATTTCAGATCAATTCATACTACAAGTTCTTTCTTCTACCAGAACTTTGCCATGTATGTTGTGTTGTGTAGCTGAAATGGCGCTTGTTTGCTAACCTGAAATGAGATTGACATAGAAATCCATTCGTTATCAAATGTGACATTATGTTTATGGATGTATCTCTCTCTCTCTCTCTCTCTCTCTCTCTCTCTCTCTCTCTCTCTCTGTGTCTCTCTCTCTCTCTCTCTCTCTCTCTCTCTCTCTGTCTCACACACACGTAGATGTCTGTTAAAACGGACCACAGCGAGGATGAGGAGGGGACTCATGGGCCGGAGGTCACGGTCTTGGAGACTAACCGTTTCGGCTTCATTCTAGGAAATGGAGAAACTGACAGGTCCGTGTTGATGTCCGTTCACTCGCGTCTATCGCAGCTTAGAGCTTGGGTGGAGGTTGATTTAAGTGTTTATCACTCCCAAAAAGCCCTAGTTGAGCACGGTGTGTGTTATACAATGTCTGATCTGTGGTCAAGGCATTTTTTTTCCTGTGTTGTATTGATAATTCAGTCTTAACTCACAATCTTATAAGCAGCCGTTTTGCACCTCTTACTCTAGTTTTCTCCTTCTCAACATCCTGTCATGTTGCTATAGAGATATCTGGCCTGTCAGAATGTGGTTTCCTGTTTTCTGTGTGTTTGCCTCTTATGACACTTATGCTTTGCACTGGTATGGAGACGCCTTTAGTGAGAGTGAGTTAGGAAGCAGGGTAGAGGTGTGTGATTCTTTGCTTCATTGGAAAATGTTATTCACATTGACTGCAAAGTCTCATTGCACTGTAGTTAAGACTGAAGTATGCAGCAGTATAGTGGTGTAGTATTGCTGATTGTGTGTGTGTGTGTCGTTGACAGTGACGGTCCATGTCCAGAGTTAGTGAGACATCGAGAGTCCAAATGGCTAAGCCTCATGACTCAATGGGAGCAAGTCATGGAGAAAAAGAGCAACAAGGTGTGTCTATCTCGCTGTTGTTGACTTGTGTTTGCATATGTTAACAAGAATGATCATATATACATCTGGCACATTTAAAATATTACGTTAGGTGCCCACCCATCATTCTGATATTTATTGAATATTCTTACTATATCTACACTATAGAAAACCTCATAGAAACGTGAGGAATTCATATTTAGCATATAGGAGACTTTTACAATTCACATGGAAAAGCATGGAAAATTGTCAAGCGAAATCAAACGTTGTGGTGACACTTTTCTTCAAAAAATGTTAAATCAATCAACTTTATAATCGTGCAATGATATAATGAGTAATCATGTGCCAATCCCTTGTAAAAAAGAAGTACACTTTAGCATATTTTTAATACGTATCAATAATATACTTATACTCTGTAAAAATTGTTGTTTCAACTTAAAAAAGTTAAGTTGTACTAAGTGACAACTTGAATATTTGAGTTGACTAAACTTTGACAAAGTTAATTTTATGGCAGCATGAACACACTTTTTTAGTTTTTTTTTACAGTGTACTATTATGTGTAGCAGGCACGGCGTTATGGGTGGGCCTGACGGGCCTAGGCCCACCCACTTTTCAACAGGCCCACCCAAAACTTTTCTTCAAAAAAAAAAAAAAAGTATATTCTAATTTTGTCAAGAACTATAAAAAATCGTCAATAAGCTCATAATTTGTGCTAAAATAGTCTAAATGTTTAATTTTAAAAACAATTTCAAAAGCTGCTTTTGATGTTTCTGCGCAAGTTCAGCAGACAGTGAGGTTCGGGTTTTTTCCGATCAGAGCTCGTGAGCGGAGAGCGCATTTCTGAATATTCCGCTCCGCTTGCTCATTCCGCAGGGTCGCTCGCTCAACCCAGAATGGCCTGAGCCTGGCTCGAAAATATGTGGAATAAGGGCTGCCTCCGACTTAAAAAAAAAATTCTAGTCGACTAGTAGTTGTTCATTTACTCCATTCGTGGACAAATCGCCCCTTTATATTAATTTAATTACTTAGGCTATATAACCTACCCTAGATAATGGGCGTTTACGTAATATAGACGCACTCAAGCGCACGACCGCGCGCATAAAGCTTGCCACAAAGAACCGGTAAAAGTAATGATTATGAATGTGTCTAAATTAGCAAGGAGACATTTAATTATTTATTAATAAACTGGTGTTTTCTTTGTCGCTGCAAATATGAAGTTGACGATGTGGACTCGCCATGCACGCCAGAGAGAAATGCACATTTCATAATCAGAGAGCCTATTTCTTTTGGTTTTGAATATTTTTCAAAATAAAGAAAATTAAGATACAATTTATACAAAACGAAAATCTTCAAAAAGAGTCTTTCTACAAAACAAAACTCAACGAAGTGGTCAAAATCATGTCTTACATGTCATGTCTCCAGACATATTTGCGCAACTCATGATGTATCATAATCATAACTTTCTCGGCGACCAGCGCCGTTGCTAGGAGGGCGCCTGCGCCTCTGCCTCGCGAGTGGATGATAGCCCTTTAGTTAAGTTATACCTCAAGTCAAGTCAAGAGTCTTCGTAGCGCACTAAGAGACAACGCCAGGTATGATGCGATGCGTAATCACAAAGCGCTCTTCTTTGGTCAGAAGTACCATGGAGAGCGATCGCGTGTAGGTCCGTCATGCACCGAAACTTTTTATAATGCAACAAAATGCATCAAGCTATTAAAATCTATTTTATTTGCACAGATAGCCTAATATAACAGTATATTATTAGGTTAAATAGTGATTGGATAACGTTTTTAATTTAAGGCCCACCCACAATTGGTCTGGCCCATCCAAAACTGAAATCCTGGCGCCGTGCCTGATGTGTAGTATATGTATCATACTTATGTTTAGTACAGTATACTTATCCTATACATAAGCGCAAACTGAATGTAATGTTTTAGGACACTTAATTGCATGTTATTTGAATATTAAATTCAAATGTAGTATTGTGGAAATGTATAAATGCATCGCTGAATGTTTTTTTGACTCACTTATGTATTTAGTACATCTTTATATATAATTTATGGTAAAATAATATATACTTTAATCTTTCTGTTTCTCTGCATGTCATGAATTTGTATGACATGTTGTATGACAATTTATCATTCCACATTTGTAATAATGACGTTGCATTTGAATAATTTTAACTGTATTTTAACTGTAAGTGTAATATTGA
Source organism: Scardinius erythrophthalmus (assembly GCF_964197995.2). Classification (NCBI taxonomy): domain Eukaryota; kingdom Metazoa; phylum Chordata; class Actinopteri; order Cypriniformes; family Leuciscidae; genus Scardinius; species Scardinius erythrophthalmus. Next base: position 26,941,974 of record NC_138233.1, on the reverse strand, counting down.
ATAAGTTGTGATTATAATCAAGTACTTTACGTGTGCTTTAGTATATTAGTCAACACATCAAAATAAGTGTACTTTAAAGCATGCCAAAAGATTATTAAAACAATGATTTAAAATGTACTTTAAAGTAATACTTTGACATTATTACAGTGTACTTAAGTGTGTTAAGAAACTGTCACGTACTCTCTAAATACACTTAAGTGCATTTTATTTAATTAATATTAGATTGCCTTTAATTTAAATTTAAGATTTGAAACACTACAAGTGCACATTCAATACAATTAAGAGCACTTCTTTTTCACAAGGGACAGCATAACATTTTCAAGTTATTTGTAAGTCGAACAGCTGTAGATTGTAGAAGGCTATTTGTGGAACTTATAAACTGATAAATCAGTAATGAGTTAATGTGTAAATAGCCCAGCTGTTTCACAAGCCTTCACTGGTCCATTGGAAAAAGATTTTACTGTTTGAATTAGACATGGTGAAAAAACAATGCATCGAACTAGTTTTGAAAATAAAGTTATATAGCTATTTCTGATCGTATTGATTCTTTGAGCATTGATTTTTCAGTTGATTAATGTGTGAAACCTCATATGTCACTGTCAGTGGGCCCACATATGATACAGGATGTTGAATGTCAAATACTGCAGGCTGCAAATGAGTGCCAAATTCCTCTATATGTAAGATTTGGGATCATCTTATTTAAATGGATAGTTCACCCAAAATTGTCATTACTCACCCTCATGTTGTTCTTAACCAGTATGAGTTTCTTTCTTCTGATGAACACAAAAGATGATATTTTAAAGAATGTTGGTAATCAAACAGTTTACGGCACCCATTGACTGCTACTTTTTTCCCCTACTATGGAAGTCAGTGGGTGCCACCAACATTCTTTAAAATATCTTCTTTCATGTTCAACATAAAAAGAAACTCATATAGGTTTGGAAAAACTTGAGGGTGAACAGGTAATGACACAAGTTTCATTTTTGAGCGAACTATCCCTTTAACGCATTTAGGTTAATTATTAAAGAAATGCTTTATCAGATTCCCCCCCCCCCCTTTTCTGAATATGCTAAAAATTTGGATTCATTTGCAGTCAAAAGATCATTTAATTGTGAGCATAAGTTTTACAATGGCCAGCCACATCGCTCAGCTCTCTTCCTTTGTCTCAGGTCAAAGGTCAATGTCAGAAGGGCATCCCAGCATCCGTCAGGGCAAAGGGCTGGCCTCTGCTCTGTGGTGCTAAGGATAGAAAAGACAAAAACCATGAACTCTACAAAGTAAGTGATTGGTTGTATTTGTATCATGTTTTTATATTCTTATACACCGCCTGGCCAACAAAAAAAAAAAAATGCGGTTTGATTTTAAATAGGCAAATGCTTAAGAGTCTGGGATTGGATCATTATTGCAGTGATTATTATGTTTCAAACATGGTTGGTAGGATCATGAAGAATCATTTTCACGCATGAATCGTCTCCTCTGAGTCCTTAAATTCAGTGGAAGTCTTTGGGATGTGCTGGAGGAGACTTTACAGAGCGCTGGACTCTTGCATTGTCAATACAAGATCTGGACCAAAAATTGATGCACCTCTTGATGGAAAAACATCACAACATTTATTTCCATCATGAGGTGCATCCATTTTTGGTCAAGATCTTGTATGGACAAGGCAAGAGTCAAGAAGAACTAAGGGTTAGAAGAACTGTTGCCAACTGTTAGAAACATAATAATGATTCAATCATTGACTTTTAAGCATTTGCCAATTTAAATCCAAACAGCGACTTTTTTTGGCCAGACAGTGTATAAGCCCTGTTTGTTCTGTGTTAGAATCTAGTCGAAGCTCCAGATCATCATGGATGGACCGATGTCATCAAAAGAGACACAGACAGACAATTTCCCTTCCATGAGATGTTCCAGTCCAAAGACGGCCATGGGTACTGTCCTTTCCCTTCCCGTGCTGAATGCAGTGTGCGCTGTAGCATTATAAATCACAACGTTTCTCATTCTGTGTCTGCTTCCGTCTGGTCTCTGTGTGAGTAGTCAGAAGGACTTGCTGGAGGTCCTGAAAGCGTACACTCAGTACCGTCCCGAGGAGGGCTACTGTCAGGCACAGGGTCCGGTGGCCGCGGTCCTTCTGATGAACATGCCTGCTGAGGTACCACTCCTGTCATGACTATACAGTACATGACACAGAGCTATTACAGAATAAACAACCAAATAATACGCAAAAGGCGGCACGTTCATAATGTACACTACCGTACAAAAGTTTGGGGTCAGTAAGATTTTTATAATGTCTTTCTGTGATAGGGGTCCAGCGATTATTCCAGAAATGATATGCATAATATGCTACTGCAGAAATAGTTAGCATTGAATGCTTGCATGACATTGGGTAACTGATTGTCTTTCTGTTTAAGGAGGCGTTCTGGTGTCTGGTGCAGATTAGTGAGCTCTACCTCCCTGGATACTACAGCCCGCTGCTGGTAGGGCATCTTTACAGTAACCATGAAAACAACGGTTAAATGTGCATGAAAATTGATAGATACACTTTCATTATCCTTTCTCTTTAGGAAGGTGTTTTATTCGACGCTGCTGTTCTCTCGAGTGTGTTAAAAAAGCTGTGTCCAGCTGCACACAAACACCTGCAGAATCAGGGGGTGGAGCCTCTCATGTTTGCCACTGATTGGCTGATGTGTCTGTACAGCCGTCACCTGCCTTTCAACACTTTGCTCAGAGTCTGGGATCTCTTTTTCTGTTATGGTTTGTTTTCAACTAGATATTTGCAAGATTTCAAGGTGCACTAAGTAATTGTTAGTTTGACTGTGGTCTTAATTCGGGTGCACACTGTGCGATTTATAATAGTCCTTCGCGACTGTTGATTGTCAGACTGTACGAACATGATCCCCGCTGTAAGCCATGTCAGGCTGTAGGATCTCAGTTGTTTTCAATGTCAAACTGTACTTGAGTCAAGATGCGTTAAAAACTGACGCACACAAGAACGTCATCAGGTTCTGCGCGGTCCTATTGGTTTTTGATTTGATGGTTGTTGTAGGAGAAGTCAAAGTGCAGGACTGAGCCTCAAAACTTCTGACACTGCCAGAATTTCGTCGGAGGTAAAAATTGGATCGCAATGGTCATTAATCAGCTGTCGGCGAACATGTCAAACTACCGATCAGAGACTTCAGATTTTGGCCCAGGATCAGAGGAACCATTTAATATTCTCAAAATTGGCCAAATAGGGGCCACAGTCGTACAGTGTGAACCTGGCTTTAGACATTATACTGACACTTAGATGATGAATTACTCGATGCTTAGATTCCAATTTTGCTTACAAATAATTCCCTTTTTACAAAAGTATTTGTCACCCACCCTTATTATTCTGCAACAAAAAGTGTCACACAATTGGAGCTTTACTGTGATTATGTACATAGTATCAAAATCCTTTTAAGGCAAGTCAGTTGGCTTGTCGGCCATCTTGGCAAAGCCTTGGTCAGCTATGAATGGAGACAGTGCCCACATTTTCAATGGTTCAGAAAGTTTTTTTTTTTTTCATTCATTCATTTTTCCTTTAGGGAACAAGTCTTTGTTAAAGAGTTTTAATCTATGGGCCAAACCAACCAGCAAGGAGGTACATCACAACATTACAAACTTCTGTTGTGAAGTGTTTGAAACTGAAAAAAAGTTCCAAACTGTTTACTAATGGCTTTAGTGAGGGAAATAACTACAATCCCATGAAGCATTGCAAATCACAATCGAATTAAAAACCATGGAGAAATATACAACTTAATTTAAGGATATTTATTATAAGTGACCCAGGACCACAAAACCAGATTTATACATCATCTGAAAGCTGAATAAATACGTTTTCCATTGATGTATGGTTTGTTAGGATAGGACAATATTTGTCAGAGGTACAACTATTTGAAAATCTGGAATCTGAGGGTGCAAAAAATCTAAACATTGAGAAAATCACCTTTAAAGTTGTCCATTTCTGTTGGCGATTTTGCTGCGTTCACTCACAAAATTACATTTTTGATATATTTAAGGTGGGAAATTTACAAAATATCTTCATGGAACATGATCTTTACTTAATATTCGAATGATTTTTGGCATAAAAGAAAAATCGATCATTTTGACCCATATGATGAATTGTTGGCTATTGCCACAAATATACCCGTGCAACATGTGACTGGTTTTGTGATCCAGGGTCACATATATAGAAACGCTATAATTTTCTTTTTTTTATTGCAAAATGTGCACATATAAACACATTAAGAACAGTAGTCAACATTTGAAGTGGATCAAAACCTTTCATCGAAGTTATACATGAATTTTGAACAATGCCTGTTCTTGTCTTAGGACAACTTTGATGAACTTTTTTGATCCATTTCAAATGTTGACTACTGTAGTTAGGGAGTAGCGTATTGACACTGACTCAATTTCGTCATTCGCAGTGCTTCGTGGGACTGTCCGAGACTTTTGGCGCAACTTGCTTGTTGCAATTCTCTTGAGTTTTTCTGTAGAATCATGGGTAATGTAGTTTTTAACCAAGAATTCTGCGGTTAAATACGAGCATTTAAAAAAAAAAAAAAGTTAAAATAATGCAGAGCATTTACCATCAACTAACAACCTCAGAACCTTACAGGTCTGTTTTTAAAGGTTTATAAGTTATCGTTTAAAAACTATTTCCCTATTTAGAAAACAAATGTTTTTACTTCCAGAAACCAACGGTTGCACTCTCCTTTCTAATTATGCAAGTACAACTCAGACTTGCTTGATTAACATATGTTAAATATCCAATATTAAAAAAACTTGTCTCATCTAACGGACTTCATTCCTAACGCCACCATTTTAAGCAGTTTAAGACAGAGGTCAGAAGCTTTTATTTTTGGCTCTCATATTAGCAGATTAGTATGGAAGCTTGTTTCTGCCACAGAAAAAAACTATTTAAAAGATAATAGCGACTTTTTATCTCACAAATGACTTTTCTCCCTTGCAATTGTGAGTTTATATCTCACAATTCTGAGAAAAAAAGTCTGGATTATGAGATAAAAGGTCGCAATTACCTCGTTTATTTTTATTCAGTGGCGGAAACAAGCTTCCGTAGATTAGAGCGTTTTAGTTTCAGTGCTGAGTGTATTTATAATGTTTAGCCTTGAGGTCACCATCCTGTTTCTCTCCTTCAGCTCTGTTACAAGGTTTTATACTAACACTTCTGGAGTTCATAATTTGTCAAAATTTAATTCACTCACCCTATATTTTGCTGTAAAATACTTAGTGCACCTCTTTTTTGTTAACCTGTTGGCATGAGTCCCTGTGGTGACCACAGCTGGTGTGTTTGTGTGTGTGGCAGGTGTGCGTGTTTTGTTTCAGGTTGCTGTAGTGCTGGTGCGGCGATGTCTGGGAGAGGGGCGACAGCGAAAAGAGTGTGATGGACAGATGGAAACCCTGGAGCGACTGCGAGGTGTTAAAGAGCGTGTCCAAAATGAGCAGACTGATGCCTTTATCCATGAGGTAATATCACTGATATTGTATTTCAACTACCGTAATCTAAATAAAGGCCTGTTCACACCAAAATGAATGTTCTGTGCGAAAAAACGGTGCGATAAACATTTTAATTTGATGAATGATGGTTATATTTAGACTAAAATGAACATTCGCATGCAACTATCAATGTTTTACGGAGAGGTGTTCTCATCTCTCAGAAACCTGAACAAGCAATAAGATTTGTGCTTTTGACCGTATGCCCAGAGCCGCTTCCGTTTCATAAAACCATGACTTGTTGGCGCCCATGAAAGGACTATCTTGGTATGTTACAGTAAATAGCAGAGGAAGAATACAGAAACTGTATCGTCAGAAATTTGGTCCTTTCTCAAAACCAGGTCTCCATTAGGACCCCGACTGATCCCATTGAGAATGTTTAATGGATACAGTCGCCTGGTTTCAATACCTACATAATCACATTATATGTCATTAGGGCTACACTGCCCAGCCAAAAAAAAGTCACTGTTTGGAGTTAAATTGGCAAATGCTTAAGAGTAAATATTGGATCATTATTGCTGTGATTATCATGTTCCTAGCATGTTATATGTTTGGCAACAGTTCTTCTAACCCAAAGTTATTCTTGACTCTTGCCTTGTCAATACAAGATCTGGACCCAAAAAAATGGATGCACCTTGTGATGGAAATAAATGTTGTGATGTTATTTCCATCAAGAGGTGCATAAATTTTTGGTCCAGATCTTGTATTGACAATGCAAGAGTCCAGCAGAGCTCTGTAAAGTCTCCTCCAGCACATCCCAAAGACTTTCATTGAATTTAAGGACTCGGAGACGATTCATGCGTGAAAATGATTCTTCATGATCCTACCAACCATTATTACACAATTTGAGCCTGATGAATCTTGGCATTGCCATCCTGGAATATGTCCATGATGTGTCTTCCTACATGGTTGTTTAAGAAGTGAAAAGCTACACACTCCATCCATTAGAGTTAGAAGAACTGTCGCCAAACATATAACATGCTAAAAACATAATAATCACTGCAATAATGATCCAATCATAGACTCTTAAGCATTTTCCTATTTAAATCCAAACAGTGACTTTTCTTTTTTTGGCCGGGCAGTGAATGTTATAATGACCATGTTTGTTTTTGTTAGCTTATACATTAGGACAGCATATAGACATCCGATTAGCCTGATAGCTTAGCTTAGCTTATACACCACTTGTTCTACAACCAACGAGGCGAACCAGGGTAACCGGAGTATTTATGTTTTTCTATAACTGCCACCTACTGTCAGAGAGTGGAACAGAATTTTCATTCCGGACATCTGCTGTTTTTTAATCATTAAGTTGCGGCCACATTTAGCGTTATTTAACAATTTTTCACGGGCAAAATCCAGTCATTTCAATAGGAATCCACGCGTATGGGAAATTTGTGTTTTCCCCAAGCAGATTTCACAGTTTGTCGCAATGAAAAACAGAAAGCTGATTGGTTTGACATTGACGTCCGTGTGAGCTTCATACAAGGTTACACTATTGACTAAACAATGGATCTTTTTTTGTCTGTGAAATTTTGCTAACGTGATTGCACATTTAGACTGAAAAGAAAAATCGCATGCAAAAATTTTCATTCCAAACATTCCTGTTAATGTGAACAGGCCTTAAGTCCTGATAGATTTCTTTACTCAAAAATACTGTTACACCCCTTAGGTATGTTCAGTGTCCCTGTCCCTGTCGGACCTGCAAAAACAAACCGAGAAAGAGCTGGAGAAATGGAAGAAAGACAGACCGAACTCGACCTTTGACCCACGAGGGCGCTGTTACGGATACCGGATGGCATGGGAAAGAGTGCAGGATAAACAAAAAGAACACGAAAAGAAGGAGCGACAGAAGGCGAGCCTGATTATTCCTCTAATGCGCTCACATTCTTCTCTTTCTCCTTCGGTTCTGCGCAAGAAATGGAGGAAGAGGAGCAGTAAAACTGACACAGAGGAGTGGGATGGAGGAGGAAGAAAGTTCTCAAGTAGTCTGATGGAGGAGAGCGACGAAGAGGAGATGAGGAGGAGGAAGAGTGTGTGTGGTATCGTTGGGGAGCAAAGGGACAAACGGGACAGGCTAGCAGATGAGCTCTGTACACACAAACACCACAATACACATCCAAACATCTCAGTGGTGGTGTCCTCTAGTATCGACTCTGATGTTTTTGAGAAAGAGCACACAGAGGCATCTTTAAACCAACAGAAAGATAATTCAGCAACAACACAAGCTGAGGTTGAGGAGACACACCATCATGAACAGAACACAAACCAAGATGAACCGAGTACAGAAACGCAAGGACAGCAGGATGAACAGAATATAGAAAAAGACAGAGGTGAAGATGAAAAGAGCAGAGAAGCACCAACAAATCAAACCGAACAAAATACAAACAATCAGACATGTCAAGAAGAACAGACTGTGGAAGAGAAGACTTTAGAGCCAGAAGAAAGTTCACCTGTTGAAACACCACAGGAAGAAGGTATACAGACTGTTTTCAGTAAACAGGAAGAGGAAACACAGCCAGATAGCAACATCCAGGAAGTAGAAATACAACCAGAACACTGTGAACAACAAGAAGAAACAGAAGATAGGTTGCCAATTGTCATAAAACCGGAAGACAACTTGCAAAATGAGGAAAGTATCCCAGAGAAAGAGGTACAGATACATGTTGTCCAGGACGAAACATCTAGCGATCAACATGAAGAACATGAACATTCAGAAAGGCAGAAAGAAGAGGATTTGTACATGCACACAGTGACAGAGGAAGATGAAGATGATGTAGACGAGGAGGAAGGTTTTCAGAAAGAAGAGTTTAATGTTCTCCCTGAGGAGACAAAGGAAACCAAAGAGACAACAGAGCCTTCAAAGATGTGTGAGGAGAAAGATGACAAGAGATTGGAGGAAGAAAGACAAGATATAAGCTTAGAAGAGAGAGACAATAACCCATTGCAAACATCTGAAGCATCCTTCTTACAAACTGAAGAAGAGAGTGAAACTGAGTATCCGGAGAGATCAGCAGATCCCGTACAGCAATCCCAATCAAGCGAGCCGGAGCACAATGACATGGATGCTACCGTTACATCCGAAGAGTTAGTGCACTGTCCAATGGATTCCACTGTGAAGGATACGATAAGATCTGGCAACCCAGAGCAGATTGAAACAGATCCTGCTGATGGCACCAACACCCTTGAACCAGATGCAACAGTAGCATCAAGACACTCTGAAAACAGTGACAAGGATGCTGCCTCTGCTCCCACATCTAGTAACAAAGAAATCAGTGAAATCAATTTCGAAAATAGTGTAGAAATTAAATCACCAGGATCTGAAAATACAATATGTTGTGAAGTCAATACAACTGAAGAATCGAGCAACCTCACACACAATGCAGAGCATGATACTATCCTCTCAGAAAGAAGCAATGAAATGCATGTTTCTCCAGAATCTGACAACCCTGAAAGCAACACCATAGATTTTACCACTGAACGTGGCAAAGAAAGCAATGCTGTGGAAATTGCTGTTGAATCTGGCAATCCAGAGAGCAGAAAAGTGCCTGTTGCAAGTGAATCTGGCAACCCTGAGATCAATATAGTGGATTCTGCTATTGGCAACCCTGAAAGCAACGTGACAGATATTATCACTGAATCTGAAAAAACAGAAAGCAATGAGGCAGAAATTGCTGTTGAATCTGGCAACCCAGAGAGCAACACAGTGGATTCGGCTGTTGGACCTGGCAACCCAGAATGCAGTGATGTGCATGATAAACCTACGTCTGGCAACCCAGAGAGTAATATAACAGACTCGGATGTTGGACCTGGCAACCCAGAATGCAGTGATGTACATGATAAAACTACATCTAGCAACCCAGAGAGTAATATCACAGACTCGGATGTTGGATCTGGCAACCCAGAATGCAGTGATGTACATGATAAAACTACATCTGGCAACCCAGAGAGTAATATAACAGACTCGGATGTTGGATCTGGCAACCCAGAATGCAGTGATGTGCATGATAAACCTACGTCTGGCAACCCAGAGAGTAATATAACAGACTCGGATGTTGGACCTGGCAACCCAGAATGCAGTGATGTACATGATAAACCTACGTCTGGCAACCCAGAGAGTAATATAACAGACTCGGATGTTGGACCTGGCAACCCAGAATGCAGTGATGTACATGATAAAACTACATCTGGCAACCCAGAGAGTAATATAACAGACTCGGATGTTGGATCTGGCAACCCAGAATGCAGTGATGTGCATGTTACAACTGGATCTGGCAACCCAGAGAGTAATAAAGAAGATTCAGCTGTTGTATCTGGCAACCCAGATTACAAAGAGGTGCATGTCGCAACTGAATCTGACAATCCAGAGACCAACCGAGATCATGTGACTGCTGGATCTTGCAACCCTGAGTGTAATACAGAGGTTTGTGCTGTTGGATCTGGCAATCCTCATGACAGTGAATGTGCAATACCAGGAAACAGCCAGGGTTCAGAGTCTCCCTCTTTAATTCAATCTTCAAAATCCACAAACCCAAACGTCCCGCCAGCTCAGCTCCGTGTGCGAAGGACTTCCAGCTCGCGGGTTTCCTATCCCACAATCCTCTCTGAGGACACCTTCAGAGAGCCACAGCAGCAGGAACACATGCCTTCAGAAAATATGACACACACACTTACACAAGCTCAGCCTAGCTCACCGACAAAGTCAGACAATCCAAAACGTCTGGGTCTGTTCCGCCGCCTCCGTGGGGAGACCAGTAAAACCCCCATCCCCAAAATCCTCATCCAGGACTTTAGCGAGAAAGAGGAGAAACTGACAGCGAAAGAGAGGAGGCGGCGGAAGAGGGAGAAAGAGCGAAAAGAAAGGGAAGAGAAAGACAGAAAGAAACGAGAGAAAGAGATGGAAAAGGACAAAGGAAAAGAGAGGAAAAAGCCTCAGACACGAGGGAAGAGTTTCCAGGTGCTCAGCAGGAAGTGCGTCGATGACGTCGTGTCCACGGGGAACAGCGACTCTCAGACTCAATCTTGCTCCAGGAGAAGCTCTGACCCTTTTTCTGACAATTATTTCTAAATAATCAGAGACTTGATCAATCAAATATTGGCATTTCACAGTGGGAGTGAGATGTTTTAATTTGAGCTGTGCAATGATTTGACGTGGCTTGTTATATTCACTGCTTCATCTCTTGGTTTAAACCCATTATTATTTTGATAGAAAAATAAAATCAGGAGGAGAAGTGTGTGTGTAAATGTCTTTAGCAGTCTTTGTGAGGCTGCATGTGGGAGTCTCTTTCCACACCGTTCACTTCTGAGTTCAATCGACGGGGCGGTTATGATGTTTCTGCCTGATTTTCGTCTTCGCTGTCACTTGCTAGCACTTCCTGGCTCTGTATCGTCTGATTGGTCAGCTGAGACAGCGTGGGCAGAACTGAACCGAAGAAAAGTGAACAAAACTGAAAGAGAAGAAGGGAGGGATAAATAATCAGTGAGATATGGGCATTAGGTTTTATGTTTTTGAACAAATGTTTCATTTAAAAGATTATAGTACCTTTTTGTTGGGAGGTCCTTCTGCAAGTGCTTCCTCCTGCTCCTCTTCGCTGGCTGGGTGCTTTCTGTTATTGGTGGGGACGGGGTACGGGGGGGATGTGGGTGCATGTGACGGTCCAGGAAGTTCGCTGGTCTCCATGGCGATGAGAAATGAGTCCATGTCGTCATTCATGAAGTCGTCTGTTGGTTGCTCGGTATCAGGGCTGAGGGGGAAAACGATAAAAGTACCAAATAGAAGTGAATCTAACGTTTATAGGATTGATTATGTTCCATATTTCATGATTTGACGTACTGTTTTGTGGTGGATTTGCCGTGGTTCTTTGGATGCGAGTCCTCTGACAGTGTAGCGAGGACAAAATTAGCCTCCAGAACACTGTCTGTTACACTCAGGATTACTGGACTTAAACACAATCACATACACACACAGGTGAGAATACACTGTGATACCATTTTTAAACATACACACTACTGTTCAAAAGTTTGAGCTCAGTAATATTTTTAAAAGAAATTCATTCTTTTATTCAGCAAGGACACATGAAATTAAACATTTAAAATGTTACAAAAGATTTCTATTTCAAATAAATGCTGTTCTTTTGAACTTTCTTTTCATTAAATATCACTGATTCCACAACAATGTTGATAACAGCACAACATTGATATTAATGTTTCTTTGAGCATCAAATCATCATATTAGAATGATTTCTGATGGATCATGTGACACTGAAGACCAGAGTAATGATGCTGAAAATTCAGCTTTGATCACAGGAATACACTAAATATAATTACAAATATTAAAATATTATATTAAAAAATAAAACAGTTATTTTACATTGTAATAATATTTGAAACTTTTAAATGGTAGTGTACATTAAAAAAAATTAAAGTGGATAAAACGTAAATTTGGGCTAGTTCATGAGTAAGCAATAAACTAACCTGCCTGGCTCATCAAAATACATAGAGATTGGAAGACCAGATGACTCAGCAAATACAAGCAAACCCTGATGGAAAACCAGAAGGGGGAAAAAAAAGACAAAATCAAACATTAAATTTGACACCAATCAATTTTTTTACTATTACAAATGTACCTTTTCTTCTTGTGATTAATCAGGGCAATTAAAAACTAATTCAAAAAATGTAAGTCAAATGTAGGTGGATGTAGGGCAGTTTTAAGGTAAAACGCGAAACCATAAAAATGATGATGACAATTTAACAAAAGTTTAAAAAAATTATGAATCTCACATTTCAACCTTCAAAAAAAAAATGATTATAATAAGAAATAATAATACATTTTATTTATAAGCGCCTTTTACAACACTCAAGGTTACCGTACAAACTTTCATATAATGGTACATGCACTTTTACAAGTTGATTGTACTGAAATGTGTGTTGGCAGTGCCTGTACACAACCATCATAAAATTATAAAAATCCATCCAGTGTTTTTTTTTTAAATCTTCTTATATGTTTTCCCCTCTCTCAAATCAAACCGGTCGGACACCCCTCCCACGATTGGTCAATCATAGTCTGCGCAGTCATTGTTGATAGCTGGAGGAGCACTGTCTATGAGCAGAATGGCGTTTAAGTGATTGTGGTGTTCTGTTCTTGGGCATAATAACGAACACAGCATCATGTTGATGTTTCTAAATCCGTACAGCTGAAGACGCAGTGGCTGAGTTTTGTTTTCGAAGGGAATATTCCCCACGATCAACGTCAATGCTTTCATGTTTGCGTGAATCATTTCACACACCAGACTGCTTTACAAAGGGTCAGTAAAGCTGGATTTGCTAAGAAGCTGCTCCTGAAAAAAGGATCGGTACCAACTATTCATGTTCCTGCTGCACCTCCAGAAGAAGTGAGTGTAACGTTTTATTGACCTTTATATTAATCTTTGCAAATCGCTAGCACGCTTCACGATGAACGCGGCTAAGGTTTACACTCAGGGTACATTACGGCATGTTTTCTATGTATGACATTCTCAATATAATTCATAATCCCACGTTTATAATGAACAACGCGTTATGGTTATTGTGTTATTATGTTACAAACGGTGTACGCACAGAACAGAGGGGCGGGGCGAGCAAAGCTCATTATCATTTAAAGACACATGCACTGAAACGGCGTGCTGAAAACAGAGCTGTTTTTGACCAAGTAAAATTTGTGTTTTCTTACAATACTAATGAGAATTTTTAAAGTATATTACAAACTTTTAATTTAGACCCTAAAGAATCATATTAGCTTGTACAAAAATGGCATTATATGACCCCTTTAATAACATCAGTATAACAACAACAGACAAAGCATACTATAATATTCACTGCACGGCTGTTTACATCCTGTTTTTCGGTTGAAGTCCAAAGTAGTCGATTGCCGAGTTCATGCGTGTGATCATAGGTAACTAAAACTATGCGCGTGAACTCGGCAATCGACTACTTTGGACTTCAACTGAAAACAGGATGTAAACAGGTATTTGCGCTGGCTTAAATAACATAATTTTTATTCATATCTTTCACATCTACTGCAGTCAGATTCACCGCGTTCACTCAGAAGGAATCACTCACATGACCTGTGCACTTGTAATGACACATCAAGGATGTTAAGAGGCTAAAAGCAGGTTTAGTACTTGCCCTATTGAAGTCAACAGGGTGCAAATTTTAAAAATAGAATAACTCGGTGTAGGCAACACCGATTTTTGTCGTTGTTCTCTGTATTGACAGCACTCCAAATGTACAAAAAAATGAGCTCAATGTTAAAATTGACCGGAGTTCTCCTTTAAGAGTCAATGATTGGATCATTATTGCAGTGATTATTATGTTTACAGAAATATGTATGTCACACTGTGCTAGATGTGTTTTCTTTCTTTGTGTTAGTATATGTTGATGTTTGTGTGAGTTCACACTCACCCTGAGCTCTTTGAGGCAGAAGGTGATGCTGGTCTGAGTGCTGACGACAAAATGATCAAACTCCTCCGAGCTCAAACACAGTTCGGTCATCATCGCCCGTGACGGGTCTGAGAGAGGAAAACACGTTGACTTGACATGATTTGTTTTCTGCATAGCAGCAGAATGAAGTCTGAAACCACTGATACCTGCATCGTCCTCGACGTGGTTCCTCAGCCACACTCGATCGCTGCTCACTGACAGAGTCACCTCCTCCTGAGATGGAGGGAAATGCAGAACCGTGTCCACCATCAGCCTACAGTAAACAACAGAACATCATTAAACACACTCTGGAACTGCAAATGGGTTGATATTAATATCGAGGTATTAAGATTAATGTAAACCTGGGTTGAGCTTGTAGCACGTTTGCACAGCTTTCTTTATCAAACACGGCCTGCAAACTCTCACAGTCCTGAAAGGACAAATTATGTGTTTTCAAGAGCCCTGTAACAAACACACAGTTTAGTTGATCGTACTGTAGAACATGCCGTTTCTATGCAAGATTTGTAACAAGTTTATTATGAAAAAAAATGTATTTGTGTACAATACCATAATAAATGTTAATCAAGTCAAGTAAAATGTATTTGTGTAGCACTTTGCACAATACACATTTGCTCAATGTGGCTTTACAGAAAATCATGATGTTAATGTGTGTAGTATTTTAATATCTTTATGCCTTATACTCACATTTAGCAGATTAGAGATTGGTGATAATAGTTTACATTTTGCAATTATATAGCAAGATTTGCTATATAGAATATATTGCTTTACGTGAGTCTACTGTATGTATGTGGATAAGTTGGATATACATAATTTATACATTCAACTTTATATAGAGAGATTTGTGATGATATGGTTTACATTTAATCCAACTAACTAAAAGCATGTAACAATGATGTTTTTAGGGAAGCGTTTTTACCGTGTTTACAGTGCAGAGTTATGGTCAACCGACTCTTTTCACTGTTCAACTGAATACGGCACTTTTCTACGGAGCGATCCAGAGACGACAGGGACTTGAACACAGCCTGAACACTCTGAAGAACACAAGAAAAAACAAGAAGATTTTACATTCTGAAGCTCAAACGCGCTGCGTAACACGAGAATGAACCTCATTGGCTCTTGCTGAAGCTCAAACGCGCTGCGTAACACGAGAATGAACCTCATTGGCTCTTGCTGAAGATCAAACGCGCTGCGTAACACGAGAATGAACCTCATTGGCTCTTGCTGAAGCTCAAACGCGCTGCGTAACACGAGAATGAACCTCATTGGCTCTTGCTGAAGCTCAAACGCGCTGCGTAACACGAGAATGAACCTCATTGGTTCTTGCACATCAAGCGAACATGCTTGAGCTTCCGTTTACCACAACTGATGTGTGAGTTGATGAATGTTTATATGTGAATAAAAGCCTAAATTCAATCCGTTCATCATATAAAGCGATCGAGACTCAGCAGAAACTTTGGATTAAACCGCTCAATTCATATGGATTAGTTTTACATTCTCTTTATGAACTCTTTGAAGTGTCAAATTGGTAGTTGCGCAACTGTCAATGGAGGGATAGAAAGCTCTCAGATTTCATTAAAAAGATTTGTATTTCGAAGATGAACGAAAGTCTTATGGGTTTGCAACGACATGAGGGTGACCCTTTAAAATAAGTCTTGAAGAAACATCTCTGATGATGCATTTACTGGTGCGAGGGCGGGACAAACTGTCACTCACATCAGATCGACCAATAGCAAACCACAACCATCCAATCAATTCCCCACGGACAAAATCAAGCTCCGCCCTACATTTTATTTGTTTCACTCGGATATACATAACAAAACACTATAGCAATCTGTTTCATGTTGACTTTAATAGATAGACACATTATAGTGATAAGTATTTAGTTCCCAAAATGTAGAGGAACTGCAGAGATGTTATGAACAGAACAGGAAATGTTACCTTGATGGCTATTTTGCAGCGAAAGCTCTGGTCTGAAGGAGCCTGATATTTCTGGAAGAAGAGAGGAGACAGCAGGAAGCTGGCAAACGCTGACCGGGAAGAGTTGACCGACCGAAGGGCCAACTAAAAACACAGAACACACACAAGTCACATTTATTTCAACAGCTCACATTAGTGTACATAAACACACAATCATAAACACTGGAAACAAACACATACCCCATCCTCCACAGGCTCCAAATACAGCTCCTCTCCGATTCTTGACAGCGAGTGTATGGCTTTTGCTAAAACTACAAAAAAAAAAGTGTGCATGACTAAACTTCTGTTCATGAAGCCATTTTATAGATTTATTTTTTATTTTAGAGCAGGGGAAGTTCACACAGTAAGCTTCTATGTTTTAGGTTTAACGTTAATTATAATATAATTTAGAAAAACACGTCTCGTCCTGTGTGAACGGCTTCAGTTATTACCTTTCACGTTTCCTCCGGTAGCAACACAATCCATTATATTTTGCTTGTCAACAATATTATTTTTAAACAACATAAATTATTTACATTACATTAATTTTCCTCCGGCTCAAGCTGGTGTATTTGTCGGATCACGGAACCGGCCACATGACGCCAGTGGCTCTTAAAACGCAAGAAATTGAAAGTAAAGATAAGTTTAAGAGCTGTTATCTGTTATCGCATAACATAAAGTACATAATTCTGACAACGGTAAACTTGTTAGAAGCTGATAATTCAAGAATTTGTTTACTTCGAATCCGACATGTGGCGCGTATTTTCTGCACTAGCCAATCAGAGGGAGGTAGCATCTGATACAGTTGTTTGCGTCATAACAAAGCGCCCTAAAGAAGGCTCCTCCAACTTGAGCATAAAATTGCGTAAGGAAACTGCTTAAACATCAAAAACAGGTTCTGCAGGATCCGCTTAAAGTTAAATGACAATAAAATTATATTAATCATAATACTTTATAATTAGTTTAAATAAGAATAGAAATAAACAGCTGTTTGATAATTGTCATCTTGTTAACAGCAGCATCACATGGTAAAGCATAAAAAGAGGATCACTCTCTCTTTCTCCAAAAACCACAGTTCATAGTGCACAAGAAAAACTGACCTTAGTTAGGTCTATTATATGTTAAGGCACATACTGCATAGTGAACATTGACTATTGCATTTTGAGCCTGATCTATAGTGTGCGTTTTAGTGGAAGTTAACAACGTATTTTAGTTTGAGGCATATTTTCTTTTTTTCCCTCAGCAAAATTTAGTTTGACCCACTTGTTAATCTATCATTGAAGTATTTAAATCAACATGTTGCGTTATTCTACATCATTAATTTCTTATAGCCTAGTTTTGATTTACTTTACCATAGTTCTTGCATTGTAACCATATAATTTATTGTATTTCACTTTATAGTAATATAAATCTACAGCAATCCAGCTAAATACCATTATTACATTTAGTGTTATAATAAAACCAGTGATTTTGCATTAGAGAACTGCAGTATGTTGGCTGCTTAAAAGAAAAGAGGTGACCAATTAAATGAAATCGCTCCACTTGCTGTAGCAGTGACTTCATATTAAGACATAAAAATGTTCTCAAGGGTTTAAGATACAGTGTCTCCGTCATTCAGCGGCTGGTCAAAGGGAGTGACAAAAATACTAAATGTTTCATCCTGACACACTCGTCTTACCTGTCCATCTGGGTGTTGGACACGCCTCTTTCCTCTCTTTCTGTCTTCATAACACTTCCTTTTGTAAGATTTCAGAAATCAAGAAAAGATTCAGAGAGCTAACAGGAGGGATGAAAAACAAGAGGAGCTGAATGACGGACGGACGGAAATAAATACTTGTATGGACTAACATGAGGATATAAATGAAGGATCTGTGGAATTGTCCAGCATGGGTGAAAGTTGAGCATCTAAAGTGAGTCTGCTTTATTGTGTACATCTAGTTGACTCTACTCATGTGTGTGCATGTGGTAACATAGAGCCCAATGGAGGAGCTGAACCCTGTTTCAGACACTCAAGCCTTACTGGAATCTATGCTTCAGAAATTACAGCTAAACGCTGAGACCAACAGTAGCTCACATGCTGATATGCAAACATGTAGTCTGTATGAAACAGTGGAGGATTCATCTAAAACAACAGTTTATCCGTTTGGATTTTCTTCCAAAAGTAAAGAGCGAGATGGAAGCACCTCAGTTTGGAATAAGACTCAACAGTCTTCTCATTTTGGGGGTCCATTGACTCCTAAGCAACCCGTCAAAAGGATCTGTAAACACAACTCGGGATTCTCTACTAAACCAAAACGGCCACCATTAATTTGGGGGGAACACAAGCGTTTTACGTCAGAGAGGACCGATGATGTCACTTCCTGGGTCGGAGACGATCAAATGCCCAGGCCAGAGAAGGGAAGGGAAGGGAACACCAGCTCAAATGTGCCACCGTTTTACAAAACAGAATCCTTACAAAACCCCCCTGACCTTTTAGCTCCAACACTGACATCGTCATCTTCAGTGGTGGAAAAACCAGAGGTCAAGGGTCAAAGTGGCACATGGAGCTGGGTTGCTGTGAATGAGAAAATTGAAGGCGTCAGACCTCACGAGCAATCAGGAAAAACGACAAAGACAAGTAGGAAGAAGTGGGGGGAAGCTAAAAGGTGGGCTCAGAATGTGAAAGAGAGATGGAGAGAGAGACACAGAAACACAATGACCAGACAAAGAGATGATGGAGAAAGACTAGCGCAGAATGAAGTACAAGTGAGTATTTGTGTCCGCTTGGTTTAATACTGTCAAAGCCAGTTTTGCACTAGTTCTTTGTCTATTAGTGGAGCTTGCAATATTAGGCTACTACACTGAACCAAACACTGCAAACTTGCTAAGTTATTAAACTAGCCTAATTTAGAATTCACGACTGTTGTTGGGATACTTTCGTTTTCATTTTTAGTTAAAAGATTTGGAAAAACAAAACATAGAAACACACTAAGCGTGAGCGTCCAACCGGTAGTATGACCGGTACAGTCTGTTTGGATACTGAAATGTTCTGAAAATGATGAAACTGAGTCAAGTATAGCAACCACCTAGCAACTGCATAACAGTGTGCTAAAAACACTCAGAATGCCTTAGCAACAAAACTGTGTCAATCGCCAGTTGGCTGGCAATGCAAAGTTGTGAGAACTTAGTAAACAAACGTGAACGACGCCCAGGACAGTTGACGGGCCAGTGTTGCATCGTCAAAACAGTTTAAGCCTTGGCAATTTAAATATTCAAGCGTAAGAAGGCGCTAAATGAAACTCAATTCGCTACTTGCACGCTGTGTGGGAAGTTTTGTGCGTGCACACATCTGAAGCGCACACAAAAAGCTGCGTCTCAGAGGAGTGCAGAAATACTGAATTGAGCTCTCTTTCATGCCTTCTTGCGCTTGAATGCACAAATTCAAAAATATCGGCCTTGGAGAGTATCCTAGTAAACATAGTCGGTTATAGCTTAAAGCTACACTGTAATTTTTTAAGTTGATTCTCAGCAAAAAAACACTTTGTTCTTTCAAAATGATATGTGCTCATTAATGTGTGATTACTTATACAAACTAATCAAGTATTCTCGTAAGCGTAGAATCTGCCATTTATAATACATACGAGCGAGTCGCTCAAATGGCGGCAGCCATGTTGCGCCTCCATCTAGAAAATACATTTGACAAAGAGGGACATACCTGGAAATTCAAGCTTCGCCTTTCGCGTTTTTACACTCAGTGGCACCGTGACGAATGCGAGGGGGAGATTACTCGCGACTGCCGGCAGATTTGAAATAATACGACCACCGTAGGAGTTAAAACGCCCTCGGAATAGGAGGGGCTAGAAAGTAATATTCGGTTGGTAGTTATAAACAATTTCACTGCTAGATGGGAGAAAATCCTACACAGTGTAGCTTTAAGTGAATGTATAGTAGCATCTATGAATAGTAGATGGAAGATGTGTACCTGTATCAGTGTATTATATCTTAAAGTGACAGCAGCCTAATATTTCTGCTGCTATCTGTTTTATTATATTAATCAAACAACAAAGGACAAAGAAAAAATCATTCACTGCTCTTTAATAATGATTAATCTGTTTAATTTATGCAATGAAGACTATCCACTGTTATTCTACATTTGGTTACTTTATTCAGTGTCTCTACTTTTACTGTATTCCTGTTACTTGTCTTTAATAATGTTTCAAATTTATATTAGGCTAGTAGTTTTAGCTGTTGTATCGGAACTGCAATAGAGAATTGTGAATTTTTCGCTGGTATCTAAAATTTTGTTATCATAACTTCCTGTTTCCTGGCCAGTAAACTTTCTTTTGGTACATTTTCTTAAGTCACTGGCCATTGGCAAGTGTGGCAAAAAGTCAGTTTTAGGCCCTTGTTTGCAACCACCTAGCAACTGAATTACAATGTGCTAAAAACCACACGGAATGCCTTAACTACCATCCAACATTGTCTTAGCAACTGCACAACAGTGTGCGAAGAACCACTCAAAATGCCTAAAATGGCATTATTAAACAATAATTAATAACCACATTGCTATGTTCCAGTAATCAGTCACCCAAACAATTCAACGTCATGGCAGAGACGTTTTGTGGGCAAGCACAAGCTAAAATTAATTTAAAACACTTGTCCTTTCTGCTTATTTTCAGAGTAATCTCTCGTCGTTATCGGGGCCCATCTATGTGAACAACACACCTACGGCACACACTGAGACTATAGGTATCCACCATGAGCCGATCAACAGGGCAGTGGATGAAGATGACCCTGCTTCGCTAAGCTACATGAGGTAAACACATTCGAAATATGCAGCAGACATAGTTATCATTCCACGGGTCTGATCCATGAATCACTTTCTTTTTCTTATAAAACTCCTGTCTCATCAAGAAAGAATGTGTGACCCAGTAAGGGCTAAAATTATGAAAACACAAGAAAATATGTGATCTATTCAGTATGGAAGCTTGTTTCCACCACAAAATAAAACATTTTAAAAGATAATTGCGACTTTTTATCTCACAATTGCGAGTTTACATCTCACAATTCTGACTTTATTTCTCAGAATTGCGTGATATAAAGTCAGAATTGCGTGAAATAAAGTCGCAATTGCTTGTTATAAAGTCAGAATTGTGAGATATAAAGTCAGAATTGCGTCTTATAAAGTCAGAATTCTGACTTTTTTTCTCGCAATTGCGACTTTATATCACGCAATTCTGACTTTATAACACATAACTGCGAGTTTATAAACTCACAATTGTGAGATATAAAGTCCAATTCTAAGGGAAAAAAAGACGGACTTTTTTTTTTTACCTCAGAATAGTTTATATCTCACAATTCTGACTTTATATCTCCTAATTGCGACTTTATTTATCAGAATTGTGACTTTATATCTCGCAATTGCGACTTTATATCTCGCAATTGTGACTTTATTTCTCAGAATTGCGACTTTATTTTTCACAATTCTGACTTCATATCTCGCAATTCTGAGAAAAAAAGTCACAATTCTGACTTCATATCTTGCAATTGTGAGAAAAAAAGTCAGAATTTTGAGATAAAAAGTCGCAATTATTATTATTTATTTATTATTCAGTGGCGTAAACAAGCTTCCGTAATTCAGAGTAAGGGTGCACCTATTAAATCCTGGTTGAGATGGATTTCATTGGATGTATTTGCCTTTCAAATGAACCAACATATCTTTCATCCTTCTTCTCAGTGACAGTCTTTTCTCATTTGGCACTACTTCTAATTTAATGGAGGAGATCTTCAGCGGGACGGAGTGGGCTCAGTTTCTCTCAGTTAACTGCACCACGCAGAACCAATCAAACGAGCCACAAATTAATATCAACCAATCACGTGAAGAACAACGGAACAGTAAATGGACTCAAAATTACACAACCGATTCCCATTTAGGTATGACTAAACCTTCGCTCTCTGAGAGCTTTGTCTCCGATAAACCTGTTTACAACCAAACCGAGACGTCCCAGATGAGTGTTCCTTCATCACATGTTACTGATCTCACCACAAATCCATTACAAACTTCTGACCCGTTTACAAACGTGTTACAAAACACCAATCTGAAACTCAATGAATCTCACCACAGTGAGCAATCAAACGAACAATCACAGTTTTCCCAGCTTGATCCGAACGAATCAAAGGCAACTGACCATAGCGATCCACAACTGATGTCTAGTCAAGTCAACCAAGGTGGGACGGAGGATTTCATACCTCTCTTGGACCTTTCATTCATTAAGGTGAAAGTATAAGCATTAAGACACAATATTGATATATTAGGTTGCTAGTAATTAGCAACATGTTAGAATATTATGTTAATTCTTTCTTATTCCTTTTCCTTCTTTTCTCTCAGCCAATGGACAGATCGTCCATAAAATCCTATGGATCTCTGAGCCGTAAAAGAGAGCATTGGACAAAAAGGACAGATCCATTTGAACACACAACAGAAGACATGGAGGACGAGGACTACAGCAGCTCTTTCATGGCCACAGAGACTTCAGACTCACCCACGTCTTCACTCAACTCGCTGATGGTCAAAAAGGTATGATTTACTACATGACAGAAGAAAATATGCATTAATATAAACCAGTTTTAAAGTGCCCCTATTATGCTATTTTAAAGGTTCCTAATTTTGTTTTGGAGGTCTCCTTCAAAAGGTTTACATGCATCCAAGCTCAAAAACACTTAATTTTCTCATAAGATACATTGCTGCATCAGCTCTTTTCTCACAGTGTCTGAAACAATTCAATAAAGGATTCAGTCTCCTAAACCCCTCCTTTCCGAGAGCCTACTCTGCTCTGATTGGTCAGATGATCCAGTCTGTTGTGATTGGTCTACTCTGCTCTGATTGGTCAGATGGTCCAGTCTGTTGTGATTGGTCTACTCTGCTCTGATTGGTCAGATGGTCCAGTCTGTTGTGATTGGTCTACTCTGCTCTGATTGGTCAGATGGCCCAGTCTGTTGTGTTTGGTCTACTTTGCTCTGATTGGTCAGATGGTCCAGTCTGTTTTGATTGGTCTACTCTGCTTTGATGATTGGTCAGATGGCCCAGTCTGCTGTGATTGGTCTACTCTGCTCTGATTGGTCAGATGGCCCAGTCTGTTGTGTTTGGTCTACTTTGCTCTGATTGGTCAGATGGTCCAGTCTGTTTTGATTGGTCTACTCTGCTTTGATTGGTCAGATGGCCCAGTCTGTTGTGATTGGTCTACTCTGCTCTGATTGGTCAGATGGCCCAGTCTGCTGTGATTGGTCTACTCTGCTCTGATTGGTCAGATGGCCCAGTCTGTTGTGTTTGGTCTACTTTGCTCTGATTGGTCAGATGGTCCAGTCTGTTGTGATTGGTCTACTCTGCTTTGATTGGTCAGATGGCCCAGTCTGTTGTGATTGGTCTACTCTGCTCTGATTGGTCAGATGGTCCAGTCTGTTGTGATTGGTCTACTCTGCTCTGATTGGTCAGATGGTCCAGTCTGTTGTGATTGGTCTACTCTGCTCTGATTGGTCAGATGGCCCAGTCTGTTGTGATTGGTCTACTCTGCCCTGATTGGTCAGATGGCCCAGTCTGTTGTGATTGGTCTACTCTGCTCTGATTGGTCAGATGGCCCAGTCTGTTGTGATTGGTCTACTCTGCCCTGATTGGTCAGATGGCCCAGTCTGTTGTGATTGGTCTACTCTGCTCTGATTGGTCAGATGACCCAGTCTGTTGTGTTTGGTCTACTCTGCTCTCATTGGTCAGATGATCCAGTCTGTTGTGATTGGTCTACTCTGCTCTGATTGGTCAGATGGCCCAGTCTGTTGTGATTGGTCTACTCTGCTCTGATTGGTCAGATGATCCAGTCTGTTGTGATTGGTCTACTCTGCTCTGATTGGTCAGATGGTCCAGTCTGTTGTGATTGGTCTACTCTGCTCTGATTGGTCAGATGGCCCAGTCTGTTGTGATTGGTCTACTCTGCTCTGATTGGTCAGATGGCCCAGTCTTTTGTGATTGGTCTACTCTGCTCTGATTGGTCAGATGGCCCAGTCTTTTGTGATTGGTCTACTCTGCTCTGATTGGTCAGATGGACAAGTCTGTTGTGATTGGTCTACTCTGCTCTGATTGGTCAGATGGCCCAGTCTTTTGTGATAAGTCTACTCTGCTCTGATTGGTCAGATGGCCCAGTCTTTTGTGATAAGTCTACTCTGCTCTGATTGGTCAGATGGCCCAGTCTGTTGTGATTGGTCTACTCTGCTCTGATTGGTCAGATGGCCCAGTCTGTTGTGATTGGTCTACTCTGCTCTGATTGGTCAGATGGCCCAGTCTGTTGTGATTGGTCTACTCTGCTCTGATTGGTCAGATGGCCCAGTCTGTTGTGATTGGTCTACTCTGCCCTGATTGGTCAGATGGCCCAGTCTGTTGTGATTGGTCTACTCTGCTCTGATTGGTCAGATGGCCCAGTCTGTTGTGATTACGGCTTTAGAAACCAAACGTTGCTGCGTCAGAATTTCAGCTCCGGATCTTCCTCAGCACTTGAAACACAGTGATACAAACAGTATCGGTCTTACTGTATCAATTCGAGCCAGAGTCCTCATCCTTTGGAAGTGCATGCAAAGTGGATTTGCTTTGGCAAAAAAAAAAAAAAAACGTAATAGGGGAACTTTAACTGATATATAACCTGATTTTTATGAAAATGAGTAACACATTAAAATATAATAAAATAATATACTTTTTAATAAAAAGTAAAAAAAATATTGTGTAATTTTGATTAAACACAGAAGAATTGTTTAACTCCTGGTTAAAGTTTAGGGTGTGAACATAGTTTGTTATTACAGACTACAGACGCACATGTGTTGTTATGTCGAGATGGTTGTAGTTTTAGAGCCATTAATTGTTGGGTGGTGCTGAATTGTTAGCTTGTCTTGTGACACAGGCTACTACGATGTGAGTCACTGCAAAAAAATTTTGACAGATTCTGTAAGTCACACTTTGATTAATGTGTAACATCAGCAATACACTGCTATGAGGACTTACAATCAATAAGCATGTACATTACCATTCAATGGTTTGGGGGCAGTAATATTTAAAAAAATAAATGAGTACATTTATTCAGCAAGGATGATTGATGCTGTTTTTTTTTTTACTTTTTAACTCAGCATGATATACTAGTGTACAAGCAAGAGTTTTTCTTGTTAACCAGATTCGTCATTTAAATAAACATGAATATATTGTCATGTCCTACTTGCCCTCATGTTGTTCCAAACCTGTATGAGTTTCTTTCTTCTGTGGAACATGAAAGGGGGAAGAATTGTGAATAATTGTACTGGGCACTATATTCTGAAATATAATATGATAGCTTTACATGAGGAACACGGCAAAGATGTAAGTTATTCACTGAAAATCTGCCGCTATTAACTGCTGTCAGTAAGTCAAATTATTCAGAATGACTTGGATCAACCAATTCATTGAAAGAAGACTTCCTCCGAAGACTCGGAACAGTCATATCGACCACTTTTATGATCCATTTATGGTCATTTCAGAGCTCAAAGCCATCGTTCATTATCATTATTTTGAAGAGAGTGGCCAAGATATCTTCAGAAATTCCTCTTTAGTGTTTCACAGAAGAAAGACATACAGGTTTATAGTGAGATGAGGGTATATTGATGATGACAGAATCTTCATTTACAAGTCAACTATCCCTTTAAGTTGAGTTATAGAACATAGCATGAACAGGCCTGCAACAGCTTGTCTTTTCAAAAAGCGATTCAGTTTATGTATCCATTGTAAACACATTATATAATTTCAATTGTAATCATGTTGTCCACAAATACATCATGTCATTCTTTCTTTTCGTCTCTCAGAGGAGGATGGAAGACACTCAACGACACGTTCGATTCTCTGAGGAGGTCATCATCTTACCGCCCAGCTACTTGCCAGAGAATGATGATGATGACGATGAGGAAGATGATGATAATGATTGCCCAGAGGAGCCTTCTCCCCGGCCTTCAATCCCTAAGTGGATTGTGTCTTTAAAAGGCAAAACTGCAAAGTACAAATTTTAAATCCCTTTGCATCTGACTCTGAAATCCTGCAGTTCACATAAACTGTAAGACTGGCGAGACAGCACAAATAACTGACAATTATGATTAATACATCTATTATGAAAACAAAAATCATTTTAATGAGATTGTGATATGCCAGTGCTATACTGATATGCCATTAAATTAATTTTTTAATGTAATAAAAATATAAGAATTATTTCACATATTAATGTATAAAGATGTTGTGTGATTCATTTTATAAGATTAACATGACTTACAATCTCCAAGTCAACAGAATGAAAATCCAGCTGATTAAGACTAGTATTTCACACTAAACACACACAATATCCATGAATCCTGAATGCACTTTTAGCTTCTGAAAGGATAGTGTATATACTCACATATCATCATTTCTATCTGTTACTTAATGAAAAAATTACTTTTCTTTTGTCATTTCATTTGCTGCTGCTTTGTAAATGTAGACTACCAGTCAAGTAAAAACAAAAGTTAAAGAAGTGAAACAAAAAGTTATAGAGGTTTAATTTTATGAATAATTTATGCAATTGACTCTATAACAAGCAAAAGCAGAAAACAGGAATAAAGCGAGCATTTCCTTTATAGGCCAAACCTGAGAAAATGGCACCATCTGCTGAAAAATAGTAAACATTTTAATTTTGAAGCCTTGCCAACAGAATGAAAGCCTATTAACAAAGACTGCATCATTTTATAGTTAAATGGCCCTAGGATTAAATTTTTTAGTTTTAATGGGTTTCAATGGGGTCATTTTTGTTCTTAAGGTCCTAAGTGTTACTATTTTGTGTACCTAGAGTAAAATAGATTTATTAAAGGGGTGAAATGGTAAAATTCCAATAAAAATACACACTAACAGCATAAACGTGTATCAATGATCCAAAAAAAAAAGATGAAAAAGAAAAAATATCTAAAAGGATGCACAAGGGTTAATGCTTAAAATACACATATAAATTGTGAATTTATTTAGAAAATAATATGTTGATAAAAACTGTAAAGCAGCCAACAAGTGTCCAGCACACATGGAAACTCCTTCAAACTCCTTCAAGCTCAAATATAAGATAAGAAAAAAGACATTTTTGATTGTTTAACACTTTTACATACTTACATTTGTGTTATTTCATATAATTTCGAAAGTCTAGACTTGATTATTATTCTAAAATGCAAAAAATTGTAAGGATAAAGAATGAGCAGGTATTTACAGACATTTGACCTATAGTGTATAGATGTGTGTTTTCTGATGGTTTGCATTAATTAATTTTCATTAACAGCCGTAAAGTTTCACAGACTTAAAACAAACTAAGGTATTTATACTATTACTTGAAGAAACTGCAAATAATAAAAAATCAAGAAATAAGTAGTATAATTATTTAAAATTCTCATGGGTTTGTTCGGGCCGTGTGACTCACTCCTGTCGTCCAATAGAAAAGGTCCCAGAGTCATTTGAGTTCTTCCCCAAAACTTTGATTGACATCTGGCTGCCCTGGCGGGGTCCCTTTGACTCCTGCACAATGCCTGATACCTGTCACAAAGGGGATGGAAAGATAAGACATCGCTCTACTTTACCTCTGCATACTTATAAGCAAACTCAAGTCAGATAAACAATCTGGCACCTCTTCAAATTTCTTTGCTTTGTACTCGTCGGCCCCTTTATGGAAGTTGAGAAGGATGATGTCACAGAACACTGTAGCCTGCACAAATATACAACGGTCAAATATGTATGTTTTTTGTTGTTGTAGTTGTTGTTGCCAGTATTAATCTTTGCACGTCACAATAATCTTACCAATCCCACTGAAGTCAATGCTGCGACCAAAGTAATCAGAAATGGCACAACGTTAAACTTTCCCGCCTGCAAATAGATACGCAAAGTTAGCGATATGTGTCACAAACGCTGCTTTATATAGCGTATAGGGCGGCTGTACAAAATACCTACATTGCCAGACACTATTACTTCAAAGCGGATGGCAAAAGCTTTGTGAAGCGTTCGATACTCAGTCCCATCTTCGGACTGATAGTATTTAGCAAACCTGGAAGAGACAAAAAACTTGATGCAGAAAAGCCGGAACGGTGCACGAGTATAGCCATGTGTGTTCACGTGCTATACCTGAAGTTATATCCTTTAGAGGCTTTGCTGTGCTTGAAAGCAGCATCTAGGTGTGTGAAGAAGTAATTGGGGTTGCACTTCTCCACATCATAGTCAAGATTACACTTCCAGTTGATGTTAATTCCAATCTCTCCTCCCTGACAAAAAAAAAAAAAAAAACAGGCAGTAATTTCATTACATGTGATGAGCTGTTTCCACATTAAAGCAGATTCATCCCTCTAGGCCAGAATTAAACAGAATCCAGCTCCGTCTTTTCACCGACTGTATTTTTGCAGGTTACACACGACTACTATAAGGCTAAATAAGTAGGCGTATGGAATTTATTAAATTAATTTAAGAATTTATACTTCACAATTCTGAGAAAAGAGTCAGAAACGACGAGTTAAAACTCGGAATTGCAAGAAATAAAGTCAGAATTGCAAGATACAGGCCTGGTTTAACAGACCGGGCTTAGATTAAAGAGATACAGATCACCCAAAAATGAAAACTCTGTGATCATTTACTCATCCTTATGTTGTTTCAAACCTGAATGAATTCCGTTCTTCTGTTGAACACAAAAGAAGATCTTTTAAAGAATGTTGGTAATCAAACAGTTGACGGTAGCCATTGGAAAGAAAAGAAAATACTATGGAAGTCAATGGGGCTCATCGACTGTTTTTGATTACCAACATTCTTCAAAATATCTTATTTTGTGTTCAACAGAAGAAAGATACTCATACAGGTTTGGAACAACATGAGGAAGAGTAAATGATGACAGAGTTTTCATTTTTGGGTGAAATATCCCTTTAAGCCAGGATTAGGCCTTAGTTCAATTAAGACATTTAAGTAGCTTTTTTATAAACCTGCCTTAGAAAAAGGCATCTTGAGAAAAAACAATGGCACTGAGATATTTTAAGATATGCTAGTACAAGTTGCTTTCAGATAAAACAGCTCAAACATGAATTTTAGTCTGGGACAATAGGCTTAAGCCTTGTCTGTGAAATCAGGGGATATACTCGCTCAGCAAACTGAGTTGACTATAGTTAAAGCGGGAATATTTTTTTAACGATTTTTTAAAAAGACAAACACTTAGCCAGTGTGCCTTCTTTAGTTTGCTCTTGGCTGTGTTGTTCACTTACGGCCACACCACCCTGATCTCGCCCGATCTCGGAAACGCAGGGTCGGGCCTGGTTAGTACTTGGATGGGAGACCGCCTGGGAATACCAGGAGCTGTAAGCCTTTTCCTTCACCAGAAATCTAATAGCCTACACTTCCCCATGGCTCAGGTTTGATGGTTGTTCCTTTATCCTTTATCCAATTCATTGCTTCATTTATTTTCTTTTTTTTCTCCTTCAGGGGGCCAAAGCAACACAGTAAAATAGTGTTTGCCATAAAGGGCTTAGAGATTTCACGGTGTTGCTGGAGAAAGGAGAAAGGAAGAATGACGAGGCTGAGCCGTTCTTTGCCACACTGAAAGCAGGCAGAAGGCAGAGAGAAAGCTAAATGAAAGAAAATAAATGAAGCAATGAATTAAAGGAACAACCATCAAACCTGAGTCATGGGGAAGTTTAGGCTACTAGATTTCTGGTGAAGGGAAAGGCTTACCCGCACTATGGCAAGCCGTTTTAGCTTAAAACTTTCCCAAGCGTTACTTGGCGTAATTTCATTTTTACTTGTAAGAATGAATTTAGAGAGCTCTCTAATTCGATTCTAACTATTAACAATTAAATTAGAGAGCTCTTTAAAAATAATTGTTACTAGTAAGAATTGAATTAGAGAGCTCTCTGATAATAATTGTGCGGAAGAGGGGGATGGTTCGGCAGCGGCTGGGTGGAGAGCGAGTGCGGGGAACTGAATGTATGACACTAACAGGTGTTTGCACTTCGCAGTGAGTCGAGAAAACATGAAAGCCGCGCTAAAGTGTTGTATGCAGAAGTTTGAGTTCCAGCTGAAAAGCTCTCGTGATATATTTTTGATTTTGAAGTGTCTGAATAAATAACACAGTCACTCTCCGTCCCGTCTGCTTCATCTCCACCTTAACAAGCTTTAGCTTTCCCACAAATTGTTACCAGTGAGAACTAAATTAAAGAGCTTTCAAATAAGCCCTGTTCTTTTGTAACTGAGGCTCTTCTTCTCTAGACCAGGGTTTCCCAAACTTTATTTGTCAGCCAAACCCTTAGACTTAAAATATTTACTTAAAGAACGCCTACAATTTAAGTTATAATTTCAATAATTTTCTACAAAGCTGCTTTGAAACTATGTGTGTTGTGAAAAGCGCTATACAAATAAATGTGAAATGAAAATTGGGCAATAGCCGATATGAAAAACGTTGCTTAGTCTGATGAGTCTGTGACATTCAGATGATAGGGTCAGATTTTGGCGTAAACAAACTGAAAGCATGGATCCATCTTGCCTTGTATCAATGGTTCAGGCTGCTGGTGGTGTAATGGTGTGAGGGATATTTTCTTGGCACACTTTGGGTCTGTTAGAACCAACTGAGCATCATTTACGCCACAGCCAACCTGAGTATTGTTGCTGATGTCCATCCCTTTATGACAGTGTATCATCTTCTGATGGCTACTTCCAGCAGGATAATGCACCATGTCACAAAGATCAAATCATCTCAAATTGGTTTCTTGAACATGACAGTAAGTTCACTAAACTCAAATGGCCTCCACAGTCACCAGAATCCAATAGAGCAGCTTTGGGATGCGGTGGAACGGGAGATTCGCATCATAGATGTGCAGCCGACAAATCTGCAAATCCGACCAAAGTCTCTGAGGAATGTTTCTAGCACCTTGTTGAATCTGTGCCATGAAGAATTAAGGCAGCTCTGAAGGCAAGAGGGGCTCCAACACAGTACTAGCAATATATATTATAACAAAGACTCTTCTGCGAATGGAAATACGCAATATCGCGATTTCGTTATATCGCGATATCAGTTTTTTTTAATAATTGTGCGTCCCAAATTGTATATTTTAATTTTACATTCGGAATAATTAGCCTTTAGTCAACTCACAAACCAGACATGGTGTGTGTAGCACCATGTTGATCAAGACGAGGCATATCAACTTTTGCTGTAACAAACTGGCAGAAGTCAAAAAGATGAAATTGATCTCTCTGATAAATTGAAAATAGGAAGAGATGAAAGGCAAAGCTGAGTTGACCTACCTTTTCAGTAATGTAGTCCAAACTTTGATTGAGTTTTTTCAGGATATCTCCCACTTTGAAGATCGGACAGAACGGCGCGCGCACTGGGTCAAAATTACAGTTCTGAATGTAAGACTTGTTTATGCTTGAAGGGAAATTGCCCCTGTGAAAGTAAGAGATAAACAGCACATCAGTAGTCTGAAGCAATATTAGGCTATTGTTATTATTTGGGCTTTCTTTCATAAGGGCACTTTATTAATTAGTGGTGTCAAGAAATTTAGGGTTGTTGATGAACATTTTGATTGAATAATTGACATTAATCAAATTAATCACAAGGTGACTGAACTTTATTACACTATGGTGGCAGATGAATAAATCATTGAATATGAACAGTGCAGTCAACATATTGTTTGTTTTATTTTTACGCCATTGAACATAAGTCTATCATTTGGCCCACAGTAATTTTTTTTTTCACATTTGAAAAATAATCAATTTTGGTACATTCATACACTGTAAAAATTATATGACCAGTAAGTCATGACAACATATGTTTTTACATTACTTTTACTCGTCAAGGGAAGTTAAGCAGTTTTAAACTTTTTTAGGTTAACTATACAATATTCAACTCAATTTTTAAGCCGTTTAATGAAATTTAAATTTAAATCACTTATACATCTAAGTTGATTGTACTTAAAAAAATGAAGGCAGCAACTTTTTAAAATGAGATTCAATTCTAAAAATAAATTTTTAAATGAAATGGCTTCTCGCAACAGTATAGTTTTTAATCCTTGTGCAAAGGTAATAAACTCACCTAGTGACATCGAACAGAGGGAAGCGAATGCTGTTTTTGATGAAGATTGTGAAGTTCTCCACCTCTTTCATTGGCGTTCTGAGAGTGAGCAGATTTATTAATGTGTCTAGCATTAAAACTACCTATTTTGGCTTACACTGTGTACAATATTTAAATTACAAGTCCAAAAGGTTGCACTTTTTCTTACCCAGAAAGGCTGTCATCCTCTGCAGGGCACCAGCCTTCGATTTCACAGAATCTTGTACTATTTGTACTATTTGTAACATTGTTGATCAAGCATGTGCCTGTTAAAATACCTGTAAAAAAAGGAGAGATGTATCAAGCAACCTAGAAAGTATTAGGATGCTTCTCTCCTACATAGTTACTCGCTGAAGAACTATGAGTATTAGTAGACCTGAAAGTGATGTCAGCCTTAGAAAGAGAACAAACTCACCATTCCCTATATTTGAGCTATTATTCTTATTGCAGTCAGCATCAGTTTTGCAAGAAAACTCTTTGTCAGTCTGACAGACAAGGGAAGAGTAGAGAGAGAGAGTGTGTGTAAGTACATAAGGTCGCATATTTGAAGTATATTTAAAGTCAGCTGAGGTTTGGGTGTCACCTCAGGGCACCGTCCTTGCATCTGATTGGCTGTGATGACCATGTTGGTGATGATAGAGAACGATGAAGAACCCTGAAAAATGCAGAAAAGTTCACCTCAGACCAAGACTTTGAAGAGAAGGGGGATGCAAAACGTAATTGTGAAATGTACATTTGCTGACCTGTGAGGGAACTACATAGTCTGCTACGTCCATCACACGGTTATTGAGGTTGCCCAAGCCCTTCACTTTGGTGATGACCGCAGACTCAATCCCAGTGTCCCGTTGCTGATGTCCTTTTTCATGCAGAAACACCCAACTGAAAACACAAACACGCGCGTACACATAACAAAAAATAAGTGATCGAACCTGTTCACTATTAAGATCAATGATTTAAAAAAAATAATATACTTTTACTATTATCTGGCTAAAAAGTTAGTTAGTCATCTAAATGGGTAATAAACAGGCTATATAGATAGATAAATGTATGGATGTATGTATGGATGTATGTACAGTATGTATGTATGGATGGATGGATGGATGGATGGATGGATGAATGGATGGATGGATGGATGGATGGATGGATGGATGGATGGATGGATGGATGGATGGATGGATGGATGGATGGATGGATGGATGGATGGATGGATGGATGGATGGATGGATGGATGGATGGATAGATGGGTAGATAGATAGATAGATAGATGATCGATAGATAGATAGATAGATAGATGGATAGATAGATAGATAGATAGATAGATAGATAGATAGATAGATAGATAGATAGATAGATAGATAGATAGATAGATAGATAGATAGATCATTAACTAACTAATGGTGCACTTACTCCCATTTACGCACTTACGCAACAAAACAGAAACAATACATTTCAGCAGTTAAATTAAATAGTCCCAAACCTTCATATTTCAAAACATTTACATATACATTTCCAAAGGTTAATTACATTTTCTGCTCTTTAATCCCATCAAGTACAATCCAATCACTGCATTCAAGCCTAATTAATTTTTTCTCCATTTACTAGCCCTTACACCAACACGCTAATCTTTAAAATGAGTTTAAATTAATATTAGCAACAAGGACATAATTAAAGCTTACCAGATAAAATACAGAATGATCAACAGCTGGACGAAACGGTTGATGACTCCAACAGACCAGCTCTTCACCACAACTGATTTGGCTGTTTCATAGACGAAGAAATCAGTGAAGAAGCGCGGCAGTTTGGGAGCCATAGTAGAAGAGTGTGTAGTTTAATGCTAACAAGTGTACGCTGAAGAAAGTCTCGAGATACAGTGCAGGACGAACCAGTGTGTTCCTCACTTCTGTGCGTCTGCTGAATGAGGGATCTTATTTTACTTGATGCATTGTGGAAAAAAATACTTTTGACCACATTTTCCCTCCCCTTTTCATGTTCATGCCTCTCCTCCATCAGACCCCAAGGGGCCTTGGCTACATTTCCTTAATAGCCTGCTCATTTGCTCCTCTCTTCTCAGCTTTATTTTAGGGAAATGTTTCACTTTTTTTTTACAAACCAAACCTTTAATAGATATAAACACATCACTACGTCTAATTATATCAGTTGATTTGTGAAAGCTCTTTACACACACATACTGTAAATGTAATGTATTCCACAGTGTGACTCTGCGTTTGTTACATTTTGTCTTTGGCATTTTCACCACACATACAGTCACAATATCTTGTTTACATATTGTTTTAACAAACTATTGTTGTTTTCATTTCGCCTCCAAAAAGTTACAATCATATTGGTAAAAAAGTAAATTTCTAAAAATTCAAAACTGTTCACCCTTGTGACATCAAGTCAACTATTCAAAACTTGTTATGATATTATGCGAAAGAGTGAAAGAGTCAATCTCCATTGGGAAACGATAACTTTTAAACCTTTAAAGACAAGCTACGATGTTGTTAATCTATGTTATTTGCTTCTGTTGAAGCCGTCAGTCTGCATTTTTTCAACTTATTTTTTAAAGTAATTGTGTTAAACAGCTGAATTTGAGGTGAAAAACTACATTACCCACGATGCTGTTCAGAAAATTCCACCAATTAGAGTCAAAACAAGCAAAATACACCAAACATCTCCTTAGCTCCGCCTACTCCCATGATGCACTGTGAATTAAGTAATCAAGTCGATCTACCTACGCTCTCAAAATACTTAAATATTTGTATAATCAACATTTTTAAATGAGTATAGTTTTATATTTCTCCATTGTTTTTAATTTGATGTCATTCGCAATGCTTCATGGGATTGTAGTTCTATCTATCACTAAAGCCGTTAAGTACACGGTGTATTTTTGTCCAATTTTCAAATGCTTTTTTGCTTCGAATCAAAGTTTGTGATGTGATTCACCTCGTAGCTGGTTGGCTTTGTTCATGGCTTATAACGCTTTAACAAAGTCTTTTTTTTTAAATCCCAAAGAGAGAAATGAATGGAAAACAATGAAAAAAAAAAAAAAAACCTTCCAGGTACGACACTGCTGAAAAGTGGGCGGGCACTGTTGCAATGTATTGTTTAGGATTGTATATGTTTCCTGTCAAACCACACCAGTTGTACCATTAAAATATGGGCATGGCCATGGATTAATCCAATATACTAGTTCAAAATAATTTTTATACCAACCTCCATCAACCCCTTCCCCAATTACACTGAAAAAAAAACTTAAAAAGTGTATAATTCATGTGAAAAATATTATGCAATATCACTGATCACCAACAAAATGTCACATATTATTTGTATTTTCCAAAAGACTTTTTGTGTTTTCTTGAACACTCACATTTGTTTTTTTTCCGT
Organism: Scardinius erythrophthalmus; assembly: GCF_964197995.2. NCBI lineage: Eukaryota > Metazoa > Chordata > Actinopteri > Cypriniformes > Leuciscidae > Scardinius > Scardinius erythrophthalmus. Next base: position 26,906,509 of record NC_138233.1, on the reverse strand, counting down.
TTTCACATCCTTTGAGAAGTTTCCATAGTTGCCATCTGTTTTAGTTATCATTACTTCATATATTTGTAGCCTTATGTTTCAGTTCTCTTTTGTCCGATATTGTCTTGCCATTTTTCGAGTTGTGGTTTTTGCTGTGGATGCCTGTGTTCCAGAGGTTTGCTGTTGTTAAAGGGGTGGTATAATGCAATAAGTATTTGATGTCCCCAGAGTGTGTATGTGAAGTTTTAGCTCAAAATACCCCACAGATATTTTTATATAGCATGTTAAAATTGTCACTTTTTGAGGGTGAGCAAAAACACACAGTTTTTGTGTCTGTTCCTTTAAATGCAAATGAGCTGCTGCTCCCAGCACAGAGGGCGGAGCTTCAAAGTGTCCTTTTACCTCACACAGACATGCGCTGAAAATGTAAAAAAATCTAGACAACATTTCTGAACAGTTAGTTGTTGAATTTATGTTGCTTATGTGTAGTTATCTTCTAGTCATTGATTGGCATATTCTGTCTTGATAAATCGTGTTCTGGGGGCAGGGTTTATGTAAATTTTAGGGTTTGTGATGTCACTAACCCGGGAGGAGTGTCGTGTAGTCCCTACCAGCCGTTTGTTGTAGTCCTTAAAAAGCAATTTCTTTGAAAGAAAATATCTCCCTTTGCTTTGAACTTTGATGTTGTTTATGCTTATTAACTAAAGTTAAAAAAGTGAAATCTTAATCAACCACCCCTTTAAAGAACCACCTATATTTAGGGTATGTTTACATTACACTTGAAAAGGGAAAACTTTTTATGCGTTTTAGCGGTTCATTTACATGACAACGGCCTGAAAACGCAAGCTTTCGAAGGTTGTGAAACCGATGCCTTTACCGTTTCCATGTAAACAACAAAAACGTGAGTTTGTGAAACCGGGGACATCATGCGCATGCGTATTACGTGTTCGCGGCATGTTTCTTGACAAAGTGGCATCGCCAACTACTGGCCTGGCATGTATAATACAGCCTTTTTAGTCATTTTCGCAGATCCGTGTGAAAGGGGATCGTTTTGGCAACGTTGTCGTCTGTTTTTGGTACATCGTTGTTGTGTAAACATCCCCTTAGATCCTCCCCTCTACTACTTCTTTCTTGCCTACAAAACCGTGATATTAAATCAGGTAAAAAAAAACTCTTTAAAGTAACAATTACTGGTTTGATATAACATTTATTCAAAAAAATCTTTTTACAGTGCATTTCATCATTCAAAAAGCATTTTCATTCAAAAAGTTAAAAACTGGGAACATTTTACTTAAAAAATGACAGAGCAAATACATATGGACTAACAATTAAAAACACAACAGCCTCATTTTGTTTAATGTTTGAGGGTCCCATAGAATTTTTTTTTTTTTCGTTTTACAACTCTCATGTTCTCAGATATGGTATTTCTAGTTTGTTTTTTCAATTAAGGTGAATTTTTTGAATAAATGTTATATCAAACAAGACAATCTGCTGATTATCAGACAATCTCAGATTATGCACATTTCGTAATTTAACACGATTTTATACTTGCACCTGCTTTTTAAGTGGATAAACGGATGTTGTTACAACTATTGCTGATCTCTCCAACTCGCACTAATTTAAACCAACACAATGGCTGGGTCCGAAATCGCATACTCTCTTGAGTAGGTTCTTGTTTTGAATAAGTAGGCTAATTGCTTCACGACCATTAAAAAGTATGTTCTATATAGTATGAATGTGTGTAGTATGAATATAATCCGGGCGTACTACATTCGTACTAACATCATTATCATGTGACCTACCAGCGTCAGTTGTGTCACTTCACTGCCATTCACAAATCCTCATGGGATAATCATGGCAATTCTTAACATAAGTTTTATATTAATTCGTACAAAATGTTTAGGGGGGTCCTTAATGCTTTTTTTATTTTCTAAAAATCTTATGTTTCGTATGAAATCGGCACCTTGCAAAATTTTCCCATGAGATCAGGTTTTGTAAACGGTAATGCCATTCGCCAACTGCCAACCACGGAGTATCCTGCTCTATTTGACAAAGAAAACCTATAGGTAGCCTATACCCAGTGTTTGACGATTTAAGAAACATACCACTTAACGTAAAAATAGGATCAAAGTGATAAAAAAATAAAATAAAGCTGTTCGCCATCATACTGCCTATTACTGACGGATGCTGCTCTGGCCTGCTAAGACATTTCTGGAATCGTTTGCAAATTGTGTACACTTAAAATGAAGATCGCATTTCCTCATTACTGAAGTGAGCCCATAATGTTTGTGGTCAATTACAACGTCATGTCATCTCTAAGAAAGCTTTCAGAGAAGCATTTATGAGTGGACACAACTTCCCATAAATTACACATGCGTTGAGCACTGGCATTACTGATATTGCACATGGATAATGGATTATCCTTCTAAGACGACATACAACGACATCCATGAGAAAGAACAGGAGTTTGACAGCGAGATATGATATGCTGTATGTTTTGTTTTGATTTATCTATTTTATATAGCCTATGCTATACCTATATCATGTAGGCTATACAGTAAGTTTTTTTTAACATTTTATTTTAAATCATTTTAAAAAGCCAACAGGAGGAGAGAATCTTCAATTTAATTTTACATCAGACCATCAAGCACAACTTCATCCGTCTCTCTTACCCCTTCTATCATATTAAAAACCACATGTTTTTTTCAACTTCCCTTTGCTTTTGCCAGACCACATTTCTCCACTGAAGGACTTCTGCTGTATTAAAAGCCACAAGCTCTCATTGTAAGCCATTACTGGTACTTTATACCCCTGGTGGGGTTCATTTACTTGCCTTTCAGTGCTAACAAAATCCTTTTAGAAAGGGTGATTGGTTGAGTCATCTCACATGTTTGACAGCAGGACATGTGTGTTGGGACAATGCCTTGCTACTTAAGCGGGTTTAATGTTCCGTAATTACAGGATAAGCTAAATTTAACACATAAAGCAGGACCGGTTCTGGACATTTGGAGGCCCCCCATCTGTCTATCTACTGCAGTAGTTTATTCAGTAGGCTAATTTATTTACAGCTTTCCTGGACACCACTTTAGCAAATGTACATCAGTGCTTTTAATATTTTTTCCTAGCTGGGTATTCAGGATTTCACCCTTCTTTTGAACCAATACAGATATTGCAGTAGCATGTGCTATAGCCTATACACAAATCAACTGCTAGTGGAAGTAAAAGAGACAAACTACTGAGCAGACATTTTTTTTTAGTTTCTTCATAAAATTGTATGCTTAATTTTAAATAAATAACAGTATATATTTATGGTTTTAAAACTGAAATTAAGTATTGTGAGCAGCAATGTAATCATCAGCTGAATTTAGAAAATGCAGACAGCTGAGGTACCACCAAATAAACATGAATGAATGTCAGAAGGTTGAACGATACAGAAATGTGTCATCGTTTTTTAACCGCGGAAAGACGAGAATAAAGCAATTCGACCATAGCAAGTTTTTTAGAAAAATAAAAAATGTAAATTATTAAAATATGTTAAAACGTTAGGCTATAAAAACAGCATTATATTAAATGTAGCCTATAACGTACGAATGGGTTAATTTGAATCTGTAGTAATAGTAGGCCTACCACCTGACAGGTTTCCGTGTTGTTTACAGCTTTGGTTGAGAGATTTGTTTCCTTGAGAAAATGAACATGTAGGTAGGTCTACTTTACCTGATATTTAGCCAAATTAATCGAAATTGAATCGCAAGCTTAGGCTGTGTATCGAGTCACGAGTTTTCAGCACTTCTTCTGGTTCCATCGATCAAATTTTTTATTTCTCAATGGATTTAAAAAAATATTCAGTTTAAATTGCCCAAAAGTTCACTTTTACAACATTGTTAGGTTAATACTTAAGAATTATTATAATATATATAGAGAGAGAGAGAGAGAGAGAGAGAGAGAGAGAGAGAGAGAGAGAGAGAGAGAGAGAGAGAGAGAGAGAGAGAGAGAGAGAGAGAGAGAGAGAGAGAGAGAGAGAGAGAGAGAGAGAGAGAGAGAGAGAGAGAGAGAGAGAGAGAGAGAGAGAGAGAGAGAGAGAGAGAGAGAGAGAGAGAGAGAGAGAGAGAGAGAGAGAGAGAGAGAGAGAGAGAGAGAGAGAGAGAGAGAGAGAGAGAGAGAGAGAGAGAGAGAGAGAGAGAGAGAGAGAGAGAGAGAGAGAGAGAGAGAGAGAGAGAGAGAGAGAGAGAGCGAGAGAGAGCGAGAGCGAGAGCGAGAGCGAGAGCGAGAGAGAGTAGTCGAACTCAGTGATAGTGACGTTAAAGTCACGTGAGTTTAGCGAGTTTATAGCCAACGTTTAGCTTTCAACTAATAATGTAATGTACTGTTTTTGATTTGGGACTAGCTTTGGGATATCGTTACTAAACTTAACGATAGGTTAAAACTGCTAACGCTCTGTAGCCAAATGTAAATAAAATGTATAATACCTCTGCATAAATGTAAAGTCAGTGATTTTGCCTCAATTAAAGTGTTTTGCCTTGCTCTACTTATAGTTTTTCGTAAAAAAGTGTGTGATATATGTATCCCCTGTAATATTTGTAACTTAGTCTTAAAAATTCATAAAAGTTGTTCATTTGTGAAGATTTCACTGAATAGTTTTTCAGACCGTTGACTTCACACCGCCTGAACAAGCCAGACATAGAAGGTCTTCGCCTGCAGAATAGAAAATGACATTTTTTTATATGTAGGGTATACTTGAACCACACACACACACACACACACACACACACACACACACACACACACACACACACACACACACACACACACACACACACACACACACACACACACACACACACACACACACACACACACTATCACTCACTGAACTTTTATTGCAAAACAGTGATTAACAATTTGATAGCTAAAAATACAAAACACGTTAATGAAATAAACAAAACATTTACTGAAGTGCAGTCTTTCCATTTTGAAAAAAGGCAAAAAATAGAAAATCCTCTACAAGTAGGTCTATCCACACTTCCCTGAATGATGACAGTCTACCAAAACCGGAGAAAAGTAAAATAAAATAAAAACCGGAGAGTTTCTGGCGTCACTCTCAAAGCAGGGAAAAATGTTACCGGACTATTTCCAAGTTCTCAGTCTGAATGGAAAAATATGTGAAACAATGTGCGTGGAGCGCAAACAGCATGGGAGCAGAAAGTCTTGGTCCATTATTCATTTGTGAAACCTGAGATGTGGAAATATCTTTGTGCCGTCAGTGTGACATCAGTCAGATCCTGACTCCTCTGAGCTGGCTGGTGTGGAGGCGGCTTCCTCTTCCTCATCATCATCATCAGAAGCCTGCAACAGATTAGACGGGTTAAATTAATGCGAATCTAATTAACTGATAAACCCAAGAGGAAACGCATCATTCACACACCTTGCGTTTGCTGCTTCTGCCATGGTCAGACTCAGATGAGCTCTCCTCGCTGGAGATGAACTCTTTGCTCTTAAAGCTCTCGTTTCCACCTTCTTTCTTCTTCTCCTTTTCCGCTACACTCCTTTTCTTAGCTTCCACTTTCCCTCCTTTCTTTTTCTTTTCCCTAAAAGCAGAAGCGATGACTGTGTCAATACAAAGCAGAGCTGCAAGTAACACTCATTTCAAAAGAACAAAGTTTATTCACCAAGAACACATTAAACTGATCAAACGAGAGAGTAAAGAGAGACGTTAAAGGGTTAGTTCACCCAAAAATGAAAATTCTGTAAGTAATTACTCACCCTCATGTTGTTCCAACCCCGTAAGACTTTCGTTCATCTTCGGAACACAAATTAAGATATTTTTGATGAAATCTGAGCGCTGGATCACTCAGCGACGAGAATACTTTTTGTGCGCAAAAACAAACAAAAATAACGACTTTATTCCACTTTTCATTTCCTTCTCTCTGGACCTCGAGTCTTTTTACGTAGTGTTTAAGCGTAGCGCGTCTGTGTTTCGCGTCACCACGTAGGCTCACTATTGGGCGACTCCGGTCATGTGTGATACGTGGTGACGTGAAACACAGACGCGCTACGCTTAAACACTACGTGAAAAGACTCGAGGTCCAGAGAGAAGGAAATGAAAAGTAGAATAAATTTTTGTTTGTTTTTGCGCACAAAAAGTATTCTCGTCGCTTTATAAACTTAAGATTGAGCCACTGGAGTCACTTGGACTATATTAACAATGTCTTTAATACATTTTCTGGGCCAGCAAGTTAAGGTGTCCATAAGCCTGCAGGAGGAGTGATCCAGCGCTCAGATTTCATCAAAAATATCTTAATTTGTGTTCCGAAGATGAACGAAAGTCTTACGGGGTTGGAACAACATGAGGGTGAGTAATTTCTGACAGAATTTTCATTTTTGGGTGAACTTTAAGAATTTTAAGATTTCAAAAAAATTCCACAAAAACATTAAGCAGCACAACGGTTTATAACATTGATAATAATAAGAAATGTTTCTTGAGCAACAAATCAGCATATTAGAACAATAATTATTGTAATATTTCAGAATATTTACATCAAATGCGGCGTTAATGAGCATATAACAAAAAAGGACTGCAAACTTTTGAATTGTAATATATGATTAATCTGGCGAGTTCTTTGTTAAAATTGAATATCTAGTTTATATAAATGATAAAACAATACACAGAATCATTTTAGATCTTAAAAAGCATTTTTGCACACTAACAAAGTGCGTGTTTGAGATTTGGAGATAGTTGGCTCACTTAGTAACAGATGCCGCTCCCGCTCCCCCGCCACTCTCTTTGTACTCCTTCATGGCTTTTACGTATTGTTTCTTGGCCTCTTCTGCTTTTTTGTCCCACTCCTGCGAAACACAAGAGACATTTAGCTAAACACACTGACTCTATAACACAGCATCAGTAGTTTATGCTTCAATCATCCGTCTGCAGACCAATAAAACAAACCACAGGCAAATTATTTAGTAAGTGGCTAATAATGTATTCAGCGGTGCAGAAGTCACTCTGCATATGCAGGAAAGAAAGTAATTTTCCTGAAAACTAGTCCCCATGCATAAACCATAGAATATGCCACAGAACTAAAGTCCATAAACAATGTGTTTTGATTGGAGAAATATTCAGCAGCTGCCTGGAAGTCAGGGTTGTGCAATACGTTTTAAGAAATTAATGTTTTAATATGACCACCGATAATGGCACTGTAATATTTGCGTACTGGATGATGATTTCCATTTTCCCAAAAATCGAATCTCATCACATTTTCACCTCAAAGGTGGCACAGAAGCGCTTCTGAAGTGGCATTTGGTTGTTTTTACAAAGACTGTTTGCATTTAAAGGGATAGTTCACTTTGAAATTAATTTTTGATATGTTTTAGCTTACCTCAAGGGCATCCAAGATGTAGGTGTCTTTTTTTCCGCAGTAGTTTCAATTTGAATATTTTTAGGTCAAACCGTTCTTGTGTGTCAGTCGTATAATGCAGGTCGATGGTCACTGTCTCAAAGAGCATGCACAGAGTCCAAATTAAAACAATTCCCCATCGTCCAAATTAAACAATTCCCCATCATAAGTACACATTGATGGCCTAAGACACGAAACGAGCGGTTTGTGTGAGAAAACGAACAGTATTTATATCGTTGATATCTCTTGAAAACAGCACACGTCTAAATGATCTGACGGCGCGGGCGGGTATGGATATATACATAGATGTCGCCTTGGCTACTGCAGTTCATTGGAACGAAACCGTAGCCAAGGCGACATCTATGTATATATCCATACCCGCCCGCGCCGTCAGATCATTTGGACGTGGCTGTGTATAAGAGGTAAAAACAATATAAATACTGTTCGTTTTATCACACAAACCGCTCGTTTCGTGTCTTAGGCCATCAATGTGTACTTACGATGGGGAATTGTTTAATTTGGACGATGGGGAATTGTTTTAATTTGGACTCTGTGCTTGTGTTTTGAGACAGTGACCATAGACCTGCATTATATGACTGACAGACAAGAACGGTTTGACCTAAAAATATCAAAATTGAAACTACTGCGGAAACAAAGACACCTACATCTTGGATGCCCTTGAGGTAAGCTAAAACATACCAAAATTTATTTTCAAAGTGAACTATCCCTTTAAAACAGCATATTTTGATGCTAGGGGTTGAGGTGGGTCAGAACAGACATTTAGTCTGGCTTTAATGCAGCATTTGTATCTTTACTCTGATATAGTAAATATATTTTCATCCCTTATTTAGCAATGCAAGTATTATATAGCTTTTCAAATAATTTTTCCTTAATAGGCCTATGTCACGAAAAAATTCGGAAGTACGTCTTTTAGTAGGGATACGGCTCTTCCAGTTAGCTTTTTACAATGGCGGAGTCCGATAGATACCGCTGGACCAAATCTCTCCGCAACCTGCCTGAAGTCACATATGACGATGTGGTTCGGATGGTAAATGAAAACTCTCAAGTGGAAAAGCGTGAAAGCTGATTTATGGCTGTCTACGTCCTAACGCAGAGCAACCCGGTGAACTACAACAACAGCGACAGGCCGTCAACAAGTACAAGGTAAACGTTTCTATGGTAACAGCGAGTTGGACCAATCGCGGATAAAACATGTTTTTCTTAAAACAAGGTTGATTTCATTTGAACTTATAGCTTCTACAGGAGCAAAAACCTTCGTTTCACAACCTCATAGCTCCTGGTCAGTCTACCTCGGATGGTTTAGACATTATGGCTGATAATCTAAATCCTTATTGAGAAATACTGTTGACCGGAAGTTCTGAATCCCTACTCCGCGTTCCGGAAGCAGGAAGTGTGACACAGGCCTATAGGGATTGTGAAGAGTTTCTGGTCATTGGTGTGTGATGTTAATGTGGCTGACCTCTTTCCGGTCTTTGCCCAGCTGCTTCCACATCTCTCCAGCCTTCTTGGAGATTTCAGTAACTGATATCCCAGGATTCTCACTCTTGATGCGTTCTCTGTTGCCGTTCAGCCACAGCATGTAAGCGCTCATCGGCCTCTTAGGAGCACCTGCGTCTTTCACCTTTTTCTGTTCGCCACAGAGAGAGGAAGTGAGGTTTAATAAAGTGCACAAATTGGGGTAACGTGGGTTTCGTTTTCTGAACTGTTGAACAGATGCCAGTAAATGTATTCAGGGTTTTCACAGAGATTTTTATCGTGCGCAGTTTTACCAGACAAGAACAAACAGGCATGGTGTCAAAAGCACCACTGTGCATCCTTACTCTTTAAGACACACTGATATTTAATGTAAATACTGATATTGCAAAAAAAAAGGTCCAAGACCTCTCTCCGTGGTTTTCTCTCTTTCTTCTCTTTCACCACTTTCTCCACTTTCTTTGGCTTCTTTTCAACTTTTTTCTTCTTTCCTTCATCTTCACTGTCGCCATCCTCTCCCTCGCTGGCGCTCTCTGAAGCGTTACTGTCATACCTGCACACACACACACGACATTATATTGTTAGAGTGAAAGATTGACAAATCATCTAAAAATCAAGAAAAGTTTAAAATCCCTTACTCTTCTGGGACGTCGTCGTCCTCTTCTCCAGGGTTGAAAGACTCATCTACAGGAAGATATTAGATATTAACTACTGTACAGAATTCAACATATTCCACTAACAACTTACAATCTGAGTTGAGATTAGCATGATTTCATTGAAATAGCATATTAGTGCTCGCCCACCTTTTCAGTGCTATTTTTTCCCCCATTAATTTCTTGGATTTGTTTTTAAAAGTCTCAGTTCAAACTTGTTAAGCCACAAACAAAGCCAAGCAGCAACAAGGTGAATCATAACATTACAAACTTGGATTTGAAGCAAAGAGTATTTGAAAGTTGGACAAAAATACAAAAGGTCCATCGACTGTTAGATGGAACTACAATCCCATGAAGCATTGCGGACAACATAATTGAATTAAAAACAATGGAGAAATATAAAACTACTCATTTAAAAATG